>NC_142101.1:1212121-1515151 GCF_054644295.1 Miniopterus natalensis
GTGGAAAAACAAGGAGTATGTTTCCCAAATCACTTGAAATCCAGGAAAACGCACACTACATCACTCTTGCTCAAACACGATCTTTCTCCTAATGTGTTGAGAACATTCAAGAAACCAGAAAAGAAGGGTATTTTGATGTGAATTTCAGATGGCTATGTACAAAAGGACATTTCTATTGGTTGCAGAGTGCAAAACCATGATTGACCTCATGTTCTCCATGAAAACCTTACATTTCCAAGTGACCTGAGGTAGGACTTTCACAAAAAGATGTGTTTGTGTGACTGTGGTGAAAGGAGCTCTAAGTAGTGTATTCAGTGCTGGAGAGTAACACAGCCTACAGAAGTTACACAGCGTTTTGAGAGCACCAACATGCTTCAAGCTGAAACTGCTACAAGGTGTGTGTAGCATGCAGGAAGAAGGCTTGTCATTTAAAAGAAAGAAGTGGAAACCAAAATCCAGGTAGTGAAACGAGCACACCAGTATGGGAGATGTGCATGTGGACAGTTTCAAGCAGCAGCTCTTTGTGGACACTTGGAGACAGCGCTGTGAAAAAATTTCGTACGAAGCGGGATTGGGCCAAAGTTGAAAGACCTTCCAAAACCAACCCTAAAGAACTTAGCCAAACAATGAATGTTGCAACAAGCTCCTGCAGGAAAGGTGCTTCTATGAGACAACCCCCGAGCAGGTAGCTACATTCTGCACAGTACAAAATGCAAATGAATTCCAGGCTGAAAACTCACTCCAGAAGGATGAAATGCATGTGTTTCTCTCTGAAAGAACACTCTGCCACTAGGCTTTTGCTTGCTCCTTCAAAGTCTTTGTAGAAACATGTGTTTTCACTGCTGGAATACGTTTTGGGATGCATTGTTTCAATCTCTTGCAAGCCTCATGTTGTTTCTTACACAATGTGGAAAAACAAGGAGTATGTTTCCCAAATCACTTGAAATCCAGGAAAACGCACACTACATCACTCTTGCTCAAACACGATCTTTCTCCTAATGTGTTGAGAACATTCAAGAAACCAGAAAAGAAGGGTATTTTGATGTGAATTTCAGATGGCTATGTACAAAAGGACATTTCTATTGGTTGCAGAGTGCAAAACCATGATTGACCTCATGTTCTCCATGAAAACCTTACATTTCCAAGTGACCTGAGGTAGGACTTTCACAAAAAGATGTGTTTGTGTGACTGTGGTGAAAGGAGCTCTAAGTAGTGTATTCAGTGCTGGAGAGTAACACAGCCTACAGAAGTTACACAGCGTTTTGAGAGCACCAACATGCTTCAAGCTGAAACTGCTACAAGGTGTGTGTAGCATGCAGGAAGAAGGCTTGTCATTTAAAAGAAAGAAGTGGAAACCAAAATCCAGGTAGTGAAACGAGCACACCAGTATGGGAGATGTGCATGTGGACAGTTTCAAGCAGCAGCTCTTTGTGGACACTTGGAGACAGCGCTGTGAAAAAATTTCGTACGAAGCGGGATTTGGCCAAAGTTGAAAGACCTTCCAAAACCAACCCTAAAGAACTTAGCCAAACATTGAATGTTGCAACAAGCTCCTGCAGGAAAGGTGCTTCTATGAGACAACCCCCGAGCAGGTAGCTACATTCTGCACAGTACAAAATGCAAATGAATTCCAGGCTGAAAACTCACTCCAGAAGGATGAAATGCATGTGTTTCTCTCTGAAAGAACACTCTGCCACTAGGCTTTTGCTTGCTCCTTCAAAGTCTTTGTAGAAACATGTGTTTTCACTGCTGGAATACGTTTTGGGATGCATTGTTTCAATCTCTTGCAAGCCTCATGTTGTTTCTTACACAATGTGGAAAAACAAGGAGTATGTTTCCCAAATCACTTGAAATCCAGGAAAACGCACACTACATCACTCTTGCTCAAACACGATCTTTCTCCTAATGTGTTGAGAACATTCAAGAAACCAGAAAAGAAGGGTATTTTGATGTGAATTTCAGATGGCTATGTACAAAAGGACATTTCTATTGGTTGCAGAGTGCAAAACCATGATTGACCTCATGTTCTCCATGAAAACCTTACATTTCCAAGTGACCTGAGGTAGGACTTTCACAAAAAGATGTGTTTGTGTGACTGTGGTGAAAGGAGCTCTAAGTAGTGTATTCAGTGCTGGAGAGTAATACAGCCTACAGAAGTTACACAGCGTTTTGAGAGCACCAACATGCTTCAAGCTGAAACTGCTACAAGGTGTGCGTAGCATGCAGAAAGAAGGCTTGTCATTTAAAAGAAAGAAGTGGAAACCAAAATCCAGGTAGTGAAACGAGCACACCAGTATGGGAGATGTGCATGTGGACAGTTTCAAGCAGCAGCTCTTTGTGGCCACTTGGAGACAGCGCTGTGAAAAAATTTCGTACGAAGCAGGATTTGGCCAAAGTTGAAAGACCTTCCAAAACCAACCCTAAAGAACTTAGCCAAACATTGAATGTTACAACAAGCTCCTGCAGGAAAGGTGCTTCTATGAGACAACCCCCGAGCAGGTAGCTACATTCTGCACAGTACAAAATGCAAATGAATTCCAGGCTGAAAACTCACTCCAGAAAGATGAAATGCATGTGTTTCTCTCTGAAAGAACACTCTGCCACTAGGCTTTTGCTTGCTCCGTCAAAGTCTTTGTAGAAACATGTGTTTTCACTGCTGGAATACGTTTTGGGATGCATTGTTTCAATCTCTTGCAAGCCTCATGTTGTTTCTTACACAATGTGGAAAAACAAGGAGTATGTTTCCCAAATCACTTGAAATCCAGGAAAACGCACACTACATCACTCTTGCTCAAACACGATCTTTCTCCTAATGTGTTGAGAACATTCAAGAAACCAGAAAAGAAGGGTATTTTGATGTGAATTTCAGATGGCTATGTACAAAAGGACATTTCTATTGGTTGCAGAGTGCAAAACCATGATGGACCTCATGTTCTCCATGAAAACCTTACATTTCCAAGTGACCTGAGGTAGGACTTTCAAAGAAAGATGTGTTTGCGTGTCTGTGGTGAAAGGAGCTCTAAGTAGTGTATTCAGTGCTGGAGAGTAACACACCCTACAGAAGTTACACAGCGTTTTCAGAGCACCAACATGCTTCAAGCTGAAACTGCAACAAGGTGTGTGTAGCATGCAGAAAGAAGGCTTGTCATTTCAAAGAAAGAAGTGGAAACCAAAATCCAGGTAATGAATCGAGCACACCAGTATGGGAAATGTGCATGTGGACAGTTTCAAGCAGCAGCTCTTTGTGGACACTTGGAGACAGCGCTGTGAAAAAATTTCGTACGAAGCGGGATTTGGCCAAAGTTGAAAGACCTTCCAAAACCAACCCTAAAGAACATAGCCAAACAATGAATGTTGCAACAAGCTCCTACAGGAAAGGTGCTTCTATGAGACAACCCCCGAGCAGGTAGCTACATTCTGCACAGTACAAAATGCAAATGAATTCCAGGCTGAAAACTCACTCCAGAAGGATGAAATGCATGTGTTTCTCTCTGAAAGAACACTCTGCCACTAGGCTTTTGCTTGCTCCTTCAAAGTCTTTGTAGAAACATGTGTTTTCACTGCTGGAATACGTTTTGGGATGCATTGTTTCAATCTCTTGCAAGCCTCATGTTGTTTCTTACACAATGTGGAAAAACAAGGAGTATGTTTCCCAAATCACTTGAAATCCAGGAAAACGCACACTACATCACTCTTGCTCAAACACGATCTTTCTCCTAATGTGTTGAGAACATTCAAGAAACCAGAAAAGAAGGGTATTTTGATGTGAATTTCAGATGGCTATGTACAAAAGGACATTTCTATTGGTTGCAGAGTGCAAAACCATGATGGACCTCATGTTCTCCATGAAAACCTTACATTTCCAAGTGACCTGAGGTAGGACTTTCACAGAAAGATGTGTTTGCGTGTCTGTGGTGAAACGAGCTCTAAGTAGTGTATTCAGTGCTGGAGAGTAACACACCCTACAGAAGTTACACAGCGTTTTGAGAGCACCAACATGCTTCAAGCTGAAACTGCAACAAGGTATGTGTAGCATGCAGAAAGAAGGCTTGTCATTTCAAAGAAAGAAGTGGAAACCAAAATCCAGGTAATGAATCGAGCACACCAGTATGGGAGATGTGCATGTGGACAGTTTCAAGCAGCAGCTCTTTGTGGACACTTGGAGACAGCGCTGTGAAAAAATTTCGTACGAAGCGGGATTTGGCCAAAGTTGAAAGACCTTCCAAAACCAACATTAAAGAACATAGCCAAACGATGAATGTTGCAACAAGCTCCTGCAGGAAAGGTGCTTCTATGAGACAACCCCCGAGCAGGTAGCTACATTCTGCACAGTACAAAATGCAAATGAATTCCAGGCTGAAAACTCACTCCAGAAGGATGAAATGCATGTTTCTCTCTGAAAGAACACTCTGCCACTAGGCTTTTGCTTGCTCCTTCAAAGTCTTTGTAGAAACATGTGTTTTCACTGCTGGAATACGTTTTGGGATGCATTGTTTCAATCTCTTGCAAGCCTCATGTTGTTTCTTACACAATGTGGAAAAACAAGGAGTATGTTTCCCAAATCACTTGAAATCCAGGAAAACGCACACTACATCACTCTTGCTCAAACACGATCTTTCTCCTAATGTGTTGAGAACATTCAAGAAACCAGAAAAGAAGGGTATTTTGATGTGAATTTCAGATGGCTATGTACAAAAGGACATTTCTATTGGTTGCAGAGTGCAAAACCATGATTGACCTAATGTTCTCCATGAAAACCTTACATTTCCAAGTGACCTGAGGTTGGACTTTCACAGAAAGATGTGTTTGCGTGTCTGTGGTTTAAGGAGCTCTAAGTAGTGTATTCAGTGCTGGAGAGTAACACACCCTACAGAAGTTACACAGCGTTTTGAGAGCACCAACATGCTTCAAGCTGAAACTGCTACAAGGTGTGTGTAGCATGCAGGAAGAAGGCTTGTCATTTCAAAGAAAGAAGTGTAATCCAACATCCAGGTACTGAAATGAGCACACCAGTATGGGAGATGTGCATGTGGACAGTTTCAAGCAGCAGCTCTTTGTGGCCACTTGGAGACAGCGCTGTGAAAAAATTTCGTACGAAGCGGGATTTGGCCAAAGTTGAAAGACCTTCCAAAACCAACCCTAAAGAACTTAGCCAAACAATGAATGTTGCAACAAGCTCCTGCAGGAAAGGTGCTTCTATGAGACAACTCCCGAGCAGGTAGCTACATTCTGCACAGTACAAAATGCAAATGAATTCCAGGCTGAAAACTCACTCCAGAAGGATGAAATGCATGTGTTTCTCTCTGAAAGAACACTCTGCCACTAGGCTTTTGCTTGCTCCTTCAAAGTCTTTGTAGAAACATGTGTTTTCACTGCTGGAATATATTTTGGGATGCATTGTTTCAATCTCTTGCAAGCCTCATGTTGTTTCTTACACAATGTGGAAAAACAAGGAGTATGTTTCCCAAATCACTTGAAATCCAGGAAAACGCACACTACATCACTCTTGCTCATACACGATCTTTCTCCTAATGTGTTGAGAACATTCAAGAAACCAGAAAAGAAGGGTATTTTGATGTGAATTTCAGATGGCTATGTACAAAAGGACATTTCTATTGGTTGCAGAGTGCAAAACCATGATTGACCTCATGTTCTCCATGAAAACCTTACATTTCCAAGTGACCTAAGGTTGGACTTTCACAGAAAGATGTGTTTGCGTGTCTGTGGTTTAAGGAGCTCTAAGTAGTGTATTCAGTGCTGGAGAGTAACACACCCTACAGAAGTTACACAGCGTTTTGAGAGCACCAACATGCTTCAAGCTGAAACTGCTACAAGGTGTGTGTAGCATGCAGGAAGAAGGCTTGTCATTTCAAAGAAAGAAGTGTAATCCAACATCCAGGTACTGAAACGAGCACACCAGTATGGGAGATGTGCATGTGGACAGTTTCAAGCAGCAGCTCTTTGTGGCCACTTGGAGACAGCGCTGTGAAAACATTTCGTACGAAGCGGGATTTGGCCAAAGTTGAAAGACCTTCCAAAACCAACCCTAAAGAACTTAGCCAAACAATGAATATTGCAACACGCTCCTGCAGGAAAGGTGCTTCTATGAGACAACCCCCGAGCAGGTAGCTACATTCTGCACAGTACAAAATACAAATGAATTCCAGGCTGAAAACTCACTCCAGAAGGATGAAATGCATGTTTCTCTCTGAAAGAACACTCTGCCACTAGGCTTTTGCTTGCTCCTTCAAAGTCTTTGTAGAAACATGTGTTTTCACTGCTGGAATACGTTTTGGGATGCATTGTTTCAATCTCTTGCAAGCCTCATGTTGTTTCTTACACAATGTGGAAAAACAAGGAGTATGTTTCCCAAATCACTTGAAATCCAGGAAAACGCACACTACATCACTCTTGCTCAAACACGATCTTTCTCCTAATGTGTTGAGAACATTCAAGAAACCAGAAAAGAAGGGTATTTTGATGTGAATTTCAGATGGCTATGTACAAAAGGACATTTCTATTGGTTGCAGAGTGCAAAACCATGATTGACCTAATGTTCTCCATGAAAACCTTACATTTCCAAGTGACCTGAGGTTGGACTTTCACAGAAAGATGTGTTTGCGTGTCTGTGGTTTAAGGAGCTCTAAGTAGTGTATTCAGTGCTGGAGAGTAACACACCCTACAGAAGTTACACAGCGTTTTGAGAGCACCAACATGCTTCAAGCTGAAACTGCTACAAGGTGTGTGTAGCATGCAGGAAGAAGGCTTGTCATTTCAAAGAAAGAAGTGTAATCCAACATCCAGGTACTGAAACGAGCACACCAGTATGGGAGATGTGCATGTGGACAGTTTCAAGCAGCAGCTCTTTGTGGCCACTTGGAGACAGCGCTGTGAAAAAATTTCGTACGAAGCGGGATTTGGCCAAAGTTGAAAGACCTTCCAAAACCAACCCTAAAGAACTTAGCCAAACAATGAATGTTGCAACAAGCTCCTGCAGGAAAGGTGCTTCTATGAGACAACCCCCGAGCAGGTAGCTACATTCTGCACAGTACAAAATGCAAATGAATTCCAGGCTGAAAACTCACTCCAGAAGGATGAAATGCATGTGTTTCTCTCTGAAAGAACACTCTGCCACTAGGCTTTTGCTTGCTCCTTCAAAGTCTTTGTAGAAACATGTGTTTTCACTGCTGGAATATATTTTGGGATGCATTGTTTCAATCTCTTGCAAGCCTCATGTTGTTTCTTACACAATGTGGAAAAACAAGGAGTATGTTTCCCAAATCACTTGAAATCCAGGAAAACGCACACTACATCATTCTTGCTCATACACGACATTTCTCCTAATGTGTTGAGAACATTCAAGAAACCAGAAAAGAAGGGTATTTTGATGTGAATTTCAGATGGCTATGTACAAAAGTACATTTCTATTGGTTGCAGAGTGCAAAACCATGATTGACCTCATGTTCTCCATGAAAACCTTACATTTCCAAGTGACCTGAGGTTGGACTTTCACAGAAAGATGTGTTTGCGTGTCTGTGGTGAAAGGAGCTCTAAGTAGTGTACTCAGTGCTGGAGAGTAACACACCCTACAGAAGTTACACAGCGTTTTGAGAGCACCAACATGCTTCAAGCTGAAACTGCTACAAGGTGTGTGTAGCATGCAGGAAGAAGGCTTGTCATTTCAAAGAAAGAAGTGTAATCCAACATCCAGGTACTGAAACGAGCACACCAGTATGGGAGATGTGCATGTGGACAGTTTCAAGCAGCAGCTCTTTGTGGCCACTTGGAGACAGCGCTGTGAAAAAATTTCGTACGAAGCGGGATTTGGCCAAAGTTGAAAGACCTTCCAAAACCAACCCTAAAGAACTTAGCCAAACAATGAATGTTGCAACACGCTCCTGCAGGAAAGGTGCTTCTATGAGACAACCCCCGAGCAGGTAGCTACATTCTGCACAGTACAAAATGCAAATGAATTCCAGGCTGAAAACTCACTCCAGAAGGATGAAATGCATGTTTCTCTCTGAAAGAACACTCTGCCACTAGGCTTTTGCTTGCTCCTTCAAAGTCTTTGTAGAAACATGTGTTTTCACTGCTGGAATATATTTTGGGATGCATTGTTTAAATCTCTTGCAAGCCTCATGTTGTTTCTTACACAATGTGGAAAAACAAGGAGTATGTTTCCCAAATCACTTGAAATCCAGGAAAACGCACACTACATCACTCTTGCTCATACACGATCTTTCTCCTAATGTGTTGAGAACATTCAAGAAACCAGAAAAGAAGGGTATTTTGATGTGAATATCAGATGGCTATGTACAAAAGGACATTTCTATTGGTTGCAGAGTGCAAAACCATGATTGACCTCATGTTCTCCATGAAAACCTTACATTTCCAAGTGACCTAAGGTTGGACTTTCACAGAAAGATGTGTTTGCGTGTCTGTGGTTTAAGGAGCTCTAAGTAGTGTATTCAGTGCTGGAGAGTAACACACCCTACAGAAGTTACACAGCGTTTTGAGAGCACCAACATGCTTCAAGCTGAAACTGCTACAAGGTGTGTGTAGCATGCAGGAAGAAGGCTTGTCATTTCAAAGAAAGAAGTGTAATCCAACATCCAGGTACTGAAACGAGCACACCAGTATGGGAGATGTGCATGTGGACAGTTTCAAGCAGCAGCTCTTTGTGGCCACTTGGAGACAGCGCTGTGAAAAAATTTCGTACGAAGCGGGATTTGGCCAAAGTTGAAAGACCTTCCAAAACCAACCCTAAAGAACTTAGCCAAACAATGAATGTTGCAACACGCTCCTGCAGGAAAGGTGCTTCTATGAGACAACCCCCGAGCAGGTAGCTACATTCTGCACAGTACAAAATGCAAATGAATTCCAGGCTGAAAACTCACTCCAGAAGGATGAAATGCATGTTTCTCTCTGAAAGAACACTCTGCCACTAGGCTTTTGCTTGCTCCTTCAAAGTCTTTGTAGAAACATGTGTTTTCACTGCTGGAATATATTTTGGGATGCATTGTTTCAATCTCTTGCAAGCCTCATGTTGTTTCTTACACAATGTGGAAAAACAAGGAGTATGTTTCCCAAATCACTTGAAATCCAGGAAAACGCACACTACATCATTCTTGCTCATACACGACATTTCTCCTAATGTGTTGAGAACATTCAAGAAACCAGAAAAGAAGGGTATTTTGATGTGAATTTCAGATGGCTATGTACAAAAGTACATTTCTATTGGTTGCAGAGTGCAAAACCATGATTGACCTCATGTTCTCCATGAAAACCTTACATTTCCAAGTGACCTGAGGTTGGACTTTCACAGAAAGATGTGTTTGCGTGTCTGTGGTGAAAGGAGCTCTAAGTAGTGTACTCAGTGCTGGAGAGTAACACACCCTACAGAAGTTACACAGCGTTTTGAGAGCACCAACATGCTTCAAGCTGAAACTGCTACAAGGTGTGTGTAGCATGCAGGAAGAAGGCTTGTCATTTCAAAGAAAGAAGTGTAATCCAACATCCAGGTACTGAAACGAGCACACCAGTATGGGAGATGTGCATGTGGACAGTTTCAAGCAGCAGCTCTTTGTGGCCACTTGGAGACAGCGCTGTGAAAAAATTTCGTACGAAGCGGGATTTGGCCAAAGTTGAAAGACCTTCCAAAACCAACCCTAAAGAACTTAGCCAAACAATGAATGTTGCAACACGCTCCTGCAGGAAAGGTGCTTCTATGAGACAACCCCCGAGCAGGTAGCTACATTCTGCACAGTACAAAATGCAAATGAATTCCAGGCTGAAAACTCACTCCAGAAGGATGAAATGCATGTTTCTCTCTGAAAGAACACTCTGCCACTAGGCTTTTGCTTGCTCCTTCAAAGTCTTTGTAGAAACATGTGTTTTCACTGCTGGAATATATTTTGGGATGCATTGTTTCAATCTCTTGCAAGCCTCATGTTGTTTCTTACACAATGTGGAAAAACAAGGAGTATGTTTCCCAAATCACTTGAAATCCAGGAAAACGCACACTACATCACTCTTGCTCATACACGATCTTTCTCCTAATGTGTTGAGAACATTCAAGAAACCAGAAAAGAAGGGTATTTTGATGTGAATATCAGATGGCTATGTACAAAAGGACATTTCTATTGGTTGCAGAGTGCAAAACCATGATTGACCTCATGTTCTCCATGAAAACCTTACATTTCCAAGTGACCTAAGGTTGGACTTTCACAGAAAGATGTGTTTGCGTGTCTGTGGTTTAAGGAGCTCTAAGTAGTGTATTCAGTGCTGGAGAGTAACACACCCTACAGAAGTTACACAGCGTTTTGAGAGCACCAACATGCTTCAAGCTGAAACTGCTACAAGGTGTGTGTAGCATGCAGGAAGAAGGCTTGTCATTTCAAAGAAAGAAGTGTAATCCAACATCCAGGTACTGAAACGAGCACACCAGTATGGGAGATGTGCATGTGGACAGTTTCAAGCAGCAGCTCTTTGTGGCCACTTGGAGACAGCGCTGTGAAAACATTTCGTACGAAGCGGGATTTGGCCAAAGTTGAAAGACCTTCCAAAACCAACCCTAAAGAACTTAGCCAAACAATGAATATTGCAACACGCTCCTGCAGGAAAGGTGCTTCTATGAGACAACCCCCGAGCAGGTAGCTACATTCTGCACAGTACAAAATGCAAATGAATTCCAGGCTGAAAACTCACTCCAGAAGGATGAAATGCATGTGTTTCTCTCTGAAAGAACACTCTGCCACTAGGCTTTTGCTTGCTCCTTCAAAGTCTTTGTAGAAACATGTGTTTTCACTGCTGGAATATATTTTGGGATGCATTGTTTCAATCTCTTGCAAGCCTCATGTTGTTTCTTACACAATGTGGAAAAACAAGGAGTATGTTTCCCAAATCACTTGAAATCCAGGAAAACGCACACTACATCATTCTTGCTCATACACGACATTTCTCCTAATGTGTTGAGAACATTCAAGAAACCAGAAAAGAAGGGTATTTTGATGTGAATTTCAGATGGCTATGTACAAAAGTACATTTCTATTGGTTGCAGAGTGCAAAACCATGATTGACCTCATGTTCTCCATGAAAACCTTACATTTCCAAGTGACCTGAGGTTGGACTTTCACAGAAAGATGTGTTTGCGTGTCTGTGGTGAAAGGAGCTCTAAGTAGTGTACTCAGTGCTGGAGAGTAACACACCCTACAGAAGTTACACAGCGTTTTGAGAGCACCAACATGCTTCAAGCTGAAACTGCTACAAGGTGTGTGTAGCATGCAGGAAGAAGGCTTGTCATTTCAAAGAAAGAAGTGTAATCCAACATCCAGGTACTGAAACGAGCACACCAGTATGGGAGATGTGCATGTGGACAGTTTCAAGCAGCAGCTCTTTGTGGCCACTTGGAGACAGCGCTGTGAAAAAATTTCGTACGAAGCGGGATTTGGCCAAAGTTGAAAGACCTTCCAAAACCAACCCTAAAGAACTTAGCCAAACAATGAATGTTGCAACACGCTCCTGCAGGAAAGGTGCTTCTATGAGACAACCCCCGAGCAGGTAGCTACATTCTGCACAGTACAAAATGCAAATGAATTCCAGGCTGAAAACTCACTCCAGAAGGATGAAATGCATGTTTCTCTCTGAAAGAACACTCTGCCACTAGGCTTTTGCTTGCTCCTTCAAAGTCTTTGTAGAAACATGTGTTTTCACTGCTGGAATATATTTTGGGATGCATTGTTTAAATCTCTTGCAAGCCTCATGTTGTTTCTTACACAATGTGGAAAAACAAGGAGTATGTTTCCCAAATCACTTGAAATCCAGGAAAACGCACACTACATCATTCTTGCTCATACACGATCTTTCTCCTAATGTGTTGAGAACATTCAAGAAACCAGAAAAGAAGGGTATTTTGATGTGAATATCAGATGGCTATGTACAAAAGGACATTTCTATTGGTTGCAGAGTGCAAAACCATGATTGACCTCATGTTCTCCATGAAAACCTTACATTTCCAAGTGACCTAAGGTTGGACTTTCACAGAAAGATGTGTTTGCGTGTCTGTGGTTTAAGGAGCTCTAAGTAGTGTATTCAGTGCTGGAGAGTAACACACCCTACAGAAGTTACACAGCGTTTTGAGAGCACCAACATGCTTCAAGCTGAAACTGCTACAAGGTGTGTGTAGCATGCAGGAAGAAGGCTTGTCATTTCAAAGAAAGAAGTGTAATCCAACATCCAGGTACTGAAACGAGCACACCAGTATGGGAGATGTGCATGTGGACAGTTTCAAGCAGCAGCTCTTTGTGGCCACTTGGAGACAGCGCTGTGAAAAAATTTCGTACGAAGCGGGATTTGGCCAAAGTTGAAAGACCTTCCAAAACCAACCCTAAAGAACTTAGCCAAACAATGAATGTTGCAACACGCTCCTGCAGGAAAGGTGCTTCTATGAGACAACCCCCGAGCAGGTAGCTACATTCTGCACAGTACAAAATGCAAATGAATTCCAGGCTGAAAACTCACTCCAGAAGGATGAAATGCATGTTTCTCTCTGAAAGAACACTCTGCCACTAGGCTTTTGCTTGCTCCTTCAAAGTCTTTGTAGAAACATGTGTTTTCACTGCTGGAATATATTTTGGGATGCATTGTTTCAATCTCTTGCAAGCCTCATGTTGTTTCTTACACAATGTGGAAAAACAAGGAGTATGTTTCCCAAATCACTTGAAATCCAGGAAAACGCACACTACATCACTCTTGCTCATACACGATCTTTCTCCTAATGTGTTGAGAACATTCAAGAAACCAGAAAAGAAGGGTATTTTGATGTGAATATCAGATGGCTATGTACAAAAGGACATTTCTATTGGTTGCAGAGTGCAAAACCATGATTGACCTCATGTTCTCCATGAAAACCTTACATTTCCAAGTGACCTAAGGTTGGACTTTCACAGAAAGATGTGTTTGCGTGTCTGTGGTTTAAGGAGCTCTAAGTAGTGTATTCAGTGCTGGAGAGTAACACACCCTACAGAAGTTACACAGCGTTTTGAGAGCACCAACATGCTTCAAGCTGAAACTGCTACAAGGTGTGTGTAGCATGCAGGAAGAAGGCTTGTCATTTCAAAGAAAGAAGTGTAATCCAACATCCAGGTACTGAAACGAGCACACCAGTATGGGAGATGTGCATGTGGACAGTTTCAAGCAGCAGCTCTTTGTGGCCACTTGGAGACAGCGCTGTGAAAAAATTTCGTACGAAGCGGGATTTGGCCAAAGTTGAAAGACCTTCCAAAACCAACCCTAAAGAACTTAGCCAAACAATGAATGTTGCAACACGCTCCTGCAGGAAAGGTGCTTCTATGAGACAACCCCCGAGCAGGTAGCTACATTCTGCACAGTACAAAATGCAAATGAATTCCAGGCTGAAAACTCACTCCAGAAGGATGAAATGCATGTTTCTCTCTGAAAGAACACTCTGCCACTAGGCTTTTGCTTGCTCCTTCAAAGTCTTTGTAGAAACATGTGTTTTCACTGCTGGAATATATTTTGGGATGCATTGTTTCAATCTCTTGCAAGCCTCATGTTGTTTCTTACACAATGTGGAAAAACAAGGAGTATGTTTCCCAAATCACTTGAAATCCAGGAAAATGCACACTACATCACTCTTGCTCATACACGATCTTTCTCCTAATGTGTTGAGAACATTCAAGAAACCAGAAAAGAAGGGTATTTTGATGTGAATTTCAGATGGCTATGTACAAAAGGACATTTCTATTGGTTGCAGAGTGCAAAACCATGATTGACCTCATGTTCTCCATGAAAACCTTACATTTCCAACTGACCTGAGGTTGGACTTTCACTGAAAGATGTGTTTGCGTGTCTGGTTTAAGGAGCTCTAAGTAGTGTATTCAGTGCTGGAGAGTAACACAGCCTACAGAAGTTACACAGCGTTTTGAGAGCACCAACATGCTTCAAGCTGAAACTGCTACAAGGTGTGTGTAGCATGCAGAAAGAAGGCTTGTCATTTCAAAGAAAGAAGTGTAATCCAACATCCAGGTACTGAAACGAGCACACCAGTATGGGAGATGTGCATGTGGACAGTTTCAAGCAGCAGCTCTTTGTGGCCACTTGGAGACAGCGCTGTGAAAAAAATTCGTACGAAGCGGGATTTGGCCAAAGTTGAAAGACCTTCCAAAACCAACCCTAAAGAACTTAGCCAAACAATGAATATTGCAACAAGCTCCTGCAGGAATGGTGCTTCTATGAGACAACCCCCGAGCAGATAGCTACATTCTGCACAGTACAAAATGCAAATGAATTCCAGGCTGAAAACTCACTCCAGAAAGATTAAATGCATGTGTTTCTCTCTGAAAGAACACTCTGCCACTAGGCTTTTGCTTGCTCCTTCAAAGTCTTTGTAGAAACATGTGTTTTCACTGCTGGAATACATTTTGGGATGCATTGTTTCAATCTCTTGCAAGCCTCATGTTGTTTCTTACACAATGTGGAAAAACAAGGAGTATGTTTCCCAAATCACTTGAAATCCAGGAAAACGCACACTACATCACTCTTGCTCACACACGATCTTTCTCCTAATGTGTTGAGAACATTCAAGAACCAGAAAAGAAGGGTATTTTGATGTGAATTTCAGATGGCTATGTACAAAAGGACATTTCTATTGGTTGCAGAGTGCAAAACCATGATTGACCTCATGTTCTCCATGAAAACCTTACATTTCCAAGTGACCTGAGGTTGGACTTTCACAGAAAGATGTGTTTGCGTGTCTGTGGTTTAAGGAGCTCTAAGTAGTGTATTCAGTGCTGGAGAGTAACACACCCTACAGAAGTTACACAGCGTTTTGAGAGCACCAACATGCTTCAAGCTGAAACTGCTACAAGGTGTGTGTAGCATGCAGGAAGAAGGCTTGTCATTTCAAAGAAAGAAGTGTAATCCAACATCCAGGTACTGAAACGAGCACACCAGTATGGGAGATGTGCATGTGGACAGTTTCAAGCAGCAGCTCTTTGTGGCCACTTGGAGACAGCGCTGTGAAAAAATTTCGTACGAAGCGGGATTTGGCCAAAGTTGAAAGACCTTCCAAAACCAACCCTAAAGAACTTAGCCAAACAATGAATGTTGCAACAAGCTCCTGCAGGAAAGGTGCTTCTATGAGACAACCCCCGAGCAGGTAGCTACATTCTGCACAGTACAAAATGCAAATGAATTCCAGGCTGAAAACTCACTCCAGAAGGATGAAATGCATGTGTTTCTCTCTGAAAGAACACTCTGCCACTAGGCTTTTGCTTGCTCCTTCAAAGTCTTTGTAGAAACATGTGTTTTCACTGCTGGAATACGTTTTGGGATGCATTGTTTCAATCTCTTGCAAGCCTCATGTTGTTTCTTACACAATGTGGAAAAACAAGGAGTATGTTTCCCAAATCACTTGAAATCCAGGAAAACGCACACTACATCACTCTTGCTCATACACGATCTTTCTCCTAATGTGTTGAGAACATTCAAGAAACCAGAAAAGAAGGGTATTTTGATGTGAATTTCAGATGGCTATGTACAAAAGGACATTTCTATTGGTTGCAGAGTGCAAAACCATGATTGACCTCATGTTCTCCATGAAAACCTTACATTTCCAAGTGACCTGAGGTTGGACTTTCACAGAAAGATGTGTTTGCGTGTCTGTGGTTTAAGGAGCTCTAAGTAGTGTATTCAGTGCTGGAGAGTAACACACCCTACAGAAGTTACACAGCGTTTTGAGAGCACCAACATGCTTCAAGCTGAAACTGCTACAAGGTGTGTGTAGCATGCAGGAAGAAGGCTTGTCATTTCAAAGAAAGAAGTGTAATCCAACATCCAGGTACTGAAACGAGCACACCAGTATGGGAGATGTGCATGTGGACAGTTTCAAACAGCAGCTCTTTGTGGCCACTTGGAGACAGCGCTGTGAAAAAATTTCGTACGAAGCGGGATTTGGCCAAAGTTGAAAGACCTTCCAAAACCAACCCTAAAGAACTTAGCCAAACAATGAATGTTGCAACAAGCTCCTGCAGGAAAGGTGCTTCTATGAGACAACCCCCGAGCAGGTAGCTACATTCTGCACAGTACAAAATGCAAATGAATTCCAGGCTGAAAACTCACTCCAGAAGGATGAAATGCATGTGTTTCTCTCTGAAAGAACACTCTGCCACTAGGCTTTTGCTTGCTCCTTCAAAGTCTTTGTAGAAACATGTGTTTTCACTGCTGGAATACGTTTTGGGATGCATTGTTTCAATCTCTTGCAAGCCTCATGTTGTTTCTTACACAATGTGGAAAAACAAGGAGTATGTTTCCCAAATCACTTGAAATCCAGGAAAACGCACACTACATCACTCTTGCTCATACACGATCTTTCTCCTAATGTGTTGAGAACATTCAAGAAACCAGAAAAGAAGGGTATTTTGATGTGAATTTCAGATGGCTATGTACAAAACGACATTTCTATTGGTTGCAGAGTGCAAAACCATGATTGACCTCATGTTCTCCATGAAAACCTTACATTTCCAAGTGACCTGAGGTTGGACTTTCACAGAAAGATGTGTTTGCGTGTCTGTGGTTTAAGGAGCTCTAAGTAGTGTATTCAGTGCTGGAGAGCAACACACCCTACAGAAGTTACACAGCGTTTTGAGAGCACCAACATGCTTCAAGCTGAAACTGCTACAAGGTGTGTGTAGCATGCAGGAAGAAGGCTTGTCATTTCAAAGAAAGAAGTGTAATCCAACATCCAGGTACTGAAACGAGCACACCAGTATGGGAGATGTGCATGTGGACAGTTTCAAGCAGCAGCTCTTTGTGGCCACTTGGAGACAGCGCTGTGAAAAAAATTCGTACGAAGCGGGATTTGGCCAAAGTTGAAAGACCTTCCAAAACCAACCCTAAAGAACTTAGCCAAACAATGAATATTGCAACAAACTCCTGCAGGAAAGGTGCTTCTATGAGACAACCCCCGAGCAGATAGCTACATTCTGCACAGTACAAAATGCAAATGAATTCCAGGCTGAAAACTCACTCCAGAAAGATGAAATGCATGTGTTTCTCTCTGAAAGAACACTCTGCCACTAGGCTTTTGCTTGCTCCTTCAAAGTCTTTGTAGAAACATGTGTTTTCACTGCTGGAATACATTTTGGGATGCATTGTTTCAATCTCTTGCAAGCCTCATGTTGTTTCTTACACAATGTGGAAAAACAAGGAGTATGTTTCCCAAATCACTTGAAATCCAGGAAAACGCACACTAGATCACTCTTGCTCATACACGATCTTTCTCCTAATGTGTTGAGAACATTCAAGAAACCAGAAAAGAAGGGTATTTTGATGTGAATTTCAGATGGCTATGTACAAAAGGACATTTCTATTGGTTGCAGAGTGCAAAACCATGATTGACCTCATGTTCTCCATGAAAACCTTACATTTCCAAGTGACCTGAGGTTGGACTTTCACAGAAAGATGTGTTTGCGTGTCTGTGGTTTAAGGAGCTCTAAGTAGTGTATTCAGTGCTGGAGAGTAACACACCCTACAGAAGTTACACAGCGTTTTGAGAGCACCAACATGCTTCAAGCTGAAACTGCTACAAGGTGTGTGTAGCATGCAGGAAGAAGGCTTGTCATTTCAAAGAAAGAAGTGTAATCCAACATCCAGGTACTGAAACGAGCACACCAGTATGGGAGATGTGCATGTGGACAGTTTCAAGCAGCAGCTCTTTGTGGCCACTTGGAGACAGCGCTGTGAAAAAATTTCGTACGAAGCGGGATTTGGCCAAAGTTGAAAGACCTTCCAAAACCAACCCTAAAGAACTTAGCCAAACAATGAATGTTGCAACAAGCTCCTGCAGGAAAGGTGCTTCTATGAGACAACCCCCGAGCAGGTAGCTACATTCTGCACAGTACAAAATGCAAATGAATTCCAGGCTGAAAACTCACTCCAGAAGGATGAAATGCATGTGTTTCTCTCTGAAAGAACACTCTGCCACTAGGCTTTTGCTTGCTCCTTCAAAGTCTTTGTAGAAACATGTGTTTTCACTGCTGGAATATATTTTGGGATGCATTGTTTCAATCTCTTGCAAGCCTCATGTTGTTTCTTACACAATGTGGAAAAACAAGGAGTATGTTTCCCAAATCACTTGAAATCCAGGAAAACGCACACTACATCACTCTTGCTCATACACGATCTTGCTCCTAATGTGTTGAGAACATTCAAGAAACCAGAAAAGAAGGGTATTTTGATGTGAATTTCAGATGGCTATGTACAAAAGGACATTTCTATTGGTTGCAGAGTGCAAAACCATGATTGACCTCATGTTCTCCATGAAAACCTTACATTTCCAAGTGACCTGAGGTTGGACTTTCACTGAAAGATGTGTTTGCGTGTCTGTGGTTTAAGGAGCTCTAAGTAGTGTATTCAGTGCTGGAGAGCAACACACCCTACAGAAGTTACACAGCGTTTTGAGAGCACCAACATGCTTCAAGCTGAAACTGCTACAAGGTGTGTGTAGCATGCAGGAAGAAGGCTTGTCATTTCAAAGAAAGAAGTGTAATCCAACATCCAGGTACTGAAACGAGCACACCAGTATGGGAGATGTGCATGTGGACAGTTTCAAGCAGCAGCTCTTTGTGGCCACTTGGAGACAGCGCTGTGAAAAAAATTCGTACGAAGCGGGATTTGGCCAAAGTTGAAAGACCTTCCAAAACCAACCCTAAAGAACTTAGCCAAACAATGAATGTTGCAACAAGCTCCTGCAGGAAAGGTGCTTCTATGAGACAACCCCCGAGCAGATAGCTACATTCTGCACAGTACAAAATGCAAATGAATTCCAGGCTGAAAACTCACTCCAGAAAGATGAAATGCATGTGTTTCTCTCTGAAAGAACACTCTGCCACTAGGCTTTTGCTTGCTCCTTCAAAGTCTTTGTAGAAACATGTGTTTTCACTGCTGGAATACATTTTGGGATGCATTGTTTCAATCTCTTGCAAGCCTCATGTTGTTTCTTACACAATGTGGAAAAACAAGGAGTATGTTTCCCAAATCACTTGAAATCCAGGAAAACGCACACTACATCACTCTTGCTCATACACGATCTTTCTCCTAATGTGTTGAGAACATTCAAGAAACCAGAAAAGAAGGGTATTTTGATGTGAATTTCAGATGGCTATGTACAAAAGGACATTTCTATTGGTTGCAGAGTGCAAAACCATGATTGACCTCATGTTCTCCATGAAAACCTTACATTTCCAAGTGACCTGAGGTTGGACTTTCACTGAAAGATGTGTTTGCGTGTCTGGTTTAAGGAGCTCTAAGTAGTGTATTCAGTGCTGGAGAGTAACACAGCCTACAGAAGTTACACAGCGTTTTGAGAGCACCAACATGCTTCAAGCTGAAACTGCTACAAGGTGTGTGTAGCATGCAGAAAGAAGGCTTGTCATTTCAAAGAAAGAAGTGTAATCCAACATCCAGGTACTGAAACGAGCACACCAGTATGGGAGATGTGCATGTGGACAGTTTCAAGCAGCAGCTCTTTGTGGCCACTTGGAGACAGCGCTGTGAAAAAAATTCGTACGAAGCGGGATTTGGCCAAAGTTGAAAGACCTTCCAAAACCAACCCTAAAGAACTTAGCCAAACAATGAATGTTGCAACAAGCTCCTGCAGGAAAGGTGCTTCTATGAGACAACCCCCGAGCAGGTAGCTACATTCTGCACAGTACAAAATGCAAATGAATTCCAGGCTGAAAACTCACTCCAGAAGGATGAAATGCATGTGTTTCTCTCTGAAAGAACACTCTGCCACTAGGCTTTTGCTTGCTCCTTCAAAGTCTTTGTAGAAACATGTGTTTTCACTGCTGGAATATATTTTGGGATGCATTGTTTCAATCTCTTGCAAGCCTCATGTTGTTTCTTACACAATGTGGAAAAACAAGGAGTATGTTTCCCAAATCACTTGAAATCCAGGAAAACGCACACTACATCACTCTTGCTCATACACGATCTTTCTCCTAATGTGTTGAGAACATTCAAGAAACCAGAAAAGAAGGGTATTTTGATGTGAATTTCAGATGGCTATGTACAAAAGGACATTTCTATTGGTTGCAGAGTGCAAAACCATGATTGACCTCATGTTCTCCATGAAAACCTTACATTTCCAAGTGACCTGAGGTTGGACTTTCACTGAAAGATGTGTTTGCGTGTCTGGTTTAAGGAGCTCTAAGTAGTGTATTCAGTGCTGGAGAGTAACACAGCCTACAGAAGTTACACAGCGTTTTGAGAGCACCAACATGCTTCAAGCTGAAACTGCTACAAGGTGTGTGTAGCATGCAGAAAGAAGGCTTGTCATTTCAAAGAAAGAAGTGTAATCCAACATCCAGGTACTGAAACGAGCACACCAGTATGGGAGATGTGCATGTGGACAGTTTCAAGCAGCAGCTCTTTGTGGCCACTTGGAGACAGCGCTGTGAAAAAAATTCGTACGAAGCGGGATTTGGCCAAAGTTGAAAGACCTTCCAAAACCAACCCTAAAGAACTTAGCCAAACAATGAATATTGCAACAAGCTCCTGCAGGAAAGGTGCTTCTATGAGACAACCCCCGAGCAGATAGCTACATTCTGCACAGTACAAAATGCAAATGAATTCCAGGCTGAAAACTCACTCCAGAAAGATGAAATGCATGTGTTTCTCTCTGAAAGAACACTCTGCCACTAGGCTTTTGCTTGCTCCTTCAAAGTCTTTGTAGAAACATGTGTTTTCACTGCTGGAATACATTTTGGGATGCATTGTTTCAATCTCTTGCAAGCCTCATGTTGTTTCTTACACAATGTGGAAAAACAAGGAGTATGTTTCCCAAATCACTTGAAATCCAGGAAAACGCACACTACATCACTCTTGCTCATACACGATCTTTCTCCTAATGTGTTGAGAACATTCAAGAACCAGAAAAGAAGGGTATTTTGATGTGAATTTCAGATGGCTATGTACAAAAGGACATTTCTATTGGTTGCAGAGTGCAAAACCATGATTGACCTCATGTTCTCCATGAAAACCTTACATTTCCAAGTGACCTGAGGTTGGACTTTCACAGAAAGATGTGTTTGCGTGTCTGTGGTTTAAGGAGCTCTAAGTAGTGTATTCAGTGCTGGAGAGTAACACACCCTACAGAAGTTACACAGCGTTTTGAGAGCACCAACATGCTTCAAGCTGAAACTGCTACAAGGTGTGTGTAGCATGCAGGAAGAAGGCTTGTCATTTCAAAGAAAGAAGTGTAATCCAACATCCAGGTACTGAAACGAGCACACCAGTATGGGAGATGTGCATGTGGACAGTTTCAAGCAGCAGCTCTTTGTGGCCACTTGGAGACAGCGCTGTGAAAAAATTTCGTACGAAGCGGGATTTGGCCAAAGTTGAAAGACCTTCCAAAACCAACCCTAAAGAACTTAGCCAAACAATGAATGTTGCAACAAGCTCCTGCAGGAAAGGTGCTTCTATGAGACAACCCCCGAGCAGGTAGCTACATTCTGCACAGTACAAAATGCAAATGAATTCCAGGCTGAAAACTCACTCCAGAAGGATGAAATGCATGTGTTTCTCTCTGAAAGAACACTCTGACACTAGGCTTTTGCTTGCTCCTTCAAAGTCTTTATAGAAACATGTGTTTTCACTGCTGGAATACGTTTTGGGATGCATTGTTTCAATCTCTTGCAAGCCTCATGTTGTTTCTTACACAATGTGGAAAAACAAGGAGTATGTTTCCCAAATCACTTGAAATCCAGGAAAACGCACACTACATCACTCTTGCTCATACACGATCTTTCTCCTAATGTGTTGAGAACATTCAAGAACCAGAAAAGAAGGGTATTTTGATGTGAATTTCAGATGGCTATGTACAAAAGGACATTTCTATTGGTTGCAGAGTGCAAAACCATGATTGACCTCATGTTCTCCATGAAAACCTTACATTTCCAAGTGACCTGAGGTTGGACTTTCACAGAAAGATGTGTTTGCGTGTCTGTGGTTTAAGGAGCTCTAAGTAGTGTATTCAGTGCTGGAGAGCAACACACCCTACAGAAGTTACACAGCGTTTTGAGAGCACCAACATGCTTCAAGCTGAAACTGCTACAAGGTGTGTGTAGCATGCAGGAAGAAGGCTTGTCATTTCAAAGAAAGAAGTGTAATCCAACATCCAGGTACTGAAACGAGCACACCAGTATGGGAGATGTGCATGTGGACAGTTTCAAGCAGCAGCTCTTTGTGGCCACTTGGAGACAGCGCTGTGAAAAAAATTCGTACGAAGCGGGATTTGGCCAAAGTTGAAAGACCTTCCAAAACCAACCCTAAAGAACTTAGCCAAACAATGAATATTGCAACAAACTCCTGCAGGAAAGGTGCTTCTATGAGACAACCCCCGAGCAGATAGCTACATTCTGCACAGTACAAAATGCAAATGAATTCCAGTTTGAAAACTCACTCCAGAAAGATGAAATGCATGTGTTTCTCTCTGAAAGAACACTCTGCCACTAGGCTTTTGCTTGCTCCTTCAAAGTCTTTGTAGAAACATGTGTTTTCACTGCTGGAATACATTTTGGGATGCATTGTTTCAATCTCTTGCAAGCCTCATGTTGTTTCTTACACAATGTGGAAAAACAAGGAGTATGTTTCCCAAATCACTTGAAATCCAGGAAAACGCACACTAGATCACTCTTGCTCATACACGATCTTTCTCCTAATGTGTTGAGAACATTCAAGAAACCAGAAAAGAAGGGTATTTTGATGTGAATTTCAGATGGCTATGTACAAAAGGACATTTCTATTGGTTGCAGAGTGCAAAACCATGATTGACCTCATGTTCTCCATGAAAACCTTACATTTCCAAGTGACCTGAGGTTGGACTTTCACAGAAAGATGTGTTTGCGTGTCTGTGGTTTAAGGA
Source organism: Miniopterus natalensis (assembly GCF_054644295.1). Taxonomy (NCBI): domain Eukaryota; kingdom Metazoa; phylum Chordata; class Mammalia; order Chiroptera; family Miniopteridae; genus Miniopterus; species Miniopterus natalensis. The sequence goes on from NC_142101.1 coordinate 1,235,067, forward strand.
GCTCTAAGTAGTGTATTCAGTGCTGGAGAGTAACACACCCTACAGAAGTTACACAGCGTTTTGAGAGCACCAACATGCTTCAAGCTGAAACTGCTACAAGGTGTGTGTAGCATGCAGGAAGAAGGCTTGTCATTTCAAAGAAAGAAGTGTAATCCAACATCCAGGTACTGAAACGAGCACACCAGTATGGGAGATGTGCATGTGGACAGTTTCAAGCAGCAGCTCTTTGTGGCCACTTGGAGACAGCGCTGTGAAAAAATTTCGTACGAAGCGGGATTTGGCCAAAGTTGAAAGACCTTCCAAAACCAACCCTAAAGAACTTAGCCAAACAATGAATGTTGCAACAAGCTCCTGCAGGAAAGGTGCTTCTATGAGACAACCCCCGAGCAGGTAGCTACATTCTGCACAGTACAAAATGCAAATGAATTCCAGGCTGAAAACTCACTCCAGAAGGATGAAATGCATGTGTTTCTCTCTGAAAGAACACTCTGCCACTAGGCTTTTGCTTGCTCCTTCAAAGTCTTTGTAGAAACATGTGTTTTCACTGCTGGAATATATTTTGGGATGCATTGTTTCAATCTCTTGCAAGCCTCATGTTGTTTCTTACACAATGTGGAAAAACAAGGAGTATGTTTCCCAAATCACTTGAAATCCAGGAAAACGCACACTACATCACTCTTGCTCATACACGATCTTGCTCCTAATGTGTTGAGAACATTCAAGAAACCAGAAAAGAAGGGTATTTTGATGTGAATTTCAGATGGCTATGTACAAAAGGACATTTCTATTGGTTGCAGAGTGCAAAACCATGATTGACCTCATGTTCTCCATGAAAACCTTACATTTCCAAGTGACCTGAGGTTGGACTTTCACAGAAAGATGTGTTTGCGTGTCTGTGGTTTAAGGAGCTCTAAGTAGTGTATTCAGTGCTGGAGAGCAACACACCCTACAGAAGTTACACAGCGTTTTGAGAGCACCAACATGCTTCAAGCTGAAACTGCTACAAGGTGTGTGTAGCATGCAGGAAGAAGGCTTGTCATTTCAAAGAAAGAAGTGTAATCCAACATCCAGGTACTGAAACGAGCACACCAGTATGGGAGATGTGCATGTGGACAGTTTCAAGCAGCAGCTCTTTGTGGACACTTGGAGACAGCGCTGTGAAAAAAATTCGTACGAAGCGGGATTTGGCCAAAGTTGAAAGACCTTCCAAAACCAACCCTAAAGAACTTAGCCAAACAATGAATGTTGCAACAAGCTCCTGCAGGAAAGGTGCTTCTATGAGACAACCCCCGAGCAGATAGCTACATTCTGCACAGTACAAAATGCAAATGAATTCCAGGCTGAAAACTCACTCCAGAAAGATGAAATGCATGTGTTTCTCTCTGAAAGAACACTCTGCCACTAGGCTTTTGCTTGCTCCTTCAAAGTCTTTGTAGAAACATGTGTTTTCACTGCTGGAATACATTTTGGGATGCATTGTTTCAATCTCTTGCAAGCCTCATGTTGTTTCTTACACAATGTGGAAAAACAAGGAGTATGTTTCCCAAATCACTTGAAATCCAGGAAAACGCACACTACATCACTCTTGCTCATACACGATCTTTCTCCTAATGTGTTGAGAACATTCAAGAAACCAGAAAAGAAGGGTATTTTGATGTGAATTTCAGATGGCTATGTACAAAAGGACATTTCTATTGGTTGCAGAGTGCAAAACCATGATTGACCTCATGTTCTCCATGAAAACCTTACATTTCCAAGTGACCTGAGGTTGGACTTTCACTGAAAGATGTGTTTGCGTGTCTGGTTTAAGGAGCTCTAAGTAGTGTATTCAGTGCTGGAGAGTAACACAGCCTACAGAAGTTACACAGCGTTTTGAGAGCACCAACATGCTTCAAGCTGAAACTGCTACAAGGTGTGTGTAGCATGCAGAAAGAAGGCTTGTCATTTCAAAGAAAGAAGTGTAATCCAACATCCAGGTACTGAAACGAGCACACCAGTATGGGAGATGTGCATGTGGACAGTTTCAAGCAGCAGCTCTTTGTGGCCACTTGGAGACAGCGCTGTGAAAAAAATTCGTACGAAGCGGGATTTGGCCAAAGTTGAAAGACCTTCCAAAACCAACCCTAAAGAACTTAGCCAAACAATGAATGTTGCAACAAGCTCCTGCAGGAAAGGTGCTTCTATGAGACAACCCCCGAGCAGGTAGCTACATTCTGCACAGTACAAAATGCAAATGAATTCCAGGCTGAAAACTCACTCCAGAAGGATGAAATGCATGTGTTTCTCTCTGAAAGAACACTCTGCCACTAGGCTTTTGCTTGCTCCTTCAAAGTCTTTGTAGAAACATGTGTTTTCACTGCTGGAATATATTTTGGGATGCATTGTTTCAATCTCTTGCAAGCCTCATGTTGTTTCTTACACAATGTGGAAAAACAAGGAGTATGTTTCCCAAATCACTTGAAATCCAGGAAAACGCACACTACAACACTCTTGCTCATACACGATCTTTCTCCTAATGTGTTGAGAACATTCAAGAAACCAGAAAAGAAGGGTATTTTGATGTGAATTTCAGATGGCTATGTACAAAAGGACATTTCTATTGGTTGCAGAGTGCAAAACCATGATTGACCTCATGTTCTCCATGAAAACCTTACATTTCCAAGTGACCTGAGGTTGGACTTTCACTGAAAGATGTGTTTGCGTGTCTGGTTTAAGGAGCTCTAAGTAGTGTATTCAGTGCTGGAGAGTAACACAGCCTACAGAAGTTACACAGCGTTTTGAGAGCACCAACATGCTTCAAGCTGAAACTGCTACAAGGTGTGTGTAGCATGCAGAAAGAAGGCTTGTCATTTCAAAGAAAGAAGTGTAATCCAACATCCAGGTACTGAAACGAGCACACCAGTATGGGAGATGTGCATGTGGACAGTTTCAAGCAGCAGCTCTTTGTGGCCACTTGGAGACAGCGCTGTGAAAAAAATTCGTACGAAGCGGGATTTGGCCAAAGTTGAAAGACCTTCCAAAACCAACCCTAAAGAACTTAGCCAAACAATGAATGTTGCAACAAGCTCCTGCAGGAAAGGTGCTTCTATGAGACAACCCCCGAGCAGATAGCTACATTCTGCACAGTACAAAATGCAAATGAATTCCAGGCTGAAAACTCACTCCAGAAAGATGAAATGCATGTGTTTCTCTCTGAAAGAACACTCTGCCACTAGGCTTTTGCTTGCTCCTTCAAAGTCTTTGTAGAAACATGTGTTTTCACTGCTGGAATACATTTTGGGATGCATTGTTTCAATCTCTTGCAAGCCTCATGTTGTTTCTTACACAATGTGGAAAAACAAGGAGTATGTTTCCCAAATCACTTGAAATCCAGGAAAACGCACACTACATCACTCTTGCTCATACACGATCTTTCTCCTAATGTGTTGAGAACATTCAAGAAACCAGAAAAGAAGGGTATTTTGATGTGAATTTCAGATGGCTATGTACAAAAGGACATTTCTATTGGTTGCAGAGTGCAAAACCATGATTGACCTCATGTTCTCCATGAAAACCTTACATTTCCAAGTGACCTGAGGTTGGACTTTCACTGAAAGATGTGTTTGCGTGTCTGGTTTAAGGAGCTCTAAGTAGTGTATTCAGTGCTGGAGAGTAACACAGCCTACAGAAGTTACACAGCGTTTTGAGAGCACCAACATGCTTCAAGCTGAAACTGCTACAAGGTGTGTGTAGCATGCAGAAAGAAGGCTTGTCATTTCAAAGAAAGAAGTGTAATCCAACATCCAGGTACTGAAACGAGCACACCAGTATGGGAGATGTGCATGTGGACAGTTTCAAGCAGCAGCTCTTTGTGGCCACTTGGAGACAGCGCTGTGAAAAAAATTCGTACGAAGCGGGATTTGGCCAAAGTTGAAAGACCTTCCAAAACCAACCCTAAAGAACTTAGCCAAACAATGAATGTTGCAACAAGCTCCTGCAGGAAAGGTGCTTCTATGAGACAACCCCCGAGCAGGTAGCTACATTCTGCACAGTACAAAATGCAAATGAATTCCAGGCTGAAAACTCACTCCAGAAGGATGAAATGCATGTGTTTCTCTCTGAAAGAACACTCTGCCACTAGGCTTTTGCTTGCTCCTTCAAAGTCTTTGTAGAAACATGTGTTTTCACTGCTGGAATATATTTTGGGATGCATTGTTTCAATCTCTTGCAAGCCTCATGTTGTTTCTTACACAATGTGGAAAAACAAGGAGTATGTTTCCCAAATCACTTGAAATCCAGGAAAACGCACACTACATCACTCTTGCTCATACACGATCTTTCTCCTAATGTGTTGAGAACATTCAAGAAACCAGAAAAGAAGGGTATTTTGATGTGAATTTCAGATGGCTATGTACAAAAGGACATTTCTATTGGTTGCAGAGTGCAAAACCATGATTGACCTCATGTTCTCCATGAAAACCTTACATTTCCAAGTGACCTGAGGTTGGACTTTCACTGAAAGATGTGTTTGCGTGTCTGGTTTAAGGAGCTCTAAGTAGTGTATTCAGTGCTGGAGAGTAACACAGCCTACAGAAGTTACACAGCGTTTTGAGAGCACCAACATGCTTCAAGCTGAAACTGCTACAAGGTGTGTGTAGCATGCAGAAAGAAGGCTTGTCATTTCAAAGAAAGAAGTGTAATCCAACATCCAGGTACTGAAACGAGCACACCAGTATGGGAGATGTGCATGTGGACAGTTTCAAGCAGCAGCTCTTTGTGGCCACTTGGAGACAGCGCTGTGAAAAAAATTCGTACGAAGCGGGATTTGGCCAAAGTTGAAAGACCTTCCAAAACCAACCCTAAAGAACTTAGCCAAACAATGAATATTGCAACAAGCTCCTGCAGGAAAGGTGCTTCTATGAGACAACCCCCGAGCAGATAGCTACATTCTGCACAGTACAAAATGCAAATGAATTCCAGGCTGAAAACTCACTCCAGAAAGATGAAATGCATGTGTTTCTCTCTGAAAGAACACTCTGCCACTAGGCTTTTGCTTGCTCCTTCAAAGTCTTTGTAGAAACATGTGTTTTCACTGCTGGAATACATTTTGGGATGCATTGTTTCAATCTCTTGCAAGCCTCATGTTGTTTCTTACACAATGTGGAAAAACAAGGAGTATGTTTCCCAAATCACTTGAAATCCAGGAAAACGCACACTACATCACTCTTGCTCATACACGATCTTTCTCCTAATGTGTTGAGAACATTCAAGAACCAGAAAAGAAGGGTATTTTGATGTGAATTTCAGATGGCTATGTACAAAAGGACATTTCTATTGGTTGCAGAGTGCAAAACCATGATTGACCGCATGTTCTCCATGAAAACCTTACATTTCCAAGTGACCTGAGGTTGGACTTTCACAGAAAGATGTGTTTGCGTGTCTGTGGTTTAAGGAGCTCTAAGTAGTGTATTCAGTGCTGGAGAGTAACACACCCTACAGAAGTTACACAGCGTTTTGAGAGCACCAACATGCTTCAAGCTGAAACTGCTACAAGGTGTGTGTAGCATGCAGGAAGAAGGCTTGTCATTTCAAAGAAAGAAGTGTAATCCAACATCCAGGTACTGAAACGAGCACACCAGTATGGGAGATGTGCATGTGGACAGTTTCAAGCAGCAGCTCTTTGTGGCCACTTGGAGACAGCGCTGTGAAAAAATTTCGTACGAAGCGGGATTTGGCCAAAGTTGAAAGACCTTCCAAAACCAACCCTAAAGAACTTAGCCAAACAATGAATGTTGCAACAAGCTCCTGCAGGAAAGGTGCTTCTATGAGACAACCCCCGAGCAGGTAGCTACATTCTGCACAGTACAAAATGCAAATGAATTCCAGGCTGAAAACTCACTCCAGAAGGATGAAATGCATGTGTTTCTCTCTGAAAGAACACTCTGCCACTAGGCTTTTGCTTGCTCCTTCAAAGTCTTTATAGAAACATGTGTTTTCACTGCTGGAATACGTTTTGGGATGCATTGTTTCAATCTCTTGCAAGCCTCATGTTGTTTCTTACACAATGTGGAAAAACAAGGAGTATGTTTCCCAAATCACTTGAAATCCAGGAAAACGCACACTACATCACTCTTGCTCATACACGATCTTTCTCCTAATGTGTTGAGAACATTCAAGAACCAGAAAAGAAGGGTATTTTGATGTGAATTTCAGATGGCTATGTACAAAAGGACATTTCTATTGGTTGCAGAGTGCAAAACCATGATTGACCTCATGTTCTCCATGAAAACCTTACATTTCCAAGTGACCTGAGGTTGGACTTTCACAGAAAGATGTGTTTGCGTGTCTGTGGTTTAAGGAGCTCTAAGTAGTGTATTCAGTGCTGGAGAGCAACACACCCTACAGAAGTTACACAGCGTTTTGAGAGCACCAACATGCTTCAAGCTGAAACTGCTACAAGGTGTGTGTAGCATGCAGGAAGAAGGCTTGTCATTTCAAAGAAAGAAGTGTAATCCAACATCCAGGTACTGAAACGAGCACACCAGTATGGGAGATGTGCATGTGGACAGTTTCAAGCAGCAGCTCTTTGTGGCCACTTGGAGACAGCGCTGTGAAAAAAATTCGTACGAAGCGGGATTTGGCCAAAGTTGAAAGACCTTCCAAAACCAACCCTAAAGAACTTAGCCAAACAATGAATATTGCAACAAACTCCTGCAGGAAAGGTGCTTCTATGAGACAACCCCCGAGCAGATAGCTACATTCTGCACAGTACAAAATGCAAATGAATTCCAGTTTGAAAACTCACTCCAGAAAGATGAAATGCATGTGTTTCTCTCTGAAAGAACACTCTGCCACTAGGCTTTTGCTTGCTCCTTCAAAGTCTTTGTAGAAACATGTGTTTTCACTGCTGGAATACATTTTGGGATGCATTGTTTCAATCTCTTGCAAGCCTCATGTTGTTTCTTACACAATGTGGAAAAACAAGGAGTATGTTTCCCAAATCACTTGAAATCCAGGAAAACGCACACTAGATCACTCTTGCTCATACACGATCTTTCTCCTAATGTGTTGAGAACATTCAAGAAACCAGAAAAGAAGGGTATTTTGATGTGAATTTCAGATGGCTATGTACAAAAGGACATTTCTATTGGTTGCAGAGTGCAAAACCATGATTGACCTCATGTTCTCCATGAAAACCTTACATTTCCAAGTGACCTGAGGTTGGACTTTCACAGAAAGATGTGTTTGCGTGTCTGTGGTTTAAGGAGCTCTAAGTAGTGTATTCAGTGCTGGAGAGTAACACACCCTACAGAAGTTACACAGCGTTTTGAGAGCACCAACATGCTTCAAGCTGAAACTGCTACAAGGTGTGTGTAGCATGCAGGAAGAAGGCTTGTCATTTCAAAGAAAGAAGTGTAATCCAACATCCAGGTACTGAAACGAGCACACTAGTATGGGAGATGTGCATGTGGACAGTTTCAAGCAGCAGCTCTTTGTGGCCACTTGGAGACAGCGCTGTGAAAAAATTTCGTACGAAGCGGGATTTGGCCAAAGTTGAAAGACCTTCCAAAACCAACCCTAAAGAACTTAGCCAAACAATGAATGTTGCAACAAGCTCCTGCAGGAAAGGTGCTTCTATGAGACAACCCCCGAGCAGGTAGCTACATTCTGCACAGTACAAAATGCAAATGAATTCCAGGCTGAAAACTCACTCCAGAAGGATGAAATGCATGTGTTTCTCTCTGAAAGAACACTCTGCCACTAGGCTTTTGCTTGCTCCTTCAAAGTCTTTGTAGAAACATGTGTTTTCACTGCTGGAATATATTTTGGGATGCATTGTTTCAATCTCTTGCAAGCCTCATGTTGTTTCTTACACAATGTGGAAAAACAAGGAGTATGTTTCCCAAATCACTTGAAATCCAGGAAAACGCACACTACATCACTCTTGCTCATACACGATCTTGCTCCTAATGTGTTGAGAACATTCAAGAAACCAGAAAAGAAGGGTATTTTGATGTGAATTTCAGATGGCTATGTACAAAAGGACATTTCTATTGGTTGCAGAGTGCAAAACCATGATTGACCTCATGTTCTCCATGAAAACCTTACATTTCCAAGTGACCTGAGGTTGGACTTTCACAGAAAGATGTGTTTGCGTGTCTGTGGTTTAAGGAGCTCTAAGTAGTGTATTCAGTGCTGGAGAGCAACACACCCTACAGAAGTTACACAGCGTTTTGAGAGCACCAACATGCTTCAAGCTGAAACTGCTACAAGGTGTGTGTAGCATGCAGGAAGAAGGCTTGTCATTTCAAAGAAAGAAGTGTAATCCAACATCCAGGTACTGAAACGAGCACACCAGTATGGGAGATGTGCATGTGGACAGTTTCAAGCAGCAGCTCTTTGTGGACACTTGGAGACAGCGCTGTGAAAAAAATTCGTACGAAGCGGGATTTGGCCAAAGTTGAAAGACCTTCCAAAACCAACCCTAAAGAACTTAGCCAAACAATGAATGTTGCAACAAGCTCCTGCAGGAAAGGTGCTTCTATGAGACAACCCCCGAGCAGATAGCTACATTCTGCACAGTACAAAATGCAAATGAATTCCAGGCTGAAAACTCACTCCAGAAAGATGAAATGCATGTGTTTCTCTCTGAAAGAACACTCTGCCACTAGGCTTTTGCTTGCTCCTTCAAAGTCTTTGTAGAAACATGTGTTTTCACTGCTGGAATACATTTTGGGATGCATTGTTTCAATCTCTTGCAAGCCTCATGTTGTTTCTTACACAATGTGGAAAAACAAGGAGTATGTTTCCCAAATCACTTGAAATCCAGGAAAACGCACACTACATCACTCTTGCTCATACACGATCTTTCTCCTAATGTGTTGAGAACATTCAAGAAACCAGAAAAGAAGGGTATTTTGATGTGAATTTCAGATGGCTATGTACAAAAGGACATTTCTATTGGTTGCAGAGTGCAAAACCATGATTGACCTCATGTTCTCCATGAAAACCTTACATTTCCAAGTGACCTGAGGTTGGACTTTCACTGAAAGATGTGTTTGCGTGTCTGGTTTAAGGAGCTCTAAGTAGTGTATTCAGTGCTGGAGAGTAACACAGCCTACAGAAGTTACACAGCGTTTTGAGAGCACCAACATGCTTCAAGCTGAAACTGCTACAAGGTGTGTGTAGCATGCAGAAAGAAGGCTTGTCATTTCAAAGAAAGAAGTGTAATCCAACATCCAGGTACTGAAACGAGCACACCAGTATGGGAGATGTGCATGTGGACAGTTTCAAGCAGCAGCTCTTTGTGGCCACTTGGAGACAGCGCTGTGAAAAAAATTCGTACGAAGCGGGATTTGGCCAAAGTTGAAAGACCTTCCAAAACCAACCCTAAAGAACTTAGCCAAACAATGAATGTTGCAACAAGCTCCTGCAGGAAAGGTGCTTCTATGAGACAACCCCCGAGCAGGTAGCTACATTCTGCACAGTACAAAATGCAAATGAATTCCAGGCTGAAAACTCACTCCAGAAGGATGAAATGCATGTGTTTCTCTCTGAAAGAACACTCTGCCACTAGGCTTTTGCTTGCTCCTTCAAAGTCTTTGTAGAAACATGTGTTTTCACTGCTGGAATATATTTTGGGATGCATTGTTTCAATCTCTTGCAAGCCTCATGTTGTTTCTTACACAATGTGGAAAAACAAGGAGTATGTTTCCCAAATCACTTGAAATCCAGGAAAACGCACACTACATCACTCTTGCTCATACACGATCTTTCTCCTAATGTGTTGAGAACATTCAAGAAACCAGAAAAGAAGGGTATTTTGATGTGAATTTCAGATGGCTATGTACAAAAGGACATTTCTATAGGTTGCAGAGTGCAAAACCATGATTGACCTCATGTTCTCCATGAAAACCTTACATTTCCAAGTGACCTGAGGTTGGACTTTCACTGAAAGATGTGTTTGCGTGTCTGGTTTAAGGAGCTCTAAGTAGTGTATTCAGTGCTGGAGAGTAACACAGCCTACAGAAGTTACACAGCGTTTTGAGAGCACCAACATGCTTCAAGCTGAAACTGCTACAAGGTGTGTGTAGCATGCAGAAAGAAGGCTTGTCATTTCAAAGAAAGAAGTGTAATCCAACATCCAGGTACTGAAACGAGCACACCAGTATGGGAGATGTGCATGTGGACAGTTTCAAGCAGCAGCTCTTTGTGGCCACTTGGAGACAGCGCTGTGAAAAAAATTCGTACGAAGCGGGATTTGGCCAAAGTTGAAAGACCTTCCAAAACCAACCCTAAAGAACTTAGCCAAACAATGAATATTGCAACAAGCTCCTGCAGGAAAGGTGCTTCTATGAGACAACCCCCGAGCAGATAGCTACATTCTGCACAGTACAAAATGCAAATGAATTCCAGGCTGAAAACTCACTCCAGAAAGATGAAATGCATGTGTTTCTCTCTGAAAGAACACTCTGCCACTAGGCTTTTGCTTGCTCCTTCAAAGTCTTTGTAGAAACATGTGTTTTCACTGCTGGAATACATTTTGGGATGCATTGTTTCAATCTCTTGCAAGCCTCATGTTGTTTCTTACACAATGTGGAAAAACAAGGAGTATGTTTCCCAAATCACTTGAAATCCAGGAAAACGCACACTACATCACTCTTGCTCATACACGATCTTTCTCCTAATGTGTTGAGAACATTCAAGAACCAGAAAAGAAGGGTATTTTGATGTGAATTTCAGATGGCTATGTACAAAAGGACATTTCTATTGGTTGCAGAGTGCAAAACCATGATTGACCTCATGTTCTCCATGAAAACCTTACATTTCCAAGTGACCTGAGGTTGGACTTTCACAGAAAGATGTGTTTGCGTGTCTGTGGTTTAAGGAGCTCTAAGTAGTGTATTCAGTGCTGGAGAGTAACACACCCTACAGAAGTTACACAGCGTTTTGAGAGCACCAACATGCTTCAAGCTGAAACTGCTACAAGGTGTGTGTAGCATGCAGGAAGAAGGCTTGTCATTTCAAAGAAAGAAGTGTAATCCAACATCCAGGTACTGAAACGAGCACACCAGTATGGGAGATGTGCATGTGGACAGTTTCAAGCAGCAGCTCTTTGTGGCCACTTGGAGACAGCGCTGTGAAAAAATTTCGTACGAAGCGGGATTTGGCCAAAGTTGAAAGACCTTCCAAAACCAACCCTAAAGAACTTAGCCAAACAATGAATGTTGCAACAAGCTCCTGCAGGAAAGGTGCTTCTATGAGACAACCCCCGAGCAGGTAGCTACATTCTGCACAGTACAAAATGCAAATGAATTCCAGGCTGAAAACTCACTCCAGAAGGATGAAATGCATGTGTTTCTCTCTGAAAGAACACTCTGCCACTAGGCTTTTGCTTGCTCCTTCAAAGTCTTTGTAGAAACATGTGTTTTCACTGCTGGAATATATTTTGGGATGCATTGTTTCAATCTCTTGCAAGCCTCATGTTGTTTCTTACACAATGTGGAAAAACAAGGAGTATGTTTCCCAAATCACTTGAAATCCAGGAAAACGCACACTACATCACTCTTGCTCATACACGATCTTTCTCCTAATGTGTTGAGAACATTCAAAAAACCAGAAAAGAAGGGTATTTTGATGTGAATTTCAGATGGCTATGTACAAAAGGACATTTCTATTGGTTGCAGAGTGCAAAACCATGATTGACCTCATGTTCTCCATGAAAACCTTACATTTCCAAGTGACCTGAGGTTGGACTTTCACAGAAAGATGTGTTTGCGTGTCTGTGGTTTAAGGAGCTCTAAGTAGTGTATTCAGTGCTGGAGAGCAACACACCCTACAGAAGTTACACAGCGTTTTGAGAGCACCAACATGCTTCAAGCTGAAACTGCTACAAGGTGTGTGTAGCATGCAGGAAGAAGGCTTGTCATTTCAAAGAAAGAAGTGTAATCCAACATCCAGGTACTGAAATGAGCACACCAGTATGGGAGATGTGCATGTGGACAGTTTCAAGCAGCAGCTCTTTGTGGCCACTTGGAGACAGCGCTGTGAAAAAATTTCGTACGAAGCGGGATTTGGCCAAAGTTGAAAGACCTTCCAAAACCAACCCTAAAGAACTTAGCCAAACAATGAATGTTGCAACAAGCTCCTGCAGGAAAGGTGCTTCTATGAGACAACCCCCGAGCAGGTAGCTACATTCTGCACAGTACAAAATGCAAATGAATTCCAGGCTGAAAACTCACTCCAGAAGGATGAAATGCATGTGTTTCTCTCTGAAAGAACACTCTGCCACTAGGCTTTTGCTTGCTCCTTCAAAGTCTTTGTAGAAACATGTGTTTTCACTGCTGGAATACGTTTTGGGATGCATTGTTTCAATCTCTTGCAAGCCTCATGTTGTTTCTTACACAATGTGGAAAAACAAGGAGTATGTTTCCCAAATCACTTGAAATCCAGGAAAACGCACACTACATCACTCTTGCTCATACACGATCTTTCTCCTAATGTGTTGAGAACATTCAAGAAACCAGAAAAGAAGGGTATTTTGATGTGAATTTCAGATGGCTATGTACAAAAGGACATTTCTATTGGTTGCAGAGTGCAAAACCATGATTGACCTCATGTTCTCCATGAAAACCTTACATTTCCAAGTGACCTGAGGTTGGACTTTCACTGAAAGATGTGTTTGCGTGTCTGGTTTAAGGAGCTCTAAGTAGTGTATTCAGTGCTGGAGAGTAACACAGCCTACAGAAGTTACACAGCGTTTTGAGAGCACCAACATGCTTCAAGCTGAAACTGCTACAAGGTGTGTGTAGCATGCAGAAAGAAGGCTTGTCATTTCAAAGAAAGAAGTGTAATCCAACATCCAGGTACTGAAACGAGCACACCAGTATGGGAGATGTGCATGTGGACAGTTTCAAGCAGCAGCTCTTTGTGGCCACTTGGAGACAGCGCTGTGAAAAAAATTCGTACGAAGCGGGATTTGGCCAAAGTTGAAAGACCTTCCAAAACCAACCCTAAAGAACTTAGCCAAACAATGAATGTTGCAACAAGCTCCTGCAGGAAAGGTGCTTCTATGAGACAACCCCCGAGCAGATAGCTACATTCTGCACAGTACAAAATGCAAATGAATTCCAAGCTGAAAACTCACTCCAGAAAGATGAAATGCATGTGTTTCTCTCTGAAAGAACACTCTGCCACTAGGCTTTTGCTTGCTCCTTCAAAGTCTTTGTAGAAACATGTGTTTTCACTGCTGGAATACATTTTGGGATGCATTGTTTCAATCTCTTGCAAGCCTCATGTTGTTTCTTACACAATGTGGAAAAACAAGGAGTATGTTTCCCAAATCACTTGAAATCCAGGAAAACGCACACTACATCACTCTTGCTCATACACGATCTTTCTCCTAATGTGTTGAGAACATTCAAGAAACCAGAAAAGAAGGGTATTTTGATGTGAATTTCAGATGGCTATGTACAAAAGGACATTTCTATTGGTTGCAGAGTGCAAAACCATGATTGACCTCATGTTCTCCATGAAAACCTTACATTTCCAAGTGACCTGAGGTTGGACTTTCACTGAAAGATGTGTTTGCGTGTCTGGTTTAAGGAGCTCTAAGTAGTGTATTCAGTGCTGGAGAGTAACACAGCCTACAGAAGTTACACAGCGTTTTGAGAGCACCAACATGCTTCAAGCTGAAACTGCTACAAGGTGTGTGTAGCATGCAGAAAGAAGGCTTGTCATTTCAAAGAAAGAAGTGTAATCCAACATCCAGGTACTGAAACGAGCACACCAGTATGGGAGATGTGCATGTGGACAGTTTCAAGCAGCAGCTCTTTGTGGCCACTTGGAGACAGCGCTGTGAAAAAAATTCGTACGAAGCGGGATTTGGCCAAAGTTGAAAGACCTTCCAAAACCAACCCTAAAGAACTTAGCCAAACAATGAATGTTGCAACAAGCTCCTGCAGGAAAGGTGCTTCTATGAGACAACCCCCGAGCAGGTAGCTACATTCTGCACAGTACAAAATGCAAATGAATTCCAGGCTGAAAACTCACTCCAGAAGGATGAAATGCATGTGTTTCTCTCTGAAAGAACACTCTGCCACTAGGCTTTTGCTTGCTCCTTCAAAGTCTTTGTAGAAACATGTGTTTTCACTGCTGGAATATATTTTGGGATGCATTGTTTCAATCTCTTGCAAGCCTCATGTTGTTTCTTACACAATGTGGAAAAACAAGGAGTATGTTTCCCAAATCACTTGAAATCCAGGAAAACGCACACTACATCACTCTTGCTCATACACGATCTTTCTCCTAATGTGTTGAGAACATTCAAGAAACCAGAAAAGAAGGGTATTTTGATGTGAATTTCAGATGGCTATGTACAAAAGGACATTTCTATTGGTTGCAGAGTGCAAAACCATGATTGACCTCATGTTCTCCATGAAAACCTTACATTTCCAAGTGACCTGAGGTTGGACTTTCACTGAAAGATGTGTTTGCGTGTCTGGTTTAAGGAGCTCTAAGTAGTGTATTCAGTGCTGGAGAGTAACACAGCCTACAGAAGTTACACAGCGTTTTGAGAGCACCAACATGCTTCAAGCTGAAACTGCTACAAGGTGTGTGTAGCATGCAGAAAGAAGGCTTGTCATTTCAAAGAAAGAAGTGTAATCCAACATCCAGGTACTGAAACGAGCACACCAGTATGGGAGATGTGCATGTGGACAGTTTCAAGCAGCAGCTCTTTGTGGCCACTTGGAGACAGCGCTGTGAAAAAAATTCGTACGAAGCGGGATTTGGCCAAAGTTGAAAGACCTTCCAAAACCAACCCTAAAGAACTTAGCCAAACAATGAATATTGCAACAAGCTCCTGCAGGAAAGGTGCTTCTATGAGACAACCCCCGAGCAGATAGCTACATTCTGCACAGTACAAAATGCAAATGAATTCCAGGCTGAAAACTCACTCCAGAAAGATGAAATGCATGTGTTTCTCTCTGAAAGAACACTCTGCCACTAGGCTTTTGCTTGCTCCTTCAAAGTCTTTGTAGAAACATGTGTTTTCACTGCTGGAATACATTTTGGGATGCATTGTTTCAATCTCTTGCAAGCCTCATGTTGTTTCTTACACAATGTGGAAAAACAAGGAGTATGTTTCCCAAATCACTTGAAATCCAGGAAAACGCACACTACATCACTCTTGCTCATACACGATCTTTCTCCTAATGTGTTGAGAACATTCAAGAACCAGAAAAGAAGGGTATTTTGATGTGAATTTCAGATGGCTATGTACAAAAGGACATTTCTATTGGTTGCAGAGTGCAAAACCATGATTGACCTCATGTTCTCCATGAAAACCTTACATTTCCAAGTGACCTGAGGTTGGACTTTCACAGAAAGATGTGTTTGCGTGTCTGTGGTTTAAGGAGCTCTAAGTAGTGTATTCAGTGCTGGAGAGTAACACACCCTACAGAAGTTACACAGCGTTTTGAGAGCACCAACATGCTTCAAGCTGAAACTGCTACAAGGTGTGTGTAGCATGCAGGAAGAAGGCTTGTCATTTCAAAGAAAGAAGTGTAATCCAACATCCAGGTACTGAAACGAGCACACCAGTATGGGAGATGTGCATGTGGACAGTTTCAAGCAGCAGCTCTTTGTGGCCACTTGGAGACAGCGCTGTGAAAAAATTTCGTACGAAGCGGGATTTGGCCAAAGTTGAAAGACCTTCCAAAACCAACCCTAAAGAACTTAGCCAAACAATGAATGTTGCAACAAGCTCCTGCAGGAAAGGTGCTTCTATGAGACAACCCCCGAGCAGGTAGCTACATTCTGCACAGTACAAAATGCAAATGAATTCCAGGCTGAAAACTCACTCCAGAAGGATGAAATGCATGTGTTTCTCTCTGAAAGAACACTCTGCCACTAGGCTTTTGCTTGCTCCTTCAAAGTCTTTATAGAAACATGTGTTTTCACTGCTGGAATACGTTTTGGGATGCATTGTTTCAATCTCTTGCAAGCCTCATGTTGTTTCTTACACAATGTGGAAAAACAAGGAGTATGTTTCCCAAATCACTTGAAATCCAGGAAAACGCACACTACATCACTCTTGCTCATACACGATCTTTCTCCTAATGTGTTGAGAACATTCAAGAACCAGAAAAGAAGGGTATTTTGATGTGAATTTCAGATGGCTATGTACAAAAGGACATTTCTATTGGTTGCAGAGTGCAAAACCATGATTGACCTCATGTTCTCCATGAAAACCTTACATTTCCAAGTGACCTGAGGTTGGACTTTCACAGAAAGATGTGTTTGCGTGTCTGTGGTTTAAGGAGCTCTAAGTAGTGTATTCAGTGCTGGAGAGCAACACACCCTACAGAAGTTACACAGCGTTTTGAGAGCACCAACATGCTTCAAGCTGAAACTGCTACAAGGTGTGTGTAGCATGCAGGAAGAAGGCTTGTCATTTCAAAGAAAGAAGTGTAATCCAACATCCAGGTACTGAAACGAGCACACCAGTATGGGAGATGTGCATGTGGACAGTTTCAAGCAGCAGCTCTTTGTGGCCACTTGGAGACAGCGCTGTGAAAAAAATTCGTACGAAGCGGGATTTGGCCAAAGTTGAAAGACCTTCCAAAACCAACCCTAAAGAACTTAGCCAAACAATGAATATTGCAACAAACTCCTGCAGGAAAGGTGCTTCTATGAGACAACCCCCGAGCAGATAGCTACATTCTGCACAGTACAAAATGCAAATGAATTCCAGTTTGAAAACTCACTCCAGAAAGATGAAATGCATGTGTTTCTCTCTGAAAGAACACTCTGCCACTAGGCTTTTGCTTGCTCCTTCAAAGTCTTTGTAGAAACATGTGTTTTCACTGCTGGAATACATTTTGGGATGCATTGTTTCAATCTCTTGCAAGCCTCATGTTGTTTCTTACACAATGTGGAAAAACAAGGAGTATGTTTCCCAAATCACTTGAAATCCAGGAAAACGCACACTACATCACTCTTGCTCATACACGATCTTTCTCCTAATGTGTTGAGAACATTCAAGAAACCAGAAAAGAAGGGTATTTTGATGTGAATTTCAGATGGCTATGTACAAAAGGACATTTCTATTGGTTGCAGAGTGCAAAACCATGATTGACCTCATGTTCTCCATGAAAACCTTACATTTCCAAGTGACCTGAGGTTGGACTTTCACTGAAAGATGTGTTTGCGTGTCTGGTTTAAGGAGCTCTAAGTAGTGTATTCAGTGCTGGAGAGTAACACAGCCTACAGAAGTTACACAGCGTTTTGAGAGCACCAACATGCTTCAAGCTGAAACTGCTACAAGGTGTGTGTAGCATGCAGAAAGAAGGCTTGTCATTTCAAAGAAAGAAGTGTAATCCAACATCCAGGTACTGAAACGAGCACACCAGTATGGGAGATGTGCATGTGGACAGTTTCAAGCAGCAGCTCTTTGTGGCCACTTGGAGACAGCGCTGTGAAAAAAATTCGTACGAAGCGGGATTTGGCCAAAGTTGAAAGACCTTCCAAAACCAACCCTAAAGAACTTAGCCAAACAATGAATGTTGCAACAAGCTCCTGCAGGAAAGGTGCTTCTATGAGACAACCCCCGAGCAGGTAGCTACATTCTGCACAGTACAAAATGCAAATGAATTCCAGGCTGAAAACTCACTCCAGAAGGATGAAATGCATGTGTTTCTCTCTGAAAGAACACTCTGCCACTAGGCTTTTGCTTGCTCCTTCAAAGTCTTTGTAGAAACATGTGTTTTCACTGCTGGAATATATTTTGGGATGCATTGTTTCAATCTCTTGCAAGCCTCATGTTGTTTCTTACACAATGTGGAAAAACAAGGAGTATGTTTCCCAAATCACTTGAAATCCAGGAAAACGCACACTACATCACTCTTGCTCATACACGATCTTTCTCCTAATGTGTTGAGAACATTCAAGAAACCAGAAAAGAAGGGTATTTTGATGTGAATTTCAGATGGCTATGTACAAAAGGACATTTCTATAGGTTGCAGAGTGCAAAACCATGATTGACCTCATGTTCTCCATGAAAACCTTACATTTCCAAGTGACCTGAGGTTGGACTTTCACTGAAAGATGTGTTTGCGTGTCTGGTTTAAGGAGCTCTAAGTAGTGTATTCAGTGCTGGAGAGTAACACAGCCTACAGAAGTTACACAGCGTTTTGAGAGCACCAACATGCTTCAAGCTGAAACTGCTACAAGGTGTGTGTAGCATGCAGAAAGAAGGCTTGTCATTTCAAAGAAAGAAGTGTAATCCAACATCCAGGTACTGAAACGAGCACACCAGTATGGGAGATGTGCATGTGGACAGTTTCAAGCAGCAGCTCTTTGTGGCCACTTGGAGACAGCGCTGTGAAAAAAATTCGTACGAAGCGGGATTTGGCCAAAGTTGAAAGACCTTCCAAAACCAACCCTAAAGAACTTAGCCAAACAATGAATATTGCAACAAGCTCCTGCAGGAAAGGTGCTTCTATGAGACAACCCCCGAGCAGATAGCTACATTCTGCACAGTACAAAATGCAAATGAATTCCAGGCTGAAAACTCACTCCAGAAAGATGAAATGCATGTGTTTCTCTCTGAAAGAACACTCTGCCACTAGGCTTTTGCTTGCTCCTTCAAAGTCTTTGTAGAAACATGTGTTTTCACTGCTGGAATACATTTTGGGATGCATTGTTTCAATCTCTTGCAAGCCTCATGTTGTTTCTTACACAATGTGGAAAAACAAGGAGTATGTTTCCCAAATCACTTGAAATCCAGGAAAACGCACACTACATCACTCTTGCTCATACACGATCTTTCTCCTAATGTGTTGAGAACATTCAAGAACCAGAAAAGAAGGGTATTTTGATGTGAATTTCAGATGGCTATGTACAAAAGGACATTTCTATTGGTTGCAGAGTGCAAAACCATGATTGACCTCATGTTCTCCATGAAAACCTTACATTTCCAAGTGACCTGAGGTTGGACTTTCACAGAAAGATGTGTTTGCGTGTCTGTGGTTTAAGGAGCTCTAAGTAGTGTATTCAGTGCTGGAGAGTAACACACCCTACAGAAGTTGCACAGCGTTTTGAGAGCACCAACATGCTTCAAGCTGAAACTGCTACAAGGTGTGTGTAGCATGCAGGAAGAAGGCTTGTCATTTCAAAGAAAGAAGTGTAATCCAACATCCAGGTACTGAAACGAGCACACCAGTATGGGAGATGTGCATGTGGACAGTTTCAAGCAGCAGCTCTTTGTGGCCACTTGGAGACAGCGCTGTGAAAAAATTTCGTACGAAGCGGGATTTGGCCAAAGTTGAAAGACCTTCCAAAACCAACCCTAAAGAACTTAGCCAAACAATGAATGTTGCAACAAGCTCCTGCAGGAAAGGTGCTTCTATGAGACAACCCCCGAGCAGGTAGCTACATTCTGCACAGTACAAAATGCAAATGAATTCCAGGCTGAAAACTCACTCCAGAAGGATGAAATGCATGTGTTTCTCTCTGAAAGAACACTCTGCCACTAGGCTTTTGCTTGCTCCTTCAAAGTCTTTGTAGAAACATGTGTTTTCACTGCTGGAATATATTTTGGGATGCATTGTTTCAATCTCTTGCAAGCCTCATGTTGTTTCTTACACAATGTGGAAAAACAAGGAGTATGTTTCCCAAATCACTTGAAATCCAGGAAAACGCACACTACATCACTCTTGCTCATACACGATCTTTCTCCTAATGTGTTGAGAACATTCAAGAAACCAGAAAAGAAGGGTATTTTGATGTGAATTTCAGATGGCTATGTACAAAAGGACATTTCTATTGGTTGCAGAGTGCAAAACCATGATTGACCTCATGTTCTCCATGAAAACCTTACATTTCCAAGTGACCTGAGGTTGGACTTTCACAGAAAGATGTGTTTGCGTGTCTGTGGTTTAAGGAGCTCTAAGTAGTGTATTCAGTGCTGGAGAGCAACACACCCTACAGAAGTTACACAGCGTTTTGAGAGCACCAACATGCTTCAAGCTGAAACTGCTACAAGGTGTGTGTAGCATGCAGGAAGAAGGCTTGTCATTTCAAAGAAAGAAGTGTAATCCAACATCCAGGTACTGAAACGAGCACACCAGTATGGGAGATGTGCATGTGGACAGTTTCAAGCAGCAGCTCTTTGTGGCCACTTGGAGACAGCGCTGTGAAAAAATTTCGTACGAAGCGGGATTTGGCCAAAGTTGAAAGACCTTCCAAAACCAACCCTAAAGAACTTAGCCAAACAATGAATGTTGCAACAAGCTCCTGCAGGAAAGGTGCTTCTATGAGACAACCCCCGAGCAGGTAGCTACATTCTGCACAGTACAAAATGCAAATGAATTCCAGGCTGAAAACTCACTCCAGAAGGATGAAATGCATGTGTTTCTCTCTGAAAGAACACTCTGCCACTAGGCTTTTGCTTGCTCCTTCAAAGTCTTTGTAGAAACATGTGTTTTCACTGCTGGAATACGTTTTGGGATGCATTGTTTCAATCTCTTGCAAGCCTCATGTTGTTTCTTACACAATGTGGAAAAACAAGGAGTATGTTTCCCAAATCACTTGAAATCCAGGAAAACGCACACTACATCACTCTTGCTCATACACGATCTTTCTCCTAATGTGTTGAGAACATTCAAGAAACCAGAAAAGAAGGGTATTTTGATGTGAATTTCAGATGGCTATGTACAAAAGGACATTTCTATTGGTTGCAGAGTGCAAAACCATGATTGACCTCATGTTCTCCATGAAAACCTTACATTTCCAAGTGACCTGAGGTTGGACTTTCACAGAAAGATGTGTTTGCGTGTCTGTGGTTTAAGGAGCTCTAAGTAGTGTATTCAGTGCTGGAGAGTAACACACCCTACAGAAGTTACACAGCGTTTTGAGAGCACCAACATGCTTCAAGCTGAAACTGCTACAAGGTGTGTGTAGCATGCAGGAAGAAGGCTTGTCATTTCAAAGAAAGAAGTGTAATCCAACATCCAGGTACTGAAACGAGCACACCAGTATGGGAGATGTGCATGTGGACAGTTTCAAACAGCAGCTCTTTGTGGCCACTTGGAGACAGCGCTGTGAAAAAATTTCGTACGAAGCGGGATTTGGCCAAAGTTGAAAGACCTTCCAAAACCAACCCTAAAGAACTTAGCCAAACAATGAATGTTGCAACAAGCTCCTGCAGGAAAGGTGCTTCTATGAGACAACCCCCGAGCAGGTAGCTACATTCTGCACAGTACAAAATGCAAATGAATTCCAGGCTGAAAACTCACTCCAGAAGGATGAAATGCATGTGTTTCTCTCTGAAAGAACACTCTGCCACTAGGCTTTTGCTTGCTCCTTCAAAGTCTTTGTAGAAACATGTGTTTTCACTGCTGGAATACGTTTTGGGATGCATTGTTTCAATCTCTTGCAAGCCTCATGTTGTTTCTTACACAATGTGGAAAAACAAGGAGTATGTTTCCCAAATCACTTGAAATCCAGGAAAACGCACACTACATCACTCTTGCTCATACACGATCTTTCTCCTAATGTGTTGAGAACATTCAAGAAACCAGAAAAGAAGGGTATTTTGATGTGAATTTCAGATGGCTATGTACAAAAGGACATTTCTATTGGTTGCAGAGTGCAAAACCATGATTGACCTCATGTTCTCCATGAAAACCTTACATTTCCAAGTGACCTGAGGTTGGACTTTCACAGAAAGATGTGTTTGCGTGTCTGTGGTTTAAGGAGCTCTAAGTAGTGTATTCAGTGCTGGAGAGCAACACACCCTACAGAAGTTACACAGCGTTTTGAGAGCACCAACATGCTTCAAGCTGAAACTGCTACAAGGTGTGTGTAGCATGCAGGAAGAAGGCTTGTCATTTCAAAGAAAGAAGTGTAATCCAACATCCAGGTACTGAAACGAGCACACCAGTATGGGAGATGTGCATGTGGACAGTTTCAAGCAGCAGCTCTTTGTGGCCACTTGGAGACAGCGCTGTGAAAAAAATTCGTACGAAGCGGGATTTGGCCAAAGTTGAAAGACCTTCCAAAACCAACCCTAAAGAACTTAGCCAAACAATGAATATTGCAACAAGCTCCTGCAGGAAAGGTGCTTCTATGAGACAACCCCCGAGCAGATAGCTACATTCTGCACAGTACAAAATGCAAATGAATTCCAGGCTGAAAACTCACTCCAGAAAGATGAAATGCATGTGTTTCTCTCTGAAAGAACACTCTGCCACTAGGCTTTTGCTTGCTCCTTCAAAGTCTTTGTAGAAACATGTGTTTTCACTGCTGGAATACATTTTGGGATGCATTGTTTCAATCTCTTGCAAGCCTCATGTTGTTTCTTACACAATGTGGAAAAACAAGGAGTATGTTTCCCAAATCACTTGAAATCCAGGAAAACGCACACTACATCACTCTTGCTCATACACGATCTTTCTCCTAATGTGTTGAGAACATTCAAGAAACCAGAAAAGAAGGGTATTTTGATGTGAATTTCAGATGGCTATGTACAAAAGGACATTTCTATTGGTTGCAGAGTGCAAAACCATGATTGACCTCATGTTCTCCATGAAAACCTTACATTTCCAAGTGACCTGAGGTTGGACTTTCACAGAAAGATGTGTTTGCGTGTCTGTGGTTTAAGGAGCTCTAAGTAGTGTATTCAGTGCTGGAGAGTAACACACCCTACAGAAGTTACACAGCGTTTTGAGAGCACCAACATGCTTCAAGCTGAAACTGCTACAAGGTGTGTGTAGCATGCAGGAAGAAGGCTTGTCATTTCAAAGAAAGAAGTGTAATCCAACATCCAGGTACTGAAACGAGCACACCAGTATGGGAGTTGTGCATGTGGACAGTTTCAAGCAGCAGCTCTTTGTGGCCACTTGGAGACAGCGCTGTGAAAAAATTTCGTACGAAGCGGGATTTGGCCAAAGTTGAAAGACCTTCCAAAACCAACCCTAAAGAACTTAGCCAAACAATGAATGTTGCAACAAGCTCCTGCAGGAAAGGTGCTTCTATGAGACAACCCCCGAGCAGGTAGCTACATTCTGCACAGTACAAAATGCAAATGAATTCCAGGCTGAAAACTCACTCCAGAAGGATGAAATGCATGTGTTTCTCTCTGAAAGAACACTCTGCCAATAGGCTTTTGCTTGCTCCTTCAAAGTCTTTGTAGAAACATGTGTTTTCACTGCTGGAATACGTTTTGGGATGCATTGTTTCAATCTCTTGCAAGCCTCATGTTGTTTCTTACACAATGTGGAAAAACAAGGAGTATGTTTCCCAAATGACTTGAAATCCAGGAAAACGCACACTACATCACTCTTACTCATACACGATCTGTCTCCTAATGTGTTGAGAACATTCAAGAAACCAGAAAAGAAGGGTATTTTGATGTGAATTTCAGATGGCTATGTACAAAAGGACATTTCTATTGGTTGCAGAGTGCAAAACCATGATTGACCTCATGTTCTCCATGAAAACCTTACATTTCCAAGTGACCTGAGGTTGGACTTTCACAGAAAGATGTGTTTGCGTGTCTGTGGTTTAAGGAGCTCTAAGTAGTGTATTCAGTGCTGGAGAGTAACACACCCTACAGAAGTTACACAGCGTTTTGAGAGCACCAACATGCTTCAAGCTGAAACTGCTACAAGGTGTGTGTAGCATGCAGGAAGAAGGCTTGTCATTTCAAAGAAAGAAGTGTAATCCAACATCCAGGTACTGAAACGAGCACACCAGTATGGGAGATGTGCATGTGGACAGTTTCAAGCAGCAGCTCTTTGTGGCCACTTGGAGACAGCGCTGTGAAAAAATTTCGTACGAAGCGGGATTTGGCCAAAGTTGAAAGACCTTCCAAAACCAACCCTAAAGAACTTAGCCAAACAATGAATGTTGCAACAAGCTCCTGCAGGAAAGGTGCTTCTATGAGACAACCCCCGAGCAGGTAGCTACATTCTGCACAGTACAAAATGCAAATGAATTCCAGGCTGAAAACTCACTCCAGAAGGATGAAATGCATGTGTTTCTCTCTGAAAGAACACTCTGCCACTAGGCTTTTGCTTGCTCCTTCAAAGTCTTTGTAGAAACATGTGTTTTCACTGCTGGAATATATTTTGGGATGCATTGTTTCAATCTCTTGCAAGCCTCATGTTGTTTCTTACACAATGTGGAAAAACAAGGAGTATGTTTCCCAAATCACTTGAAATCCAGGAAAACGCACACTACATCACTCTTGCTCATACACGATCTTTCTCCTAATGTGTTGAGAACATTCAAGAAACCAGAAAAGAAGGGTATTTTGATGTGAATTTCAGATGGCTATGTACAAAAGGACATTTCTATTGGTTGCAGAGTGCAAAACCATGATTGACCTCATGTTCTCCATGAAAACCTTACATTTCCAAGTGACCTGAGGTTGGACTTTCACAGAAAGATGTGTTTGCGTGTCTGTGGTTTAAGGAGCTCTAAGTAGTGTATTCAGTGCTGGAGAGCAACACACCCTACAGAAGTTACACAGCGTTTTGAGAGCACCAACATGCTTCAAGCTGAAACTGCTACAAGGTGTGTGTAGCATGCAGGAAGAAGGCTTGTCATTTCAAAGAAAGAAGTGTAATCCAACATCCAGGTACTGAAACGAGCACACCAGTATGGGAGATGTGCATGTGGACAGTTTCAAGCAGCAGCTCTTTGTGGCCACTTGGAGACAGCGCTGTGAAAAAAATTCGTACGAAGCGGGATTTGGCCAAAGTTGAAAGACCTTCCAAAACCAACCCTAAAGAACTTAGCCAAACAATGAATGTTGCAACAAGCTCCTGCAGGAAAGGTGCTTCTATGAGACAACCCCCGAGCAGATAGCTACATTCTGCACAGTACAAAATGCAAATGAATTCCAGGCTGAAAACTCACTCCAGAAAGATGAAATGCATGTGTTTCTCTCTGAAAGAACACTCTGCCACTAGGCTTTTGCTTGCTCCTTCAAAGTCTTTGTAGAAACATGTGTTTTCACTGCTGGAATATATTTTGGGATGCATTGTTTCAATCTCTTGCAAGCCTCATGTTGTTTCTTACACAATGTGGAAAAACAAGGAGTATGTTTCCCAAATCACTTGAAATCCAGGAAAACGCACACTACATCACTCTTGCTCATACACGATCTTGCTCCTAATGTGTTGAGAACATTCAAGAAACCAGAAAAGAAGGGTATTTTGATGTGAATTTCAGATGGCTATGTACAAAAGGACATTTCTATTGGTTGCAGAGTGCAAAACCATGATTGACCTCATGTTCTCCATGAAAACCTTACATTTCCAAGTGACCTGAGGTTGGACTTTCACTGAAAGATATGTTTGCGTGTCTGGTTTAAGGAGCTCTAAGTAGTGTATTCAGTGCTGGAGAGTAACACAGCCTACAGAAGTTACACAGCGTTTTGAGAGCACCAACATGCTTCAAGCTGAAACTGCTACAAGGTGTGTGTAGCATGCAGAAAGAAGGCTTGTCATTTCAAAGAAAGAAGTGTAATCCAACATCCAGGTACTGAAACGAGCACACCAGTATGGGAGATGTGCATGTGGACAGTTTCAAGCAGCAGCTCTTTGTGGCCACTTGGAGACAGCGCTGTGAAAAAAATTCGTACGAAGCGGGATTTGGCCAAAGTTGAAAGACCTTCCAAAACCAACCCTAAAGAACTTAGCCAAACAATGAATATTGCAACAAGCTCCTGCAGGAAAGGTGCTTCTATGAGACAACCCCCGAGCAGATAGCTACATTCTGCACAGTACAAAATGCAAATGAATTCCAGGCTGAAAACTCACTCCAGAAAGATGAAATGCATGTGTTTCTCTCTGAAAGAACACTCTGCCACTAGGCTTTTGCTTGCTCCTTCAAAGTCTTTGTAGAAACATGTGTTTTCACTGCTGGAATACGTTTTGGGATGCATTGTTTCAATCTCTTGCAAGCCTCATGTTGTTTCTTACACAATGTGGAAAAACAAGGAGTATGTTTCCCAAATCACTTGAAATCCAGGAAAACGCACACTACATCACTCTTGCTCATACACGATCTTTCTCCTAATGTGTTGAGAACATTCAAGAACCAGAAAAGAAGGGTATTTTGATGTGAATTTCAGATGGCTATGTACAAAAGGACATTTCTATTGGTTGCAGAGTGCAAAACCATGATTGACCTCATGTTCTCCATGAAAACCTTACATTTCCAAGTGACCTGAGGTTGGACTTTCACAGAAAGATGTGTTTGCGTGTCTGTGGTTTAAGGAGCTCTAAGTAGTGTATTCAGTGCTGGAGAGCAACACACCCTACAGAAGTTACACAGCGTTTTGAGAGCACCAACATGCTTCAAGCTGAAACTGCTACAAGGTGTGTGTAGCATGCAGGAAGAAGGCTTGTCATTTCAAAGAAAGAAGTGTAATCCAACATCCAGGTACTGAAACGAGCACACCAGTATGGGAGATGTGCATGTGGACAGTTTCAAGCAGCAGCTCTTTGTGGCCACTTGGAGACAGCGCTGTGAAAAAATTTCGTACGAAGCGGGATTTGGCCAAAGTTGAAAGACCTTCCAAAACCAACCCTAAAGAACTTAGCCAAACAATGAATGTTGCAACAAGCTCCTGCAGGAAAGGTGCTTCTATGAGACAACCCCCGAGCAGGTAGCTACATTCTGCACAGTACAAAATGCAAATGAATTCCAGGCTGAAAACTCACTCCAGAAGGATGAAATGCATGTGTTTCTCTCTGAAAGAACACTCTGCCACTAGGCTTTTGCTTGCTCCTTCAAAGTCTTTGTAGAAACATGTGTTTTCACTGCTGGAATATATTTTGGGATGCATTGTTTCAATCTCTTGCAAGCCTCATGTTGTTTCTTACACAATGTGGAAAAACAAGGAGTATGTTTCCCAAATCACTTGAAATCCAGGAAAACGCACACTACATCACTCTTGCTCATACACGATCTTTCTCCTAATGTGTTGAGAACATTCAAGAAACCAGAAAAGAAGGGTATTTTGATGTGAATTTCAGATGGCTATGTACAAAAGGACATTTCTATTGGTTGCAGAGTGCAAAACCATGATTGACCTCATGTTCTCCATGAAAACCTTACATTTCCAAGTGACCTGAGGTTGGACTTTCACAGAAAGATGTGTTTGCGTGTCTGTGGTTTAAGGAGCTCTAAGTAGTGTATTCAGTGCTGGAGAGCAACACACCCTACAGAAGTTACACAGCGTTTTGAGAGCACCAACATGCTTCAAGCTGAAACTGCTACAAGGTGTGTGTAGCATGCAGGAAGAAGGCTTGTCATTTCAAAGAAAGAAGTGTAATCCAACATCCAGGTACTGAAACGAGCACACCAGTATGGGAGATGTGCATGTGGACAGTTTCAAGCAGCAGCTCTTTGTGGCCACTTGGAGACAGCGCTGTGAAAAAAATTCGTACGAAGCGGGATTTGGCCAAAGTTGAAAGACCTTCCAAAACCAACCCTAAAGAACTTAGCCAAACAATGAATGTTGCAACAAGCTCCTGCAGGAAAGGTGCTTCTATGAGACAACCCCCGAGCAGATAGCTACATTCTGCACAGTACAAAATGCAAATGAATTCCAGGCTGAAAACTCACTCCAGAAAGATGAAATGCATGTGTTTCTCTCTGAAAGAACACTCTGCCACTAGGCTTTTGCTTGCTCCTTCAAAGTCTTTGTAGAAACATGTGTTTTCACTGCTGGAATATATTTTGGGATGCATTGTTTCAATCTCTTGCAAGCCTCATGTTGTTTCTTACACAATGTGGAAAAACAAGGAGTATGTTTCCCAAATCACTTGAAATCCAGGAAAACGCACACTACATCACTCTTGCTCATACACGATCTTGCTCCTAATGTGTTGAGAACATTCAAGAAACCAGAAAAGAAGGGTATTTTGATGTGAATTTCAGATGGCTATGTACAAAAGGACATTTCTATTGGTTGCAGAGTGCAAAACCATGATTGACCTCATGTTCTCCATGAAAACCTTACATTTCCAAGTGACCTGAGGTTGGACTTTCACTGAAAGATATGTTTGCGTGTCTGGTTTAAGGACCTCTAAGTAGTGTATTCAGTGCTGGAGAGTAACACAGCCTACAGAAGTTACACAGCGTTTTGAGAGCACCAACATGCTTCAAGCTGAAACTGCTACAAGGTGTGTGTAGCATGCAGAAAGAAGGCTTGTCATTTCAAAGAAAGAAGTGTAATCCAACATCCAGGTACTGAAACGAGCACACCAGTATGGGAGATGTGCATGTGGACAGTTTCAAGCAGCAGCTCTTTGTGGCCACTTGGAGACAGCGCTGTGAAAAAAATTCGTACGAAGCGGGATTTGGCCAAAGTTGAAAGACCTTCCAAAACCAACCCTAAAGAACTTAGCCAAACAATGAATATTGCAACAAGCTCCTGCAGGAAAGGTGCTTCTATGAGACAACCCCCGAGCAGATAGCTACATTCTGCACAGTACAAAATGCAAATGAATTCCAGGCTGAAAACTCACTCCAGAAAGATGAAATGCATGTGTTTCTCTCTGAAAGAACACTCTGCCACTAGGCTTTTGCTTGCTCCTTCAAAGTCTTTGTAGAAACATGTGTTTTCACTGCTGGAATACGTTTTGGGATGCATTGTTTCAATCTCTTGCAAGCCTCATGTTGTTTCTTACACAATGTGGAAAAACAAGGAGTATGTTTCCCAAATCACTTGAAATCCAGGAAAACGCACACTACATCACTCTTGCTCATACACGATCTTTCTCCTAATGTGTTGAGAACATTCAAGAACCAGAAAAGAAGGGTATTTTGATGTGAATTTCAGATGGCTATGTACAAAAGGACATTTCTATTGGTTGCAGAGTGCAAAACCATGATTGACCTCATGTTCTCCATGAAAACCTTACATTTCCAAGTGACCTGAGGTTGGACTTTCACAGAAAGATGTGTTTGCGTGTCTGTGGTTTAAGGAGCTCTAAGTAGTGTATTCAGTGCTGGAGAGTAACACACCCTACAGAAGTTACACAGCGTTTTGAGAGCACCAACATGCTTCAAGCTGAAACTGCTACAAGGTGTGTGTAGCATGCAGGAAGAAGGCTTGTCATTTCAAAGAAAGAAGTGTAATCCAACATCCAGGTACTGAAACGAGCACACCAGTATGGGAGATGTGCATGTGGACAGTTTCAAGCAGCAGCTCTTTGTGGCCACTTGGAGACAGCGCTGTGAAAAAATTTCGTACGAAGCGGGATTTGGCCAAAGTTGAAAGACCTTCCAAAACCAACCCTAAAGAACTTAGCCAAACAATGAATGTTGCAACAAGCTCCTGCAGGAAAGGTGCTTCTATGAGACAACCCCCGAGCAGGTAGCTACATTCTGCACAGTACAAAATGCAAATGAATTCCAGGCTGAAAACTCACTCCAGAAGGATGAAATGCATGTGTTTCTCTCTGAAAGAACACTCTGCCACTAGGCTTTTGCTTGCTCCTTCAAAGTCTTTGTAGAAACATGTGTTTTCACTGCTGGAATACGTTTTGGGATGCATTGTTTCAATCTCTTGCAAGCCTCATGTTGTTTCTTACACAATGTGGAAAAACAAGGAGTATGTTTCCCAAATCACTTGAAATCCAGGAAAACGCACACTACATCACTCTTGCTCATACACGATCTTTCTCCTAATGTGTTGAGAACATTCAAGAACCAGAAAAGAAGGGTATTTTGATGTGAATTTCAGATGGCTATGTACAAAAGGACATTTCTATTGGTTGCAGAGTGCAAAACCATGATTGACCTCATGTTCTCCATGAAAACCTTACATTTCCAAGTGACCTGAGGTTGGACTTTCACAGAAAGATGTGTTTGCGTGTCTGTGGTTTAAGGAGCTCTAAGTAGTGTATTCAGTGCTGGAGAGTAACACACCCTACAGAAGTTACACAGCGTTTTGAGAGCACCAACATGCTTCAAGCTGAAACTGCTACAAGGTGTGTGTAGCATGCAGGAAGAAGGCTTGTCATTTCAAAGAAAGAAGTGTAATCCAACATCCAGGTACTGAAACGAGCACACCAGTATGGGAGATGTGCATGTGGACAGTTTCAAGCAGCAGCTCTTTGTGGCCACTTGGAGACAGCGCTGTGAAAAAATTTCGTACGAAGCGGGATTTGGCCAAAGTTGAAAGACCTTCCAAAACCAACCCTAAAGAACTTAGCCAAACAATGAATGTTGCAACAAGCTCCTGCAGGAAAGGTGCTTCTATGAGACAACCCCCGAGCAGGTAGCTACATTCTGCACAGTACAAAATGCAAATGAATTCCAGGCTGAAAACTCACTCCAGAAGGATGAAATGCATGTGTTTCTCTCTGAAAGAACACTCTGCCACTAGGCTTTTGCTTGCTCCTTCAAAGTCTTTGTAGAAACATGTGTTTTCACTGCTGGAATATATTTTGGGATGCATTGTTTCAATCTCTTGCAAGCCTCATGTTGTTTCTTACACAATGTGGAAAAACAAGGAGTATGTTTCCCAAATCACTTGAAATCCAGGAAAACGCACACTACATCACTCTTGCTCATACACGATCTTTCTCCTAATGTGTTGAGAACATTCAAGAAACCAGAAAAGAAGGGTATTTTGATGTGAATTTCAGATGGCTATGTACAAAAGGACATTTCTATAGGTTGCAGAGTGCAAAACCATGATTGACCTCATGTTCTCCATGAAAACCTTACATTTCCAAGTGACCTGAGGTTGGACTTTCACAGAAAGATGTGTTTGCGTGTCTGTGGTTTAAGGAGCTCTAAGTAGTGTATTCAGTGCTGGAGAGCAACACACCCTACAGAAGTTACACAGCGTTTTGAGAGCACCAACATGCTTCAAGCTGAAACTGCTACAAGGTGTGTGTAGCATGCAGGAAGAAGGCTTGTCATTTCAAAGAAAGAAGTGTAATCCAACATCCAGGTACTGAAACGAGCACACCAGTATGGGAGATGTGCATGTGGACAGTTTCAAGCAGCAGCTCTTTGTGGCCACTTGGAGACAGCGCTGTGAAAAAAATTCGTACGAAGCGGGATTTGGCCAAAGTTGAAAGACCTTCCAAAACCAACCCTAAAGAACTTAGCCAAACAATGAATGTTGCAACAAGCTCCTGCAGGAAAGGTGCTTCTATGAGACAACCCCCGAGCAGGTAGCTACATTCTGCACAGTACAAAATGCAAATGAATTCCAGGCTGAAAACTCACTCCAGAAGGATGAAATGCATGTGTTTCTCTCTGAAAGAACACTCTGCCACTAGGCTTTTGCTTGCTCCTTCAAAGTCTTTGTAGAAACATGTGTTTTCACTGCTGGAATACGTTTTGGGATGCATTGTTTCAATCTCTTGCAAGCCTCATGTTGTTTCTTACACAATGTGGAAAAACAAGGAGTATGTTTCCCAAATCACTTGAAATCCAGGAAAACGCACACTACATCACTCTTGCTCATACACGATCTTTCTACTAATGTGTTGAGAACATTCAAGAAACCAGAAAAGAAGTGTATTTTGATGTGAATTTCAGATGGCTATGTACAAAAGGACATTTCTATTGGTTGCAGAGTGCAAAACCATGATTGACCTCATGTTCTCCATGAAAACCTTACATTTCCAAGTGACCTGAGGTTGGACTTTCACAGAAAGATGTGTTTGCGTGTCTGTGGTTTAAGGAGCTCTAAGTAGTGTATTCAGTGCTGGAGAGCAACACACCCTACAGAAGTTACACAGCGTTTTGAGAGCACCAACATGCTTCAAGCTGAAACTGCTACAAGGTGTGTGTAGCATGCAGGAAGAAGGCTTGTCATTTCAAAGAAAGAAGTGTAATCCAACATCCAGGTACTGAAACGAGCACACCAGTATGGGAGATGTGCATGTGGACAGTTTCAAGCAGCAGCTCTTTGTGGCCACTTGGAGACAGCGCTGTGAAAAAATTTCGTACGAAGCGGGATTTGGCCAAAGTTGAAAGACCTTCCAAAACCAACCCTAAAGAACTTAGCCAAACAATGAATGTTGCAACAAGCTCCTGCAGGAAAGGTGCTTCTATGAGACAACCCCCGAGCAGGTAGCTACATTCTGCACAGTACAAAATGCAAATGAATTCCAGGCTGAAAACTCACTCCAGAAGGATGAAATGCATGTGTTTCTCTCTGAAAGAACACTCTGCCACTAGGCTTTTGCTTGCTCCTTCAAAGTCTTTGTAGAAACATGTGTTTTCACTGCTGGAATACGTTTTGGGATGCATTGTTTCAATCTCTTGCAAGCCTCATGTTGTTTCTTACACAATGTGGAAAAACAAGGAGTATGTTTCCCAAATCACTTGAAATCCAGGAAAACGCACACTACATCACTCTTGCTCATACACGATCTTTCTCCTAATGTGTTGAGAACATTCAAGAAACCAGAAAAGAAGGGTATTTTGATGTGAATTTCAGATGGCTATGTACAAAAGGACATTTCTATTGGTTGCAGAGTGCAAAACCATGATTGACCTCATGTTCTCCATGAAAACCTTACATTTCCAAGTGACCTGAGGTTGGACTTTCACAGAAAGATGTGTTTGCGTGTCTGTGGTTTAAGGAGCTCTAAGTAGTGTATTCAGTGCTGGAGAGTAACACACCCTACAGAAGTTACACAGCGTTTTGAGAGCACCAACATGCTTCAAGCTGAAACTGCTACAAGGTGTGTGTAGCATGCAGGAAGAAGGCTTGTCATTTCAAAGAAAGAAGTGTAATCCAACATCCAGGTACTGAAACGAGCACACCAGTATGGGAGATGTGCATGTGGACAGTTTCAAGCAGCAGCTCTTTGTGGCCACTTGGAGACAGCGCTGTGAAAAAATTTCGTACGAAGCGGGATTTGGCCAAAGTTGAAAGACCTTCCAAAACCAACCCTAAAGAACTTAGCCAAACAATGAATGTTGCAACAAGCTCCTGCAGGAAAGGTGCTTCTATGAGACAACCCCCGAGCAGGTAGCTACATTCTGCACAGTACAAAATGCAAATGAATTCCAGGCTGAAAACTCACTCCAGAAGGATGAAATGCATGTGTTTCTCTCTGAAAGAACACTCTGCCACTAGGCTTTTGCTTGCTCCTTCAAAGTCTTTGTAGAAACATGTGTTTTCACTGCTGGAATACGTTTTGGGATGCATTGTTTCAATCTCTTGCAAGCCTCATGTTGTTTCTTACACAATGTGGAAAAACAAGGAGTATGTTTCCCAAATCACTTGAAATCCAGGAAAACGCACACTACATCACTCTTGCTCATACACGATCTTTCTCCTAATGTGTTGAGAACATTCAAGAAACCAGAAAAGAAGGGTATTTTGATGTGAATTTCAGATGGCTATGTACAAAAGGACATTTCTATTGGTTGCAGAGTGCAAAACCATGATTGACCTCATGTTCTCCATGAAAACCTTACATTTCCAAGTGACCTGAGGTTGGACTTTCACAGAAAGATGTGTTTGCGTGTCTGTGGTTTAAGGAGCTCTAAGTAGTGTATTCAGTGCTGGAGAGTAACACACCCTACAGAAGTTACACAGCGTTTTGAGAGCACCAACATGCTTCAAGCTGAAACTGCTACAAGGTGTGTGTAGCATGCAGGAAGAAGGCTTGTCATTTCAAAGAAAGAAGTGTAATCCAACATCCAGGTACTGAAACGAGCACACCAGTATGGGAGATGTGCATGTGGACAGTTTCAAGCAGCAGCTCTTTGTGGCCACTTGGAGACAGCGCTGTGAAAAAATTTCGTACGAAGCGGGATTTGGCCAAAGTTGAAAGACCTTCCAAAACCAACCCTAAAGAACTTAGCCAAACAATGAATGTTGCAACAAGCTCCTGCAGGAAAGGTGCTTCTATGAGACAACCCCCGAGCAGGTAGCTACATTCTGCACAGTACAAAATGCAAATGAATTCCAGGCTGAAAACTCACTCCAGAAGGATGAAATGCATGTGTTTCTCTCTGAAAGAACACTCTGCCACTAGGCTTTTGCTTGCTCCTTCAAAGTCTTTGTAGAAACATGTGTTTTCACTGCTGGAATACGTTTTGGGATGCATTGTTTCAATCTCTTGCAAGCCTCATGTTGTTTCTTACACAATGTGGAAAAACAAGGATTATGTTTCCCAAATCACTTGAAATCCAGGAAAACGCACACTATATCACTCTTGCTCATACACGATCTTTCTCCTAATGTGTTGAGAACATTCAAGAACCAGAAAAGAAGGGTATTTTGATGTGAATTTCAGATGGCTATGTACAAAAGGACATTTCTATTGGTTGCAGAGTGCAAAACCATGATTGACCTCATGTTCTCCATGAAAACCTTACATTTCCAAGTGACCTGAGGTTGGACTTTCACAGAAAGATGTGTTTGCGTGTCTGTGGTTTAAGGAGCTCTAAGTAGTGTATTCAGTGCTGGAGAGCAACACACCCTACAGAAGTTACACAGCGTTTTGAGAGCACCAACATGCTTCAAGCTGAAACTGCTACAAGGTGTGTGTAGCATGCAGGAAGAAGGCTTGTCATTTCAAAGAAAGAAGTGTAATCCAACATCCAGGTACTGAAACGAGCACACCAGTATGGGAGATGTGCATGTGGACAGTTTCAAGCAGCAGCTCTTTGTGGCCACTTGGAGACAGCGCTGTGAAAAAATTTCGTACGAAGCGGGATTTGGCCAAAGTTGAAAGACCTTCCAAAACCAACCCTAAAGAACTTAGCCAAACAATGAATGTTGCAACAAGCTCCTGCAGGAAAGGTGCTTCTATGAGACAACCCCCGAGCAGGTAGCTACATTCTGCACAGTACAAAATGCAAATGAATTCCAGGCTGAAAACTCACTCCAGAAGGATGAAATGCATGTGTTTCTCTCTGAAAGAACACTCTGCCACTAGGCTTTTGCTTGCTCCTTCAAAGTCTTTGTAGAAACATGTGTTTTCACTGCTGGAATACGTTTTGGGATGCATTGTTTCAATCTCTTGCAAGCCTCATGTTGTTTCTTACACAATGTGGAAAAACAAGGAGTATGTTTCCCAAATCACTTGAAATCCAGGAAAACGCACACTACATCACTCTTGCTCATACACGATCTTTCTCCTAATGTGTTGAGAACATTCAAGAAACCAGAAAAGAAGGGTATTTTGATGTGAATTTCAGATGGCTATGTACAAAAGGACATTTCTATTGGTTGCAGAGTGCAAAACCATGATTGACCTCATGTTCTCCATGAAAACCTTACATTTCCAAGTGACCTGAGGTTGGACTTTCACAGAAAGATGTGTTTGCGTGTCTGTGGTTTAAGGAGCTCTAAGTAGTGTATTCAGTGCTGGAGAGTAACACACCCTACAGAAGTTACACAGCGTTTTGAGAGCACCAACATGCTTCAAGCTGAAACTGCTACAAGGTGTGTGTAGCATGCAGGAAGAAGGCTTGTCATTTCAAAGAAAGAAGTGTAATCCAACATCCAGGTACTGAAACGAGCACACCAGTATGGGAGATGTGCATGTGGACAGTTTCAAGCAGCAGCTCTTTGTGGCCACTTGGAGACAGCGCTGTGAAAAAATTTCGTACGAAGCGGGATTTGGCCAAAGTTGAAAGACCTTCCAAAACCAACCCTAAAGAACTTAGCCAAACAATGAATGTTGCAACAAGCTCCTGCAGGAAAGGTGCTTCTATGAGACAACCCCCGAGCAGGTAGCTACATTCTGCACAGTACAAAATGCAAATGAATTCCAGGCTGAAAACTCACTCCAGAAGGATGAAATGCATGTGTTTCTCTCTGAAAGAACACTCTGCCACTAGGCTTTTGCTTGCTCCTTCAAAGTCTTTGTAGAAACATGTGTTTTCACTGCTGGAATACGTTTTGGGATGCATTGTTTCAATCTCTTGCAAGCCTCATGTTGTTTCTTACACAATGTGGAAAAACAAGGAGTATGTTTCCCAAATCACTTGAAATCCAGGAAAACGCACACTACATCACTCTTGCTCATACACGATCTTTCTCCTAATGTGTTGAGAACATTCAAGAAACCAGAAAAGAAGGGTATTTTGATGTGAATTTCAGATGGCTATGTACAAAAGGACATTTCTATTGGTTGCAGAGTGCAAAACCATGATTGACCTCATGTTCTCCATGAAAACCTTACATTTCCAAGTGACCTGAGGTTGGACTTTCACAGAAAGATGTGTTTGCGTGTCTGTGGTTTAAGGAGCTCTAAGTAGTGTATTCAGTGCTGGAGAGTAACACACCCTACAGAAGTTACACAGCGTTTTGAGAGCACCAACATGCTTCAAGCTGAAACTGCTACAAGGTGTGTGTAGCATGCAGGAAGAAGGCTTGTCATTTCAAAGAAAGAAGTGTAATCCAACATCCAGGTACTGAAACGAGCACACCAGTATGGGAGATGTGCATGTGGACAGTTTCAAGCAGCAGCTCTTTGTGGCCACTTGGAGACAGCGCTGTGAAAAAATTTCGTACGAAGCGGGATTTGGCCAAAGTTGAAAGACCTTCCAAAACCAACCCTAAAGAACTTAGCCAAACAATGAATGTTGCAACAAGCTCCTGCAGGAAAGGTGCTTCTATGAGACAACCCCCGAGCAGGTAGCTACATTCTGCACAGTACAAAATGCAAATGAATTCCAGGCTGAAAACTCACTCCAGAAGGATGAAATGCATGTGTTTCTCTCTGAAAGAACACTCTGCCACTAGGCTTTTGCTTGCTCCTTCAAAGTCTTTGTAGAAACATGTGTTTTCACTGCTGGAATACGTTTTGGGATGCATTGTTTCAATCTCTTGCAAGCCTCATGTTGTTTCTTACACAATGTGGAAAAACAAGGAGTATGTTTCCCAAATCACTTGAAATCCAGGAAAACGCACACTATATCACTCTTGCTCATACACGATCTTTCTCCTAATGTGTTGAGAACATTCAAGAACCAGAAAAGAAGGGTATTTTGATGTGAATTTCAGATGGCTATGTACAAAAGGACATTTCTATTGGTTGCAGAGTGCAAAACCATGATTGACCTCATGTTCTCCATGAAAACCTTACATTTCCAAGTGACCTGAGGTTGGACTTTCACAGAAAGATGTGTTTGCGTGTCTGTGGTTTAAGGAGCTCTAAGTAGTGTATTCAGTGCTGGAGAGTAACACACCCTACAGAAGTTACACAGCGTTTTGAGAGCACCAACATGCTTCAAGCTGAAACTGCTACAAGGTGTGTGTAGCATGCAGGAAGAAGGCTTGTCATTTCAAAGAAAGAAGTGTAATCCAACATCCAGGTACTGAAACGAGCACACCAGTATGGGAGATGTGCATGTGGACAGTTTCAAGCAGCAGCTCTTTGTGGCCACTTGGAGACAGCGCTGTGAAAAAATTTCGTACGAAGCGGGATTTGGCCAAAGTTGAAAGACCTTCCAAAACCAACCCTAAAGAACTTAGCCAAACAATGAATGTTGCAACAAGCTCCTGCAGGAAAGGTGCTTCTATGAGACAACCCCCGAGCAGGTAGCTACATTCTGCACAGTACAAAATGCAAATGAATTCCAGGCTGAAAACTCACTCCAGAAGGATGAAATGCATGTGTTTCTCTCTGAAAGAACACTCTGCCACTAGGCTTTTGCTTGCTCCTTCAAAGTCTTTGTAGAAACATGTGTTTTCACTGCTGGAATACGTTTTGGGATGCATTGTTTCAATCTCTTGCAAGCCTCATGTTGTTTCTTACACAATGTGGAAAAACAAGGAGTATGTTTCCCAAATCACTTGAAATCCAGGAAAACGCACACTACATCACTCTTGCTCATACACGATCTTTCTCCTAATGTGTTGAGAACATTCAAGAAACCAGAAAAGAAGGGTATTTTGATGTGAATTTCAGATGGCTATGTACAAAAGGACATTTCTATTGGTTGCAGAGTGCAAAACCATGATTGACCTCATGTTCTCCATGAAAACCTTACATTTCCAAGTGACCTGAGGTTGGACTTTCACAGAAAGATGTGTTTGCGTGTCTGTGGTTTAAGGAGCTCTAAGTAGTGTATTCAGTGCTGGAGAGTAACACACCCTACAGAAGTTACACAGCGTTTTGAGAGCACCAACATGCTTCAAGCTGAAACTGCTACAAGGTGTGTGTAGCATGCAGGAAGAAGGCTTGTCATTTCAAAGAAAGAAGTGTAATCCAACATCCAGGTACTGAAACGAGCACACCAGTATGGGAGATGTGCATGTGGACAATTTCAAGCAGCAGCTCTTTGTGGCCACTTGGAGACAGCGCTGTGAAAAAATTTCGTACGAAGCGGGATTTTGCCAAAGTTGAAAGACCTTCCAAAACCAACCCTAAAGAACTTAGCCAAACAATGAATGTTGCAACAAGCTCCTGCAGGAAAGGTGCTTCTATGAGACAACCCCCGAGCAGGTAGCTACATTCTGCACAGTACAAAATGCAAATGAATTCCAGGCTGAAAACTCACTCCAGAAGGATGAAATGCATGTGTTTCTCTCTGAAAGAACACTCTGCCACTAGGCTTTTGCTTGCTCCTTCAAAGTCTTTGTAGAAACATGTGTTTTCACTGCTGGAATACGTTTTGGGATGCATTGTTTCAATCTCTTGCAAGCCTCATGTTGTTTCTTACACAATGTGGAAAAACAAGGAGTATGTTTCCCAAATCACTTGAAATCCAGGAAAACGCACACTACATCACTCTTGCTCATACACGATCTTTCTCCTAATGTGTTGAGAACATTCAAGAAACCAGAAAAGAAGGGTATTTTGATGTGAATTTCAGATGGCTATGTACAAAAGGACATTTCTATTGGTTGCAGAGTGCAAAACCATGATTGACCTCATGTTCTCCATGAAAACCTTACATTTCCAAGTGACCTGAGGTTGGACTTTCACAGAAAGATGTGTTTGCGTGTCTGTGGTTTAAGGAGCTCTAAGTAGTGTATTCAGTGCTGGAGAGCAACACACCCTACAGAAGTTACACAGCGTTTTGAGAGCACCAACATGCTTCAAGCTGAAACTGCTACAAGGTGTGTGTAGCATGCAGGAAGAAGGCTTGTCATTTCAAAGAAAGAAGTGTAATCCAACATCCAGGTACTGAAACGAGCACAC
This sequence comes from Miniopterus natalensis, assembly GCF_054644295.1. Classification (NCBI taxonomy): domain Eukaryota; kingdom Metazoa; phylum Chordata; class Mammalia; order Chiroptera; family Miniopteridae; genus Miniopterus; species Miniopterus natalensis. The sequence goes on from NC_142101.1 coordinate 1,274,213, forward strand.
CAGTATGGGAGATGTGCATGTGGACAGTTTCAAGCAGCAGCTCTTTGTGGCCACTTGGAGACAGCGCTGTGAAAAAATTTCGTACGAAGCGGGATTTGGCCAAAGTTGAAAGACCTTCCAAAACCAACCCTAAAGAACTTAGCCAAACAATGAATGTTGCAACAAGCTCCTGCAGGAAAGGTGCTTCTATGAGACAACCCCCGAGCAGGTAGCTACATTCTGCACAGTACAAAATGCAAATGAATTCCAGGCTGAAAACTCACTCCAGAAGGATGAAATGCATGTGTTTCTCTCTGAAAGAACACTCTGCCACTAGGCTTTTGCTTGCTCCTTCAAAGTCTTTGTAGAAACATGTGTTTTCACTGCTGGAATACGTTTTGGGATGCATTGTTTCAATCTCTTGCAAGCCTCATGTTGTTTCTTACACAATGTGGAAAAACAAGGAGTATGTTTCCCAAATCACTTGAAATCCAGGAAAACGCACACTACATCACTCTTGCTCATACACGATCTTTCTCCTAATGTGTTGAGAACATTCAAGAAACCAGAAAAGAAGGGTATTTTGATGTGAATTTCAGATGGCTATGTACAAAAGGACATTTCTATTGGTTGCAGAGTGCAAAACCATGATTGACCTCATGTTCTCCATGAAAACCTGACATTTCCAAGTGACCTGAGGTTGGACTTTCACTGAAAGATGTGTTTGCGTGTCTGGTTTAAGGAGCTCTAAGTAGTGTATTCAGTGCTGGAGAGTAACACAGCCTACAGAAGTTACACAGCGTTTTGAGAGCACCAACATGCTTCAAGCTGAAACTGCTACAAGGTGTGTGTAGCATGCAGAAAGAAGGCTTGTCATTTCAAAGAAAGAAGTGTAATCCAACATCCAGGTACTGAAACGAGCACACCAGTATGGGAGATGTGCATGTGGACAGTTTCAAGCAGCAGCTCTTTGTGGCCACTTGGAGACAGCACTGTGAAAAAAATTCGTACGAAGCGGGATTTGGCCAAAGTTGAAAGACCTTCCAAAACCAACCCTAAAGAACTTAGCCAAACAATGAATATTGCAACAAGCTCCTGCAGGAAAGGTGCTTCTATGAGACAACCCCCGAGCAGATAGCTACATTCTGCACAGTACAAAATGCAAATGAATTCCAGGCTGAAAACTCACTCCAGAAAGATGAAATGCATGTGTTTCTCTCTGAAAGAACACTCTGCCACTAGGCTTTTGCTTGCTCCTTCAAAGTCTTTGTAGAAACATGTGTTTTCACTGCTGGAATACGTTTTGGGATGCATTGTTTCAATCTCTTGCAAGCCTCATGTTGTTTCTTACACAATGTGGAAAAACAAGGAGTATGTTTCCCAAATCACTTGAAATCCAGGAAAACGCACACTACATCACTCTTGCTCATACACGATCTTTCTCCTAATGTGTTGAGAACATTCAAGAAACCAGAAAAGAAGGGTATTTTGATGTGAATTTCAGATGGCTATGTACAAAAGGACATTTCTATTGGTTGCAGAGTGCAAAACCATGATTGACCTCATGTTCTCCATGAAAACCTTACATTTCCAAGTGACCTGAGGTTGGACTTTCACAGAAAGATGTGTTTGCGTGTCTGTGGTTTAAGGAGCTCTAAGTAGTGTATTCAGTGCTGGAGAGTAACACACCCTACAGAAGTTACACAGCGTTTTGAGAGCACCAACATGCTTCAAGCTGAAACTGCTACAAGGTGTGTGTAGCATGCAGGAAGAAGGCTTGTCATTTCAAAGAAAGAAGTGTAATCCAACATCCAGGTACTGAAACGAGCACACCAGTATGGGAGATGTGCATGTGGACAGTTTCAAGCAGCAGCTCTTTGTGGCCACTTGGAGACAGCGCTGTGAAAAAATTTCGTACGAAGCGGGATTTGGCCAAAGTTGAAAGACCTTCCAAAACCAACCCTAAAGAACTTAGCCAAACAATGAATGTTGCAACAAGCTCCTGCAGGAAAGGTGCTTCTATGAGACAACCCCCGAGCAGGTAGCTACATTCTGCACAGTACAAAATGCAAATGAATTCCAGGCTGAAAACTCACTCCAGAAGGATGAAATGCATGTGTTTCTCTCTGAAAGAACACTCTGCCACTAGGCTTTTGCTTGCTCCTTCAAAGTCTTTGTAGAAACATGTGTTTTCACTGCTGGAATACGTTTTGGGATGCATTGTTTCAATCTCTTGCAAGCCTCATGTTGTTTCTTACACAATGTGGAAAAACAAGGAGTATGTTTCCCAAATCACTTGCAATCCAGGAAAACGCACACTATATCACTCTTGCTCATACACGATCTTTCTCCTAATGTGTTGAGAACATTCAAGAACCAGAAAAGAAGGGTATTTTGATGTGAATTTCAGATGGCTATGTACAAAAGGACATTTCTATTGGTTGCAGAGTGCAAAACCATGATTGACCTCATGTTCTCCATGAAAACCTTACATTTCCAAGTGACCTGAGGTTGGACTTTCACAGAAAGATGTGTTTGCGTGTCTGTGGTTTAAGGAGCTCTAAGTAGTGTATTCAGTGCTGGAGAGCAACACACCCTACAGAAGTTACACAGCGTTTTGAGAGCACCAACATGCTTCAAGCTGAAACTGCTACAAGGTGTGTGTAGCATGCAGGAAGAAGGCTTGTCATTTCAAAGAAAGAAGTGTAATCCAACATCCAGGTACTGAAACGAGCACACCAGTATGGGAGATGTGCATGTGGACAGTTTCAAGCAGCAGCTCTTTGTGGCCACTTGGAGACAGCGCTGTGAAAAAATTTCGTACGAAGCGGGATTTGGCCAAAGTTGAAAGACCTTCCAAAACCAACCCTAAAGAACTTAGCCAAACAATGAATGTTGCAACAAGCTCCTGCAGGAAAGGTGCTTCTATGAGACAACCCCCGAGCAGGTAGCTACATTCTGCACAGTACAAAATGCAAATGAATTCCAGGCTGAAAACTCACTCCAGAAGGATGAAATGCATGTGTTTCTCTCTGAAAGAACACTCTGCCACTAGGCTTTTGCTTGCTCCTTCAAAGTCTTTGTAGAAACATGTGTTTTCACTGCTGGAATACGTTTTGGGATGCATTGTTTCAATCTCTTGCAAGCCTCATGTTGTTTCTTACACAATGTGGAAAAACAAGGAGTATGTTTCCCAAATCACTTGAAATCCAGGAAAACGCACACTACATCACTCTTGCTCATACACGATCTTTCTCCTAATGTGTTGAGAACATTCAAGAAACCAGAAAAGAAGGGTATTTTGATGTGAATTTCAGATGGCTATGTACAAAAGGACATTTCTATTGGTTGCAGAGTGCAAAACCATGATTGACCTCATGTTCTCCATGAAAACCTGACATTTCCAAGTGACCTGAGGTTGGACTTTCACAGAAAGATGTGTTTGCGTGTCTGTGGTTTAAGGAGCTCTAAGTAGTGTATTCAGTGCTGGAGAGTAACACACCCTACAGAAGTTACACAGCGTTTTGAGAGCACCAACATGCTTCAAGCTGAAACTGCTACAAGGTGTGTGTAGCATGCAGGAAGAAGGCTTGTCATTTCAAAGAAAGAAGTGTAATCCAACATCCAGGTACTGAAACGAGCACACCAGTATGGGAGATGTGCATGTGGACAGTTTCAAGCAGCAGCTCTTTGTGGCCACTTGGAGACAGCGCTGTGAAAAAATTTCGTACGAAGCGGGATTTGGCCAAAGTTGAAAGACCTTCCAAAACCAACCCTAAAGAACTTAGCCAAACAATGAATGTTGCAACAAGCTCCTGCAGGAAAGGTGCTTCTATGAGACAACCCCCGAGCAGGTAGCTACATTCTGCACAGTACAAAATGCAAATGAATTCCAGGCTGAAAACTCACTCCAGAAGGATGAAATGCATGTGTTTCTCTCTGAAAGAACACTCTGCCACTAGGCTTTTGCTTGCTCCTTCAAAGTCTTTGTAGAAACATGTGTTTTCACTGCTGGAATACGTTTTGGGATGCATTGTTTCAATCTCTTGCAAGCCTCATGTTGTTTCTTACACAATGTGGAAAAACAAGGAGTATGTTTCCCAAATCACTTGAAATCCAGGAAAACGCACACTACATCACTCTTGCTCATACACGATCTTTCTCCTAATGTGTTGAGAACATTCAAGAACCAGAAAAGAAGGGTATTTTGATGTGAATTTCAGATGGCTATGTACAAAAGGACATTTCTATTGGTTGCAGAGTGCAAAACCATGATTGACCTCATGTTCTCCATGAAAACCTTACATTTCCAAGTGACCTGAGGTTGGACTTTCACAGAAAGATGTGTTTGCGTGTCTGTGGTTTAAGGAGCTCTAAGTAGTGTATTCAGTGCTGGAGAGCAACACACCCTACAGAAGTTACACAGCGTTTTGAGAGCACCAACATGCTTCAAGCTGAAACTGCTACAAGGTGTGTGTAGCATGCAGGAAGAAGGCTTGTCATTTCAAAGAAAGAAGTGTAATCCAACATCCAGGTTCTGAAACGAGCACACCAGTATGGGAGATGTGCATGTGGACAGTTTCAAGCAGCAGCTCTTTGTGGCCACTTGGAGACAGCGCTGTGAAAAAAATTCGTACGAAGCGGGATTTGGCCAAAGTTGAAAGACCTTCCAAAACCAACCCTAAAGAACTTAGCCAAACAATGAATGTTGCAACAAGCTCCTGCAGGAAAGGTGCTTCTATGAGACAACCCCCGAGCAGGTAGCTACATTCTGCACAGTACAAAATGCAAATGAATTCCAGGCTGAAAACTCACTCCAGAAGGATGAAATGCATGTGTTTCTCTCTGAAAGAACACTCTGCCACTAGGCTTTTGCTTGCTCCTTCAAAGTCTTTGTAGAAACATGTGTTTTCACTGCTGGAATACGTTTTGGGATGCATTGTTTCAATCTCTTGCAAGCCTCATGTTGTTTCTTACACAATGTGGAAAAACAAGGAGTATGTTTCCCAAATCACTTGAAATCCAGGAAAACGCACACTACATCACTCTTGCTCATACACGATCTTTCTCCTAATGTGTTGAGAACATTCAAGAAACCAGAAAAGAAGTGTATTTTGATGTGAATTTCAGATGGCTATGTACAAAAGGACATTTCTATTGGTTGCAGAGTGCAAAACCATGATTGACCTCATGTTCTCCATGAAAACCTTACATTTCCAAGTGACCTGAGGTTGGACTTTCACAGAAAGATGTGTTTGCGTGTCTGTGGTTTAAGGAGCTCTAAGTAGTGTATTCAGTGCTGGAGAGTAACACACCCTACAGAAGTTACACAGCGTTTTGAGAGCACCAACATGCTTCAAGCTGAAACTGCTACAAGGTGTGTGTAGCATGCAGGAAGAAGGCTTGTCATTTCAAAGAAAGAAGTGTAATCCAACATCCAGGTACTGAAACGAGCACACCAGTATGGGAGATGTGCATGTGGACAGTTTCAAGCAGCAGCTCTTTGTGGCCACTTGGAGACAGCGCTGTGAAAAAATTTCGTACGAAGCGGGATTTGGCCAAAGTTGAAAGACCTTCCAAAACCAACCCTAAAGAACTTAGCCAAACAATGAATGTTGCAACAAGCTCCTGCAGGAAAGGTGCTTCTATGAGACAACCCCCGAGCAGGTAGCTACATTCTGCACAGTACAAAATGCAAATGAATTCCAGGCTGAAAACTCACTCCAGAAGGATGAAATGCATGTGTTTCTCTCTGAAAGAACACTCTGCCACTAGGCTTTTGCTTGCTCCTTCAAAGTCTTTGTAGAAACATGTGTTTTCACTGCTGGAATACGTTTTGGGATGCATTGTTTCAATCTCTTGCAAGCCTCATGTTGTTTCTTACACAATGTGGAAAAACAAGGAGTATGTTTCCCAAATCACTTGAAATCCAGGAAAACGCACACTACATCACTCTTGCTCATACACGATCTTTCTCCTAATGTGTTGAGAACATTCAAGAAACCAGAAAAGAAGGGTATTTTGATGTGAATTTCAGATGGCTATGTACAAAAGGACATTTCTATTGGTTGCAGAGTGCAAAACCATGATTGACCTCATGTTCTCCATGAAAACCTTACATTTCCAAGTGACCTGAGGTTGGACTTTCACAGAAAGATGTGTTTGCGTGTCTGTGGTTTAAGGAGCTCTAAGTAGTGTATTCAGTGCTGGAGAGTAACACACCCTACAGAAGTTACACAGCGTTTTGAGAGCACCAACATGCTTCAAGCTGAAACTGCTACAAGGTGTGTGTAGCATGCAGGAAGAAGGCTTGTCATTTCAAAGAAAGAAGTGTAATCCAACATCCAGGTACTGAAACGAGCACACCAGTATGGGAGATGTGCATGTGGACAGTTTCAAGCAGCAGCTCTTTGTGGCCACTTGGAGACAGCGCTGTGAAAAAATTTCGTACGAAGCGGGATTTGGCCAAAGTTGAAAGACCTTCCAAAACCAACCCTAAAGAACTTAGCCAAACAATGAATGTTGCAACAAGCTCCTGCAGGAAAGGTGCTTCTATGAGACAACCCCCGAGCAGGTAGCTACATTCTGCACAGTACAAAATGCAAATGAATTCCAGGCTGAAAACTCACTCCAGAAGGATGAAATGCATGTGTTTCTCTCTGAAAGAACACTCTGCCACTAGGCTTTTGCTTGCTCCTTCAAAGTCTTTGTAGAAACATGTGTTTTCACTGCTGGAATACGTTTTGGGATGCATTGTTTCAATCTCTTGCAAGCCTCATGTTGTTTCTTACACAATGTGGAAAAACAAGGAGTATGTTTCCCAAATCACTTGAAATCCAGGAAAACGCACACTACATCACTCTTGCTCATACACGATCTTTCTCCTAATGTGTTGAGAACATTCAAGAAACCAGAAAAGAAGGGTATTTTGATGTGAATTTCAGATGGCTATGTACAAAAGGACATTTCTATTGGTTGCAGAGTGCAAAACCATGATTGACCTCATGTTCTCCATGAAAACCTTACATTTCCAAGTGACCTGAGGTTGGACTTTCACAGAAAGATGTGTTTGCGTGTCTGTGGTTTAAGGAGCTCTAAGTAGTGTATTCAGTGCTGGAGAGCAACACACCCTACAGAAGTTACACAGCGTTTTGAGAGCACCAACATGCTTCAAGCTGAAACTGCTACAAGGTGTGTGTAGCATGCAGGAAGAAGGCTTGTCATTTCAAAGAAAGAAGTGTAATCCAACATCCAGGTACTGAAACGAGCACACCAGTATGGGAGATGTGCATGTGGACAGTTTCAAGCAGCAGCTCTTTGTGGCCACTTGGAGACAGCGCTGTGAAAAAATTTCGTACGAAGCGGGATTTGGCCAAAGTTGAAAGACCTTCCAAAACCAACCCTAAAGAACTTAGCCAAACAATGAATGTTGCAACAAGCTCCTGCAGGAAAGGTGCTTCTATGAGACAACCCCCGAGCAGGTAGCTACATTCTGCACAGTACAAAATGCAAATGAATTCCAGGCTGAAAACTCACTCCAGAAGGATGAAATGCATGTGTTTCTCTCTGAAAGAACACTCTGCCACTAGGCTTTTGCTTGCTCCTTCAAAGTCTTTGTAGAAACATGTGTTTTCACTGCTGGAATACGTTTTGGGATGCATTGTTTCAATCTCTTGCAAGCCTCATGTTGTTTCTTACACAATGTGGAAAAACAAGGAGTATGTTTCCCAAATCACTTGAAATCCAGGAAAACGCACACTACATCACACTTGCTCATACACGATCTTTCTCCTAATGTGTTGAGAACATTCAAGAAACCAGAAAAGAAGGGTATTTTGATGTGAATTTCAGATGGCTATGTACAAAAGGACATTTCTATTGGTTGCAGAGTGCAAAACCATGATTGACCTCATGTTCTCCATGAAAACCTTACATTTCCAAGTGACCTGAGGTTGGACTTTCACAGAAAGATGTGTTTGCGTGTCTGTGGTTTAAGGAGCTCTAAGTAGTGTATTCAGTGCTGGAGAGTAACACACCCTACAGAAGGTACACAGCGTTTTGAGAGCACCAACATGCTTCAAGCTGAAACTGCTACAAGGTGTGTGTAGCATGCAGGAAGAAGGCTTGTCATTTCAAAGAAAGAAGTGTAATCCAACATCCAGGTACTGAAACGAGCACACCAGTATGGGAGATGTGCATGTGGACAGTTTCAAGCAGCAGCTCTTTGTGGCCACTTGGAGACAGCGCTGTGAAAAAATTTCGTACGAAGCGGGATTTGGCCAAAGTTGAAAGACCTTCCAAAACCAACCCTAAAGAACTTAGCCAAACAATGAATGTTGCAACAAGCTCCTGCAGGAAAGGTGCTTCTATGAGACAACCCCCGAGCAGGTAGCTACATTCTGCACAGTACAAAATGCAAATGAATTCCAGGCTGAAAACTCACTCCAGAAGGATGAAATGCATGTGTTTCTCTCTGAAAGAACACTCTGCCACTAGGCTTTTGCTTGCTCCTTCAAAGTCTTTGTAGAAACATGTGTTTTCACTGCTGGAATACGTTTTGGGATGCATTGTTTCAATCTCTTGCAAGCCTCATGTTGTTTCTTATACAATGTGGAAAAACAAGGAGTATGTTTCCCAAATCACTTGAAATCCAGGAAAACGCACACTACATCACTCTTGCTCATACACGATCTTTCTCCTAATGTGTTGAGAACATTCAAGAAACCAGAAAAGAAGGGTATTTTGATATGAATTTCAGATGGCTATGTACAAAAGGACATTTCTATTGGTTGCAGAGTGCAAAACCATGATTGACCTCATGTTCTCCATGAAAACCTTACATTTCCAAGTGACCTGAGGTTGGACTTTCACAGAAAGATGTGTTTGCGTGTCTGTGGTTTAAGGAGCTCTAAGTAGTGTATTCAGTGCTGGAGAGCAACACACCCTACAGAAGTTACACAGCGTTTTGAGAGCACCAACATGCTTCAAGCTGAAACTGCTACAAGGTGTGTGTAGCATGCAGGAAGAAGGCTTGTCATTTCAAAGAAGGAAGTGTAATCCAACATCCAGGTACTGAAACGAGCACACCAGTATGGGAGATGTGCATGTGGACAGTTTCAAGCAGCAGCTCTTTGTGGCCACTTGGAGACAGCGCTGTGAAAAAATTTCGTACGAAGCGGGATTTGGCCAAAGTTGAAAGACCTTCCAAAACCAACCCTAAAGAACTTAGCCAAACAATGAATGTTGCAACAAGCTCCTGCAGGAAAGGTGCTTCTATGAGACAACCCCCGAGCAGGTAGCTACATTCTGCACAGTACAAAATGCAAATGAATTCCAGGCTGAAAACTCACTCCAGAAGGATGAAATGCATGTGTTTCTCTCTGAAAGAACACTCTGCCACTAGGCTTTTGCTTGCTCCTTCAAAGTCTTTGTAGAAACATGTGTTTTCACTGCTGGAATACGTTTTGGGATGCATTGTTTCAATCTCTTGCAAGCCTCATGTTGTTTCTTACACAATGTGGAAAAACAAGGAGTATGTTTCCCAAATCACTTGAAATCCAGGAAAACGCACACTACATCACTCTTGCTCATACACGATCTTTCTCCTAATGTGTTGAGAACATTCAAGAAACAAGAAAAGAAGGGTATTTTGATGTCAATTTCAGATGGCTATGTACAAAAGGACATTTCTATTGGTTGCAGAGTGCAAAACCATGATTGACCTCATGTTCTCCATGAAAACCTTACATTTCCAAGTGACCTGAGGTTGGACTTTCACAGAAAGATGTGTTTGCGTGTCTGTGGTTTAAGGAGCTCTAAGTAGTGTATTCAGTGCTGGAGAGTAACACACCCTACAGAAGTTACACAGCGTTTTGAGAGCACCAACATGCTTCAAGCTGAAACTGCTACAAGGTGTGTGTAGCATGCAGGAAGAAGGCTTGTCATTTCAAAGAAAGAAGTGTAATCCAACATCCAGGTACTGAAACGAGCACACCAGTATGGGAGATGTGCATGTGGACAGTTTCAAGCAGCAGCTCTTTGTGGCCACTTGGAGACAGCGCTGTGAAAAAATTTCGTACGAAGCGGGATTTGGCCAAAGTTGAAAGACCTTCCAAAACCAACCCTAAAGAACTTAGCCAAACAATGAATGTTGCAACAAGCTTCTGCAGGAAAGGTGCTTCTATGAGACAACCCCCGAGCAGGTAGCTACATTCTGCACAGTACAAAATGCAAATGAATTCCAGGCTGAAAACTCACTCCAGAAGGATGAAATGCATGTGTTTCTCTCTGAAAGAACACTCTGCCACTAGGCTTTTGCTTGCTCCTTCAAAGTCTTTGTAGAAACATGTGTTTTCACTGCTGGAATACGTTTTGGGATGCATTGTTTCAATCTCTTGCAAGCCTCATGTTGTTTCTTACACAATGTGGAAAAACAAGGAGTATGTTTCCCAAATCACTTGAAATCCAGGAAAACGCACACTACATCACTCTTGCTCATACACGATCTTTCTCCTAATGTGTTGAGAACATTCAAGAAACCAGAAAAGAAGGGTATTTTGATGTGAATTTCAGATGGCTATGTACAAAAGGACATTTCTATTGGTTGCAGAGTGCAAAACCATGATTGACCTCATGTTCTCCATGAAAACCTTACATTTCCAAGTGACCTGAGGTTGGACTTTCACAGAAAGATGTGTTTGCGTGTCTGTGGTTTAAGGAGCTCTAAGTAGTGTATTCAGTGCTGGAGAGCAACACACCCTACAGAAGTTACACAGCGTTTTGAGAGCACCAACATGCTTCAAGCTGAAACTGCTACAAGGTGTGTGTAGCATGCAGGAAGAAGGCTTGTCATTTCAAAGAAGGAAGTGTAATCCAACATCCAGGTACTGAAACGAGCACACCAGTATGGGAGATGTGCATGTGGACAGTTTCAAGCAGCAGCTCTTTGTGGCCACTTGGAGACAGCGCTGTGAAAAAATTTCGTACGAAGCGGGATTTGGCCAAAGTTGAAAGACCTTCCAAAACCAACCCTAAAGAACTTAGCCAAACAATGAATGTTGCAACAAGCTCCTGCAGGAAAGGTGCTTCTATGAGACAACCCCCGAGCAGGTAGCTACATTCTGCACAGTACAAAATGCAAATGAATTCCAGGCTGAAAACTCACTCCAGAAGGATGAAATGCATGTGTTTCTCTCTGAAAGAACACTCTGCCACTAGGCTTTTGCTTGCTCCTTCAAAGTCTTTGTAGAAACATGTGTTTTCACTGCTGGAATACGTTTTGGGATGCATTGTTTCAATCTCTTGCAAGCCTCATGTTGTTTCTTACACAATGTGGAAAAACAAGGAGTATGTTTCCCAAATCACTTGAAATCCAGGAAAACGCACACTACATCACTCTTGCTCATACACGATCTTTCTCCTAATGTGTTGAGAACATTCAAGAAACCAGAAAAGAAGGGTATTTTGATGTGAATTTCAGATGGCTATGTACAAAAGGACATTTCTATTGGTTGCAGAGTGCAAAACCATGATTGACCTCATGTTCTCCATGAAAACCTTACATTTCCAAGTGACCTGAGGTTGGACTTTCACAGAAAGATGTGTTTGCGTGTCTGTGGTTTAAGGAGCTCTAAGTAGTGTATTCAGTGCTGGAGAGCAACACACCCTACAGAAGTTACACAGCGTTTTGAGAGCACCAACATGCTTCAAGCTGAAACTGCTACAAGGTGTGTGTAGCATGCAGGAAGAAGGCTTGTCATTTCAAAGAAGGAAGTGTAATCCAACATCCAGGTACTGAAACGAGCACACCAGTATGGGAGATGTGCATGTGGACAGTTTCAAGCAGCAGCTCTTTGTGGCCACTTGGAGACAGCGCTGTGAAAAAATTTCGTACGAAGCGGGATTTGGCCAAAGTTGAAAGACCTTCCAAAACCAACCCTAAAGAACTTAGCCAAACAATGAATGTTGCAACAAGCTCCTGCAGGAAAGGTGCTTCTATGAGACAACCCCCGAGCAGGTAGCTACATTCTGCACAGTACAAAATGCAAATGAATTCCAGGCTGAAAACTCACTCCAGAAGGATGAAATGCATGTGTTTCTCTCTGAAAGAACACTCTGCCACTAGGCTTTTGCTTGCTCCTTCAAAGTCTTTGTAGAAACATGTGTTTTCACTGCTGGAATACGTTTTGGGATGCATTGTTTCAATCTCTTGCAAGCCTCATGTTGTTTCTTACACAATGTGGAAAAACAAGGAGTATGTTTCCCAAATCACTTGAAATCCAGGAAAACGCACACTACATCACTCTTGCTCATACACGATCTTTCTCCTAATGTGTTGAGAACATTCAAGAAACCAGAAAAGAAGGGTATTTTGATGTGAATTTCAGATGGCTATGTACAAAAGGACATTTCTATTGGTTGCAGAGTGCAAAACCATGATTGACCTCATGTTCTCCATGAAAACCTTACATTTCCAAGTGACCTGAGGTTGGACTTTCACAGAAAGATGTGTTTGCGTGTCTGTGGTTTAAGGAGCTCTAAGTAGTGTATTCAGTGCTGGAGAGCAACACACCCTACAGAAGTTACACAGCGTTTTGAGAGCACCAACATGCTTCAAGCTGAAACTGCTACAAGGTGTGTGTAGCATGCAGGAAGAAGGCTTGTCATTTCAAAGAAGGAAGTGTAATCCAACATCCAGGTACTGAAACGAGCACACCAGTATGGGAGATGTGCATGTGGACAGTTTCAAGCAGCAGCTCTTTGTGGCCACTTGGAGACAGCGCTGTGAAAAAATTTCGTACGAAGCGGGATTTGGCCAAAGTTGAAAGACCTTCCAAAACCAACCCTAAAGAACTTAGCCAAACAATGAATGTTGCAACAAGCTCCTGCAGGAAAGGTGCTTCTATGAGACAACCCCCGAGCAGGTAGCTACATTCTGCACAGTACAAAATGCAAATGAATTCCAGGCTGAAAACTCACTCCAGAAGGATGAAATGCATGTGTTTCTCTCTGAAAGAACACTCTGCCACTAGGCTTTTGCTTGCTCCTTCAAAGTCTTTGTAGAAACATGTGTTTTCACTGCTGGAATACGTTTTGGGATGCATTGTTTCAATCTCTTGCAAGCCTCATGTTGTTTCTTACACAATGTGGAAAAACAAGGAGTATGTTTCCCAAATCACTTGAAATCCAGGAAAACGCACACTACATCACTCTTGCTCATACACGATCTTTCTCCTAATGTGTTGAGAACATTCAAGAAACCAGAAAAGAAGGGTATTTTGATGTGAATTTCAGATGGCTATGTACAAAAGGACATTTCTATTGGTTGCAGAGTGCAAAACCATGATTGACCTCATGTTCTCCATGAAAACCTTACATTTCCAAGTGACCTGAGGTTGGACTTTCACAGAAAGATGTGTTTGCGTGTCTGTGGTTTAAGGAGCTCTAAGTAGTGTATTCAGTGCTGGAGAGCAACACACCCTACAGAAGTTACACAGCGTTTTGAGAGCACCAACATGCTTCAAGCTGAAACTGCTACAAGGTGTGTGTAGCATGCAGGAAGAAGGCTTGTCATTTCAAAGAAGGAAGTGTAATCCAACATCCAGGTACTGAAACGAGCACACCAGTATGGGAGATGTGCATGTGGACAGTTTCAAGCAGCAGCTCTTTGTGGCCACTTGGAGACAGCGCTGTGAAAAAATTTCGTACGAAGCGGGATTTGGCCAAAGTTGAAAGACCTTCCAAAACCAACCCTAAAGAACTTAGCCAAACAATGAATGTTGCAACAAGCTCCTGCAGGAAAGGTGCTTCTATGAGACAACCCCCGAGCAGGTAGCTACATTCTGCACAGTACAAAATGCAAATGAATTCCAGGCTGAAAACTCACTCCAGAAGGATGAAATGCATGTGTTTCTCTCTGAAAGAACACTCTGCCACTAGGCTTTTGCTTGCTCCTTCAAAGTCTTTGTAGAAACATGTGTTTTCACTGCTGGAATACGTTTTGGGATGCATTGTTTCAATCTCTTGCAAGCCTCATGTTGTTTCTTACACAATGTGGAAAAACAAGGAGTATGTTTCCCAAATCACTTGAAATCCAGGAAAACGCACACTACATCACTCTTGCTCATACACGATCTTTCTCCTAATGTGTTGAGAACATTCAAGAAACCAGAAAAGAAGGGTATTTTGATGTGAATTTCAGATGGCTATGTACAAAAGGACATTTCTATTGGTTGCAGAGTGCAAAACCATGATTGACCTCATGTTCTCCATGAAAACCTTACATTTCCAAGTGACCTGAGGTTGGACTTTCACTGAAAGATGTGTTTGCGTGTCTGGTTTAAGGAGCTCTAAGTAGTGTATTCAGTGCTGGAGAGTAACACAGCCTACAGAAGTTACACAGCGTTTTGAGAGCACCAACATGCTTCAAGCTGAAACTGCTACAAGGTGTGTGTAGCATGCAGAAAGAAGGCTTGTCATTTCAAAGAAAGAAGTGTAATCCAACATCCAGGTACTGAAACGAGCACACCAGTATGGGAGATGTGCATGTGGACAGTTTCAAGCAGCAGCTCTTTGTGGCCACTTGGAGACAGCGCTGTGAAAAAAATTCGTACGAAGCGGGATTTGGCCAAAGTTGAAAGACCTTCCAAAACCAACCCTAAAGAACTTAGCCAAACAATGAATATTGCAACAAGCTCCTGCAGGAAAGGTGCTTCTATGAGACAACCCCCGAGCAGATAGCTACATTCTGCACAGTACAAAATGCAAATGAATTCCAGGCTGAAAACTCACTCCAGAAAGATGAAATGCATGTGTTTCTCTCTGAAAGAACACTCTGCCACTAGGCTTTTGCTTGCTCCTTCAAAGTCTTTGTAGAAACATGTGTTTTCACTGCTGGAATACATTTTGGGATGCATTGTTTCAATCTCTTGCAAGCCTCATGTTGTTTCTTACACAATGTGGAAAAACAAGGAGTATGTTTCCCAAATCACTTGAAATCCAGGAAAACGCACACTACATCACTCTTGCTCATACACGATCTTTCTCCTAATGTGTTGAGAACATTCAAGAACCAGAAAAGAAGGGTATTTTGATGTGAATTTCAGATGGCTATGTACAAAAGGACATTTCTATTGGTTGCAGAGTGCAAAACCATGATTGACCTCATGTTCTCCATGAAAACCTTACATTTCCAAGTGACCTGAGGTTGGACTTTCACAGAAAGATGTGTTTGCGTGTCTGTGGTTTAAGGAGCTCTAAGTAGTGTATTCAGTGCTGGAGAGTAACACACCCTACAGAAGTTACACAGCGTTTTGAGAGCACCAACATGCTTCAAGCTGAAACTGCTACAAGGTGTGTGTAGCATGCAGGAAGAAGGCTTGTCATTTCAAAGAAAGAAGTGTAATCCAACATCCAGGTACTGAAACGAGCACACCAGTATGGGAGATGTGCATGTGGACAGTTTCAAGCAGCAGCTCTTTGTGGCCACTTGGAGACAGCGCTGTGAAAAAATTTCGTACGAAGCGGGATTTGGCCAAAGTTGAAAGACCTTCCAAAACCAACCCTAAAGAACTTAGCCAAACAATGAATGTTGCAACAAGCTCCTGCAGGAAAGGTGCTTCTATGAGACAACCCCCGAGCAGGTAGCTACATTCTGCACAGTACAAAATGCAAATGAATTCCAGGCTGAAAACTCACTCCAGAAGGATGAAATGCATGTGTTTCTCTCTGAAAGAACACTCTGCCACTAGGCTTTTGCTTGCTCCTTCAAAGTCTTTATAGAAACATGTGTTTTCACTGCTGGAATACGTTTTGGGATGCATTGTTTCAATCTCTTGCAAGCCTCATGTTGTTTCTTACACAATGTGGAAAAACAAGGAGTATGTTTCCCAAATCACTTGAAATCCAGGAAAACGCACACTACATCACTCTTGCTCATACACGATCTTTCTCCTAATGTGTTGAGAACATTCAAGAACCAGAAAAGAAGGGTATTTTGATGTGAATTTCAGATGGCTATGTACAAAAGGACATTTCTATTGGTTGCAGAGTGCAAAACCATGATTGACCTCATGTTCTCCATGAAAACCTTACATTTCCAAGTGACCTGAGGTTGGACTTTCACAGAAAGATGTGTTTGCGTGTCTGTGGTTTAAGGAGCTCTAAGTAGTGTATTCAGTGCTGGAGAGCAACACACCCTACAGAAGTTACACAGCGTTTTGAGAGCACCAACATGCTTCAAGCTGAAACTGCTACAAGGTGTGTGTAGCATGCAGGAAGAAGGCTTGTCATTTCAAAGAAAGAAGTGTAATCCAACATCCAGGTACTGAAACGAGCACACCAGTATGGGAGATGTGCATGTGGACAGTTTCAAGCAGCAGCTCTTTGTGGCCACTTGGAGACAGCGCTGTGAAAAAAATTCGTACGAAGCGGGATTTGGCCAAAGTTGAAAGACCTTCCAAAACCAACCCTAAAGAACTTAGCCAAACAATGAATATTGCAACAAACTCCTGCAGGAAAGGTGCTTCTATGAGACAACCCCCGAGCAGATAGCTACATTCTGCACAGTACAAAATGCAAATGAATTCCAGTTTGAAAACTCACTCCAGAAAGATGAAATGCATGTGTTTCTCTCTGAAAGAACACTCTGCCACTAGGCTTTTGCTTGCTCCTTCAAAGTCTTTGTAGAAACATGTGTTTTCACTGCTGGAATACATTTTGGGATGCATTGTTTCAATCTCTTGCAAGCCTCATGTTGTTTCTTACACAATGTGGAAAAACAAGGAGTATGTTTCCCAAATCACTTGAAATCCAGGAAAACGCACACTAGATCACTCTTGCTCATACACGATCTTTCTCCTAATGTGTTGAGAACATTCAAGAAACCAGAAAAGAAGGGTATTTTGATGTGAATTTCAGATGGCTATGTACAAAAGGACATTTCTATTGGTTGCAGAGTGCAAAACCATGATTGACCTCATGTTCTCCATGAAAACCTTACATTTCCAAGTGACCTGAGGTTGGACTTTCACAGAAAGATGTGTTTGCGTGTCTGTGGTTTAAGGAGCTCTAAGTAGTGTATTCAGTGCTGGAGAGTAACACACCCTACAGAAGTTACACAGCGTTTTGAGAGCACCAACATGCTTCAAGCTGAAACTGCTACAAGGTGTGTGTAGCATGCAGGAAGAAGGCTTGTCATTTCAAAGAAAGAAGTGTAATCCAACATCCAGGTACTGAAACGAGCACACCAGTATGGGAGATGTGCATGTGGACAGTTTCAAGCAGCAGCTCTTTGTGGCCACTTGGAGACAGCGCTGTGAAAAAATTTCGTACGAAGCGGGATTTGGCCAAAGTTGAAAGACCTTCCAAAACCAACCCTAAAGAACTTAGCCAAACAATGAATGTTGCAACAAGCTCCTGCAGGAAAGGTGCTTCTATGAGACAACCCCCGAGCAGGTAGCTACATTCTGCACAGTACAAAATGCAAATGAATTCCAGGCTGAAAACTCACTCCAGAAGGATGAAATGCATGTGTTTCTCTCTGAAAGAACACTCTGCCACTAGGCTTTTGCTTGCTCCTTCAAAGTCTTTGTAGAAACATGTGTTTTCACTGCTGGAATATATTTTGGGATGCATTGTTTCAATCTCTTGCAAGCCTCATGTTGTTTCTTACACAATGTGGAAAAACAAGGAGTATGTTTCCCAAATCACTTGAAATCCAGGAAAACGCACACTACATCACTCTTGCTCATACACGATCTTGCTCCTAATGTGTTGAGAACATTCAAGAAACCAGAAAAGAAGGGTATTTTGATGTGAATTTCAGATGGCTATGTACAAAAGGACATTTCTATTGGTTGCAGAGTGCAAAACCATGATTGACCTCATGTTCTCCATGAAAACCTTACATTTCCAAGTGACCTGAGGTTGGACTTTCACAGAAAGATGTGTTTGCGTGTCTGTGGTTTAAGGAGCTCTAAGTAGTGTATTCAGTGCTGGAGAGCAACACACCCTACAGAAGTTACACAGCGTTTTGAGAGCACCAACATGCTTCAAGCTGAAACTGCTACAAGGTGTGTGTAGCATGCAGGAAGAAGGCTTGTCATTTCAAAGAAAGAAGTGTAATCCAACATCCAGGTACTGAAACGAGCACACCAGTATGGGAGATGTGCATGTGGACAGTTTCAAGCAGCAGCTCTTTGTGGACACTTGGAGACAGCGCTGTGAAAAAAATTCGTACGAAGCGGGATTTGGCCAAAGTTGAAAGACCTTCCAAAACCAACCCTAAAGAACTTAGCCAAACAATGAATGTTGCAACAAGCTCCTGCAGGAAAGGTGCTTCTATGAGACAACCCCCGAGCAGATAGCTACATTCTGCACAGTACAAAATGCAAATGAATTCCAGGCTGAAAACTCACTCCAGAAAGATGAAATGCATGTGTTTCTCTCTGAAAGAACACTCTGCCACTAGGCTTTTGCTTGCTCCTTCAAAGTCTTTGTAGAAACATGTGTTTTCACTGCTGGAATACATTTTGGGATGCATTGTTTCAATCTCTTGCAAGCCTCATGTTGTTTCTTACACAATGTGGAAAAACAAGGAGTATGTTTCCCAAATCACTTGAAATCCAGGAAAACGCACACTACATCACTCTTGCTCATACACGATCTTTCTCCTAATGTGTTGAGAACATTCAAGAAACCAGAAAAGAAGGGTATTTTGATGTGAATTTCAGATGGCTATGTACAAAAGGACATTTCTATTGGTTGCAGAGTGCAAAACCATGATTGACCTCATGTTCTCCATGAAAACCTTACATTTCCAAGTGACCTGAGGTTGGACTTTCACTGAAAGATGTGTTTGCGTGTCTGGTTTAAGGAGCTCTAAGTAGTGTATTCAGTGCTGGAGAGTAACACAGCCTACAGAAGTTACACAGCGTTTTGAGAGCACCAACATGCTTCAAGCTGAAACTGCTACAAGGTGTGTGTAGCATGCAGAAAGAAGGCTTGTCATTTCAAAGAAAGAAGTGTAATCCAACATCCAGGTACTGAAACGAGCACACCAGTATGGGAGATGTGCATGTGGACAGTTTCAAGCAGCAGCTCTTTGTGGCCACTTGGAGACAGCGCTGTGAAAAAAATTCGTACGAAGCGGGATTTGGCCAAAGTTGAAAGACCTTCCAAAACCAACCCTAAAGAACTTAGCCAAACAATGAATGTTGCAACAAGCTCCTGCAGGAAAGGTGCTTCTATGAGACAACCCCCGAGCAGGTAGCTACATTCTGCACAGTACAAAATGCAAATGAATTCCAGGCTGAAAACTCACTCCAGAAGGATGAAATGCATGTGTTTCTCTCTGAAAGAACACTCTGCCACTAGGCTTTTGCTTGCTCCTTCAAAGTCTTTGTAGAAACATGTGTTTTCACTGCTGGAATATATTTTGGGATGCATTGTTTCAATCTCTTGCAAGCCTCATGTTGTTTCTTACACAATGTGGAAAAACAAGGAGTATGTTTCCCAAATCACTTGAAATCCAGGAAAACGCACACTACATCACTCTTGCTCATACACGATCTTTCTCCTAATGTGTTGAGAACATTCAAGAAACCAGAAAAGAAGGGTATTTTGATGTGAATTTCAGATGGCTATGTACAAAAGGACATTTCTATTGGTTGCAGAGTGCAAAACCATGATTGACCTCATGTTCTCCATGAAAACCTTACATTTCCAAGTGACCTGAGGTTGGACTTTCACTGAAAGATGTGTTTGCGTGTCTGGTTTAAGGAGCTCTAAGTAGTGTATTCAGTGCTGGAGAGTAACACAGCCTACAGAAGTTACACAGCGTTTTGAGAGCACCAACATGCTTCAAGCTGAAACTGCTACAAGGTGTGTGTAGCATGCAGAAAGAAGGCTTGTCATTTCAAAGAAAGAAGTGTAATCCAACATCCAGGTACTGAAACGAGCACACCAGTATGGGAGATGTGCATGTGGACAGTTTCAAGCAGCAGCTCTTTGTGGCCACTTGGAGACAGCGCTGTGAAAAAAATTCGTACGAAGCGGGATTTGGCCAAAGTTGAAAGACCTTCCAAAACCAACCCTAAAGAACTTAGCCAAACAATGAATGTTGCAACAAGCTCCTGCAGGAAAGGTGCTTCTATGAGACAACCCCCGAGCAGATAGCTACATTCTGCACAGTACAAAATGCAAATGAATTCCAGGCTGAAAACTCACTCCAGAAAGATGAAATGCATGTGTTTCTCTCTGAAAGAACACTCTGCCACTAGGCTTTTGCTTGCTCCTTCAAAGTCTTTGTAGAAACATGTGTTTTCACTGCTGGAATACATTTTGGGATGCATTGTTTCAATCTCTTGCAAGCCTCATGTTGTTTCTTACACAATGTGGAAAAACAAGGAGTATGTTTCCCAAATCACTTGAAATCCAGGAAAACGCACACTACATCACTCTTGCTCATACACGATCTTTCTCCTAATGTGTTGAGAACATTCAAGAAACCAGAAAAGAAGGGTATTTTGATGTGAATTTCAGATGGCTATGTACAAAAGGACATTTCTATTGGTTGCAGAGTGCAAAACCATGATTGACCTCATGTTCTCCATGAAAACCTTACATTTCCAAGTGACCTGAGGTTGGACTTTCACTGAAAGATGTGTTTGCGTGTCTGGTTTAAGGAGCTCTAAGTAGTGTATTCAGTGCTGGAGAGTAACACAGCCTACAGAAGTTACACAGCGTTTTGAGAGCACCAACATGCTTCAAGCTGAAACTGCTACAAGGTGTGTGTAGCATGCAGAAAGAAGGCTTGTCATTTCAAAGAAAGAAGTGTAATCCAACATCCAGGTACTGAAACGAGCACACCAGTATGGGAGATGTGCATGTGGACAGTTTCAAGCAGCAGCTCTTTGTGGCCACTTGGAGACAGCGCTGTGAAAAAAATTCGTACGAAGCGGGATTTGGCCAAAGTTGAAAGACCTTCCAAAACCAACCCTAAAGAACTTAGCCAAACAATGAATGTTGCAACAAGCTCCTGCAGGAAAGGTGCTTCTATGAGACAACCCCCGAGCAGGTAGCTACATTCTGCACAGTACAAAATGCAAATGAATTCCAGGCTGAAAACTCACTCCAGAAGGATGAAATGCATGTGTTTCTCTCTGAAAGAACACTCTGCCACTAGGCTTTTGCTTGCTCCTTCAAAGTCTTTGTAGAAACATGTGTTTTCACTGCTGGAATATATTTTGGGATGCATTGTTTCAATCTCTTGCAAGCCTCATGTTGTTTCTTACACAATGTGGAAAAACAAGGAGTATGTTTCCCAAATCACTTGAAATCCAGGAAAACGCACACTACATCACTCTTGCTCATACACGATCTTTCTCCTAATGTGTTGAGAACATTCAAGAAACCAGAAAAGAAGGGTATTTTGATGTGAATTTCAGATGGCTATGTACAAAAGGACATTTCTATTGGTTGCAGAGTGCAAAACCATGATTGACCTCATGTTCTCCATGAAAACCTTACATTTCCAAGTGACCTGAGGTTGGACTTTCACTGAAAGATGTGTTTGCGTGTCTGGTTTAAGGAGCTCTAAGTAGTGTATTCAGTGCTGGAGAGTAACACAGCCTACAGAAGTTACACAGCGTTTTGAGAGCACCAACATGCTTCAAGCTGAAACTGCTACAAGGTGTGTGTAGCATGCAGAAAGAAGGCTTGTCATTTCAAAGAAAGAAGTGTAATCCAACATCCAGGTACTGAAACGAGCACACCAGTATGGGAGATGTGCATGTGGACAGTTTCAAGCAGCAGCTCTTTGTGGCCACTTGGAGACAGCGCTGTGAAAAAAATTCGTACGAAGCGGGATTTGGCCAAAGTTGAAAGACCTTCCAAAACCAACCCTAAAGAACTTAGCCAAACAATGAATATTGCAACAAGCTCCTGCAGGAAAGGTGCTTCTATGAGACAACCCCCGAGCAGATAGCTACATTCTGCACAGTACAAAATGCAAATGAATTCCAGGCTGAAAACTCACTCCAGAAAGATGAAATGCATGTGTTTCTCTCTGAAAGAACACTCTGCCACTAGGCTTTTGCTTGCTCCTTCAAAGTCTTTGTAGAAACATGTGTTTTCACTGCTGGAATACGTTTTGGGATGCATTGTTTCAATCTCTTGCAAGCCTCATGTTGTTTCTTACACAATGTGGAAAAACAAGGAGTATGTTTCCCAAATCACTTGAAATCCAGGAAAACGCACACTACATCACTCTTGCTCATACACGATCTTTCTCCTAATGTGTTGAGAACATTCAAGAACCAGAAAAGAAGGGTATTTTGATGTGAATTTCAGATGGCTATGTACAAAAGGACATTTCTATTGGTTGCAGAGTGCAAAACCATGATTGACCTCATGTTCTCCATGAAAACCTTACATTTCCAAGTGACCTGAGGTTGGACTTTCACAGAAAGATGTGTTTGCGTGTCTGTGGTTTAAGGAGCTCTAAGTAGTGTATTCAGTGCTGGAGAGTAACACACCCTACAGAAGTTACACAGCGTTTTGAGAGCACCAACATGCTTCAAGCTGAAACTGCTACAAGGTGTGTGTAGCATGCAGGAAGAAGGCTTGTCATTTCAAAGAAAGAAGTGTAATCCAACATCCAGGTACTGAAACGAGCACACCAGTATGGGAGATGTGCATGTGGACAGTTTCAAGCAGCAGCTCTTTGTGGCCACTTGGAGACAGCGCTGTGAAAAAATTTCGTACGAAGCGGGATTTGGCCAAAGTTGAAAGACCTTCCAAAACCAACCCTAAAGAACTTAGCCAAACAATGAATGTTGCAACAAGCTCCTGCAGGAAAGGTGCTTCTATGAGACAACCCCCGAGCAGGTAGCTACATTCTGCACAGTACAAAATGCAAATGAATTCCAGGCTGAAAACTCACTCCAGAAGGATGAAATGCATGTGTTTCTCTCTGAAAGAACACTCTGCCACTAGGCTTTTGCTTGCTCCTTCAAAGTCTTTGTAGAAACATGTGTTTTCACTGCTGGAATACGTTTTGGGATGCATTGTTTCAATCTCTTGCAAGCCTCATGTTGTTTCTTACACAATGTGGAAAAACAAGGAGTATGTTTCCCAAATCACTTGAAATCCAGGAAAACGCACACTACATCACTCTTGCTCATACACGATCTTTCTCCTAATGTGTTGAGAACATTCAAGAACCAGAAAAGAAGGGTATTTTGATGTGAATTTCAGATGGCTATGTACAAAAGGACATTTCTATTGGTTGCAGAGTGCAAAACCATGATTGACCTCATGTTCTCCATGAAAACCTTACATTTCCAAGTGACCTGAGGTTGGACTTTCACAGAAAGATGTGTTTGCGTGTCTGTGGTTTAAGGAGCTCTAAGTAGTGTATTCAGTGCTGGAGAGTAACACACCCTACAGAAGTTACACAGCGTTTTGAGAGCACCAACATGCTTCAAGCTGAAACTGCTACAAGGTGTGTGTAGCATGCAGGAAGAAGGCTTGTCATTTCAAAGAAAGAAGTGTAATCCAACATCCAGGTACTGAAACGAGCACACCAGTATGGGAGATGTGCATGTGGACAGTTTCAAGCAGCAGCTCTTTGTGGCCACTTGGAGACAGCGCTGTGAAAAAATTTCGTACGAAGCGGGATTTGGCCAAAGTTGAAAGACCTTCCAAAACCAACCCTAAAGAACTTAGCCAAACAATGAATGTTGCAACAAGCTCCTGCAGGAAAGGTGCTTCTATGAGACAACCCCCGAGCAGGTAGCTATATTCTGCACAGTACAAAATGCAAATGAATTCCAGGCTGAAAACTCACTCCAGAAGGATGAAATGCATGTGTTTCTCTCTGAAAGAACACTCTGCCACTAGGCTTTTGCTTGCTCCTTCAAAGTCTTTGTAGAAACATGTGTTTTCACTGCTGGAATATATTTTGGGATGCATTGTTTCAATCTCTTGCAAGCCTCATGTTGTTTCTTACACAATGTGGAAAAACAAGGAGTATGTTTCCCAAATCACTTGAAATCCAGGAAAACGCACACTACATCACTCTTGCTCATACACGATCTTTCTCCTAATGTGTTGAGAACATTCAAGAAACCAGAAAAGAAGGGTATTTTGATGTGAATTTCAGATGGCTATGTACAAAAGGACATTTCTATTGGCTGCAGAGTGCAAAACCATGATTGACCTCATGTTCTCCATGAAAACCTTACATTTCCAAGTGACCTGAGGTTGGACTTTCACAGAAAGATGTGTTTGCGTGTCTGTGGTTTAAGGAGCTCTAAGTAGTGTATTCAGTGCTGGAGAGCAACACACCCTACAGAAGTTACACAGCGTTTTGAGAGCACCAACATGCTTCAAGCTGAAACTGCTACAAGGTGTGTGTAGCATGCAGGAAGAAGGCTTGTCATTTCAAAGAAAGAAGTGTAATCCAACATCCAGGTACTGAAACGAGCACACCAGTATGGGAGATGTGCATGTGGACAGTTTCAAGCAGCAGCTCTTTGTGGCCACTTGGAGACAGCGCTGTGAAAAAAATTCGTACGAAGCGGGATTTGGCCAAAGTTGAAAGACCTTCCAAAACCAACCCTAAAGAACTTAGCCAAACAATGAATGTTGCAACAAGCTCCTGCAGGAAAGGTGCTTCTATGAGACAACCCCCGAGCAGGTAGCTACATTCTGCACAGTACAAAATGCAAATGAATTCCAGGCTGAAAACTCACTCCAGAAGGATGAAATGCATGTGTTTCTCTCTGAAAGAACACTCTGCCACTAGGCTTTTGCTTGCTCCTTCAAAGTCTTTGTAGAAACATGTGTTTTCACTGCTGGAATACGTTTTGGGATGCATTGTTTCAATCTCTTGCAAGCCTCATGTTGTTTCTTACACAATGTGGAAAAACAAGGAGTATGTTTCCCAAATCACTTGAAATCCAGGAAAACGCACACTACATCACTCTTGCTCATACACGATCTTTCTACTAATGTGTTGAGAACATTCAAGAAACCAGAAAAGAAGTGTATTTTGATGTGAATTTCAGATGGCTATGTACAAAAGGACATTTCTATTGGTTGCAGAGTGCAAAACCATGATTGACCTCATGTTCTCCATGAAAACCTTACATTTCCAAGTGACCTGAGGTTGGACTTTCACAGAAAGATGTGTTTGCGTGTCTGTGGTTTAAGGAGCTCTAAGTAGTGTATTCAGTGCTGGAGAGCAACACACCCTACAGAAGTTACACAGCGTTTTGAGAGCACCAACATGCTTCAAGCTGAAACTGCTACAAGGTGTGTGTAGCATGCAGGAAGAAGGCTTGTCATTTCAAAGAAAGAAGTGTAATCCAACATCCAGGTACTGAAACGAGCACACCAGTATGGGAGATGTGCATGTGGACAGTTTCAAGCAGCAGCTCTTTGTGGCCACTTGGAGACAGCGCTGTGAAAAAATTTCGTACGAAGCGGGATTTGGCCAAAGTTGAAAGACCTTCCAAAACCAACCCTAAAGAACTTAGCCAAACAATGAATGTTGCAACAAGCTCCTGCAGGAAAGGTGCTTCTATGAGACAACCCCCGAGCAGGTAGCTACATTCTGCACAGTACAAAATGCAAATGAATTCCAGGCTGAAAACTCACTCCAGAAGGATGAAATGCATGTGTTTCTCTCTGAAAGAACACTCTGCCACTAGGCTTTTGCTTGCTCCTTCAAAGTCTTTGTAGAAACATGTGTTTTCACTGCTGGAATACGTTTTGGGATGCATTGTTTCAATCTCTTGCAAGCCTCATGTTGTTTCTTACACAATGTGGAAAAACAAGGAGTATGTTTCCCAAATCACTTGAAATCCAGGAAAACGCACACTACATCACTCTTGCTCATACACGATCTTTCTCCTAATGTGTTGAGAACATTCAAGAAACCAGAAAAGAAGGGTATTTTGATGTGAATTTCAGATGGCTATGTACAAAAGGACATTTCTATTGGTTGCAGAGTGCAAAACCATGATTGACCTCATGTTCTCCATGAAAACCTTACATTTCCAAGTGACCTGAGGTTGGACTTTCACAGAAAGATGTGTTTGCGTGTCTGTGGTTTAAGGAGCTCTAAGTAGTGTATTCAGTGCTGGAGAGTAACACACCCTACAGAAGTTACACAGCGTTTTGAGAGCACCAACATGCTTCAAGCTGAAACTGCTACAAGGTGTGTGTAGCATGCAGGAAGAAGGCTTGTCATTTCAAAGAAAGAAGTGTAATCCAACATCCAGGTACTGAAACGAGCACACCAGTATGGGAGATGTGCATGTGGACAGTTTCAAGCAGCAGCTCTTTGTGGCCACTTGGAGACAGCGCTGTGAAAAAATTTCGTACGAAGCGGGATTTGGCCAAAGTTGAAAGACCTTCCAAAACCAACCCTAAAGAACTTAGCCAAACAATGAATGTTGCAACAAGCTCCTGCAGGAAAGGTGCTTCTATGAGACAACCCCCGAGCAGGTAGCTACATTCTGCACAGTACAAAATGCAAATGAATTCCAGGCTGAAAACTCACTCCAGAAGGATGAAATGCATGTGTTTCTCTCTGAAAGAACACTCTGCCACTAGGCTTTTGCTTGCTCCTTCAAAGTCTTTGTAGAAACATGTGTTTTCACTGCTGGAATACGTTTTGGGATGCATTGTTTCAATCTCTTGCAAGCCTCATGTTGTTTCTTACACAATGTGGAAAAACAAGGAGTATGTTTCCCAAATCACTTGAAATCCAGGAAAACGCACACTACATCACTCTTGCTCATACACGATCTTTCTCCTAATGTGTTGAGAACATTCAAGAAACCAGAAAAGAAGGGTATTTTGATGTGAATTTCAGATGGCTATGTACAAAAGGACATTTCTATTGGTTGCAGAGTGCAAAACCATGATTGACCTCATGTTCTCCATGAAAACCTTACATTTCCAAGTGACCTGAGGTTGGACTTTCACAGAAAGATGTGTTTGCGTGTCTGTGGTTTAAGGAGCTCTAAGTAGTGTATTCAGTGCTGGAGAGTAACACACCCTACAGAAGTTACACAGCGTTTTGAGAGCACCAACATGCTTCAAGCTGAAACTGCTACAAGGTGTGTGTAGCATGCAGGAAGAAGGCTTGTCATTTCAAAGAAAGAAGTGTAATCCAACATCCAGGTACTGAAACGAGCACACCAGTATGGGAGATGTGCATGTGGACAGTTTCAAGCAGCAGCTCTTTGTGGCCACTTGGAGACAGCGCTGTGAAAAAATTTCGTACGAAGCGGGATTTGGCCAAAGTTGAAAGACCTTCCAAAACCAACCCTAAAGAACTTAGCCAAACAATGAATGTTGCAACAAGCTCCTGCAGGAAAGGTGCTTCTATGAGACAACCCCCGAGCAGGTAGCTACATTCTGCACAGTACAAAATGCAAATGAATTCCAGGCTGAAAACTCACTCCAGAAGGATGAAATGCATGTGTTTCTCTCTGAAAGAACACTCTGCCACTAGGCTTTTGCTTGCTCCTTCAAAGTCTTTGTAGAAACATGTGTTTTCACTGCTGGAATACGTTTTGGGATGCATTGTTTCAATCTCTTGCAAGCCTCATGTTGTTTCTTACACAATGTGGAAAAACAAGGAGTATGTTTCCCAAATCACTTGAAATCCAGGAAAACGCACACTATATCACTCTTGCTCATACACGATCTTTCTCCTAATGTGTTGAGAACATTCAAGAACCAGAAAAGAAGGGTATTTTGATGTGAATTTCAGATGGCTATGTACAAAAGGACATTTCTATTGGTTGCAGAGTGCAAAACCATGATTGACCTCATGTTCTCCATGAAAACCTTACATTTCCAAGTGACCTGAGGTTGGACTTTCACAGAAAGATGTGTTTGCGTGTCTGTGGTTTAAGGAGCTCTAAGTAGTGTATTCAGTGCTGGAGAGCAACACACCCTACAGAAGTTACACAGCGTTTTGAGAGCACCAACATGCTTCAAGCTGAAACTGCTACAAGGTGTGTGTAGCATGCAGGAAGAAGGCTTGTCATTTCAAAGAAAGAAGTGTAATCCAACATCCAGGTACTGAAACGAGCACACCAGTATGGGAGATGTGCATGTGGACAGTTTCAAGCAGCAGCTCTTTGTGGCCACTTGGAGACAGCGCTGTGAAAAAATTTCGTACGAAGCGGGATTTGGCCAAAGTTGAAAGACCTTCCAAAACCAACCCTAAAGAACTTAGCCAAACAATGAATGTTGCAACAAGCTCCTGCAGGAAAGGTGCTTCTATGAGACAACCCCCGAGCAGGTAGCTACATTCTGCACAGTACAAAATGCAAATGAATTCCAGGCTGAAAACTCACTCCAGAAGGATGAAATGCATGTGTTTCTCTCTGAAAGAACACTCTGCCACTAGGCTTTTGCTTGCTCCTTCAAAGTCTTTGTAGAAACATGTGTTTTCACTGCTGGAATACGTTTTGGGATGCATTGTTTCAATCTCTTGCAAGCCTCATGTTGTTTCTTACACAATGTGGAAAAACAAGGAGTATGTTTCCCAAATCACTTGAAATCCAGGAAAACGCACACTACATCACTCTTGCTCATACACGATCTTTCTCCTAATGTGTTGAGAACATTCAAGAAACCAGAAAAGAAGGGTATTTTGATGTGAATTTCAGATGGCTATGTACAAAAGGACATTTCTATTGGTTGCAGAGTGCAAAACCATGATTGACCTCATGTTCTCCATGAAAACCTTACATTTCCAAGTGACCTGAGGTTGGACTTTCACAGAAAGATGTGTTTGCGTGTCTGTGGTTTAAGGAGCTCTAAGTAGTGTATTCAGTGCTGGAGAGTAACACACCCTACAGAAGTTACACAGCGTTTTGAGAGCACCAACATGCTTCAAGCTGAAACTGCTACAAGGTGTGTGTAGCATGCAGGAAGAAGGCTTGTCATTTCAAAGAAAGAAGTGTAATCCAACATCCAGGTACTGAAACGAGCACACCAGTATGGGAGATGTGCATGTGGACAGTTTCAAGCAGCAGCTCTTTGTGGCCACTTGGAGACAGCGCTGTGAAAAAATTTCGTACGAAGCGGGATTTGGCCAAAGTTGAAAGACCTTCCAAAACCAACCCTAAAGAACTTAGCCAAACAATGAATGTTGCAACAAGCTCCTGCAGGAAAGGTGCTTCTATGAGACAACCCCCGAGCAGGTAGCTACATTCTGCACAGTACAAAATGCAAATGAATTCCAGGCTGAAAACTCACTCCAGAAGGATGAAATGCATGTGTTTCTCTCTGAAAGAACACTCTGCCACTAGGCTTTTGCTTGCTCCTTCAAAGTCTTTGTAGAAACATGTGTTTTCACTGCTGGAATACGTTTTGGGATGCATTGTTTCAATCTCTTGCAAGCCTCATGTTGTTTCTTACACAATGTGGAAAAACAAGGAGTATGTTTCCCAAATCACTTGAAATCCAGGAAAACGCACACTACATCACTCTTGCTCATACACGATCTTTCTCCTAATGTGTTGAGAACATTCAAGAAACCAGAAAAGAAGGGTATTTTGATGTGAATTTCAGATGGCTATGTACAAAAGGACATTTCTATTGGTTGCAGAGTGCAAAACCATGATTGACCTCATGTTCTCCATGAAAACCTTACATTTCCAAGTGACCTGAGGTTGGACTTTCACAGAAAGATGTGTTTGCGTGTCTGTGGTTTAAGGAGCTCTAAGTAGTGTATTCAGTGCTGGAGAGTAACACACCCTACAGAAGTTACACAGCGTTTTGAGAGCACCAACATGCTTCAAGCTGAAACTGCTACAAGGTGTGTGTAGCATGCAGGAAGAAGGCTTGTCATTTCAAAGAAAGAAGTGTAATCCAACATCCAGGTACTGAAACGAGCACACCAGTATGGGAGATGTGCATGTGGACAGTTTCAAGCAGCAGCTCTTTGTGGCCACTTGGAGACAGCGCTGTGAAAAAATTTCGTACGAAGCGGGATTTGGCCAAAGTTGAAAGACCTTCCAAAACCAACCCTAAAGAACTTAGCCAAACAATGAATGTTGCAACAAGCTCCTGCAGGAAAGGTGCTTCTATGAGACAACCCCCGAGCAGGTAGCTACATTCTGCACAGTACAAAATGCAAATGAATTCCAGGCTGAAAACTCACTCCAGAAGGATGAAATGCATGTGTTTCTCTCTGAAAGAACACTCTGCCACTAGGCTTTTGCTTGCTCCTTCAAAGTCTTTGTAGAAACATGTGTTTTCACTGCTGGAATACGTTTTGGGATGCATTGTTTCAATCTCTTGCAAGCCTCATGTTGTTTCTTACACAATGTGGAAAAACAAGGAGTATGTTTCCCAAATCACTTGAAATCCAGGAAAACGCACACTATATCACTCTTGCTCATACACGATCTTTCTCCTAATGTGTTGAGAACATTCAAGAACCAGAAAAGAAGGGTATTTTGATGTGAATTTCAGATGGCTATGTACAAAAGGACATTTCTATTGGTTGCAGAGTGCAAAACCATGATTGACCTCATGTTCTCCATGAAAACCTTACATTTCCAAGTGACCTGAGGTTGGACTTTCACAGAAAGATGTGTTTGCGTGTCTGTGGTTTAAGGAGCTCTAAGTAGTGTATTCAGTGCTGGAGAGTAACACACCCTACAGAAGTTACACAGCGTTTTGAGAGCACCAACATGCTTCAAGCTGAAACTGCTACAAGGTGTGTGTAGCATGCAGGAAGAAGGCTTGTCATTTCAAAGAAAGAAGTGTAATCCAACATCCAGGTACTGAAACGAGCACACCAGTATGGGAGATGTGCATGTGGACAGTTTCAAGCAGCAGCTCTTTGTGGCCACTTGGAGACAGCGCTGTGAAAAAATTTCGTACGAAGCGGGATTTGGCCAAAGTTGAAAGACCTTCCAAAACCAACCCTAAAGAACTTAGCCAAACAATGAATGTTGCAACAAGCTCCTGCAGGAAAGGTGCTTCTATGAGACAACCCCCGAGCAGGTAGCTACATTCTGCACAGTACAAAATGCAAATGAATTCCAGGCTGAAAACTCACTCCAGAAGGATGAAATGCATGTGTTTCTCTCTGAAAGAACACTCTGCCACTAGGCTTTTGCTTGCTCCTTCAAAGTCTTTGTAGAAACATGTGTTTTCACTGCTGGAATACGTTTTGGGATGCATTGTTTCAATCTCTTGCAAGCCTCATGTTGTTTCTTACACAATGTGGAAAAACAAGGAGTATGTTTCCCAAATCACTTGAAATCCAGGAAAACGCACACTACATCACTCTTGCTCATACACGATCTTTCTCCTAATGTGTTGAGAACATTCAAGAAACCAGAAAAGAAGGGTATTTTGATGTGAATTTCAGATGGCTATGTACAAAAGGACATTTCTATTGGTTGCAGAGTGCAAAACCATGATTGACCTCATGTTCTCCATGAAAACCTTACATTTCCAAGTGACCTGAGGTTGGACTTTCACAGAAAGATGTGTTTGCGTGTCTGTGGTTTAAGGAGCTCTAAGTAGTGTATTCAGTGCTGGAGAGTAACACACCCTACAGAAGTTACACAGCGTTTTGAGAGCACCAACATGCTTCAAGCTGAAACTGCTACAAGGTGTGTGTAGCATGCAGGAAGAAGGCTTGTCATTTCAAAGAAAGAAGTGTAATCCAACATCCAGGTACTGAAACGAGCACACCAGTATGGGAGATGTGCATGTGGACAATTTCAAGCAGCAGCTCTTTGTGGCCACTTGGAGACAGCGCTGTGAAAAAATTTCGTACGAAGCGGGATTTTGCCAAAGTTGAAAGACCTTCCAAAACCAACCCTAAAGAACTTAGCCAAACAATGAATGTTGCAACAAGCTCCTGCAGGAAAGGTGCTTCTATGAGACAACCCCCGAGCAGGTAGCTACATTCTGCACAGTACAAAATGCAAATGAATTCCAGGCTGAAAACTCACTCCAGAAGGATGAAATGCATGTGTTTCTCTCTGAAAGAACACTCTGCCACTAGGCTTTTGCTTGCTCCTTCAAAGTCTTTGTAGAAACATGTGTTTTCACTGCTGGAATACGTTTTGGGATGCATTGTTTCAATCTCTTGCAAGCCTCATGTTGTTTCTTACACAATGTGGAAAAACAAGGAGTATGTTTCCCAAATCACTTGAAATCCAGGAAAACGCACACTACATCACTCTTGCTCATACACGATCTTTCTCCTAATGTGTTGAGAACATTCAAGAAACCAGAAAAGAAGGGTATTTTGATGTGAATTTCAGATGGCTATGTACAAAAGGACATTTCTATTGGTTGCAGAGTGCAAAACCATGATTGACCTCATGTTCTCCATGAAAACCTTACATTTCCAAGTGACCTGAGGTTGGACTTTCACAGAAAGATGTGTTTGCGTGTCTGTGGTTTAAGGAGCTCTAAGTAGTGTATTCAGTGCTGGAGAGCAACACACCCTACAGAAGTTACACAGCGTTTTGAGAGCACCAACATGCTTCAAGCTGAAACTGCTACAAGGTGTGTGTAGCATGCAGGAAGAAGGCTTGTCATTTCAAAGAAAGAAGTGTAATCCAACATCCAGGTACTGAAACGAGCACACCAGTATGGGAGATGTGCATGTGGACAGTTTCAAGCAGCAGCTCTTTGTGGCCACTTGGAGACAGCGCTGTGAAAAAATTTCGTACGAAGCGGGATTTGGCCAAAGTTGAAAGACCTTCCAAAACCAACCCTAAAGAACTTAGCCAAACAATGAATGTTGCAACAAGCTCCTGCAGGAAAGGTGCTTCTATGAGACAACCCCCGAGCAGGTAGCTACATTCTGCACAGTACAAAATGCAAATGAATTCCAGGCTGAAAACTCACTCCAGAAGGATGAAATGCATGTGTTTCTCTCTGAAAGAACACTCTGCCACTAGGCTTTTGCTTGCTCCTTCAAAGTCTTTGTAGAAACATGTGTTTTCACTGCTGGAATACGTTTTGGGATGCATTGTTTCAATCTCTTGCAAGCCTCATGTTGTTTCTTACACAATGTGGAAAAACAAGGAGTATGTTTCCCAAATCACTTGAAATCCAGGAAAACGCACACTACATCACTCTTGCTCATACACGATCTTTCTCCTAATGTGTTGAGAACATTCAAGAAACCAGAAAAGAAGGGTATTTTGATGTGAATTTCAGATGGCTATGTACAAAAGGACATTTCTATTGGTTGCAGAGTGCAAAACCATGATTGACCTCATGTTCTCCATGAAAACCTGACATTTCCAAGTGACCTGAGGTTGGACTTTCACTGAAAGATGTGTTTGCGTGTCTGGTTTAAGGAGCTCTAAGTAGTGTATTCAGTGCTGGAGAGTAACACAGCCTACAGAAGTTACACAGCGTTTTGAGAGCACCAACATGCTTCAAGCTGAAACTGCTACAAGGTGTGTGTAGCATGCAGAAAGAAGGCTTGTCATTTCAAAGAAAGAAGTGTAATCCAACATCCAGGTACTGAAACGAGCACACCAGTATGGGAGATGTGCATGTGGACAGTTTCAAGCAGCAGCTCTTTGTGGCCACTTGGAGACAGCACTGTGAAAAAAATTCGTACGAAGCGGGATTTGGCCAAAGTTGAAAGACCTTCCAAAACCAACCCTAAAGAACTTAGCCAAACAATGAATATTGCAACAAGCTCCTGCAGGAAAGGTGCTTCTATGAGACAACCCCCGAGCAGATAGCTACATTCTGCACAGTACAAAATGCAAATGAATTCCAGGCTGAAAACTCACTCCAGAAAGATGAAATGCATGTGTTTCTCTCTGAAAGAACACTCTGCCACTAGGCTTTTGCTTGCTCCTTCAAAGTCTTTGTAGAAACATGTGTTTTCACTGCTGGAATACGTTTTGGGATGCATTGTTTCAATCTCTTGCAAGCCTCATGTTGTTTCTTACACAATGTGGAAAAACAAGGAGTATGTTTCCCAAATCACTTGAAATCCAGGAAAACGCACACTACATCACTCTTGCTCATACACGATCTTTCTCCTAATGTGTTGAGAACATTCAAGAAACCAGAAAAGAAGGGTATTTTGATGTGAATTTCAGATGGCTATGTACAAAAGGACATTTCTATTGGTTGCAGAGTGCAAAACCATGATTGACCTCATGTTCTCCATGAAAACCTTACATTTCCAAGTGACCTGAGGTTGGACTTTCACAGAAAGATGTGTTTGCGTGTCTGTGGTTTAAGGAGCTCTAAGTAGTGTATTCAGTGCTGGAGAGTAACACACCCTACAGAAGTTACACAGCGTTTTGAGAGCACCAACATGCTTCAAGCTGAAACTGCTACAAGGTGTGTGTAGCATGCAGGAAGAAGGCTTGTCATTTCAAAGAAAGAAGTGTAATCCAACATCCAGGTACTGAAACGAGCACACCAGTATGGGAGATGTGCATGTGGACAGTTTCAAGCAGCAGCTCTTTGTGGCCACTTGGAGACAGCGCTGTGAAAAAATTTCGTACGAAGCGGGATTTGGCCAAAGTTGAAAGACCTTCCAAAACCAACCCTAAAGAACTTAGCCAAACAATGAATGTTGCAACAAGCTCCTGCAGGAAAGGTGCTTCTATGAGACAACCCCCGAGCAGGTAGCTACATTCTGCACAGTACAAAATGCAAATGAATTCCAGGCTGAAAACTCACTCCAGAAGGATGAAATGCATGTGTTTCTCTCTGAAAGAACACTCTGCCACTAGGCTTTTGCTTGCTCCTTCAAAGTCTTTGTAGAAACATGTGTTTTCACTGCTGGAATACGTTTTGGGATGCATTGTTTCAATCTCTTGCAAGCCTCATGTTGTTTCTTACACAATGTGGAAAAACAAGGAGTATGTTTCCCAAATCACTTGAAATCCAGGAAAACGCACACTACATCACTCTTGCTCATACACGATCTTTCTCCTAATGTGTTGAGAACATTCAAGAAACCAGAAAAGAAGGGTATTTTGATGTGAATTTCAGATGGCTATGTACAAAAGGACATTTCTATTGGTTGCAGAGTGCAAAACCATGATTGACCTCATGTTCTCCATGAAAACCTTACATTTCCAAGTGACCTGAGGTTGGACTTTCACAGAAAGATGTGTTTGCGTGTCTGTGGTTTAAGGAGCTCTAAGTAGTGTATTCAGTGCTGGAGAGTAACACACCCTACAGAAGTTACACAGCGTTTTGAGAGCACCAACATGCTTCAAGCTGAAACTGCTACAAGGTGTGTGTAGCATGCAGGAAGAAGGCTTGTCATTTCAAAGAAAGAAGTGTAATCCAACATCCAGGTACTGAAACGAGCACACCAGTATGGGAGATGTGCATGTGGACAGTTTCAAGCAGCAGCTCTTTGTGGCCACTTGGAGACAGCGCTGTGAAAAAATTTCGTACGAAGCGGGATTTGGCCAAAGTTGAAAGACCTTCCAAAACCAACCCTAAAGAACTTAGCCAAACAATGAATGTTGCAACAAGCTCCTGCAGGAAAGGTGCTTCTATGAGACAACCCCCGAGCAGGTAGCTACATTCTGCACAGTACAAAATGCAAATGAATTCCAGGCTGAAAACTCACTCCAGAAGGATGAAATGCATGTGTTTCTCTCTGAAAGAACACTCTGCCACTAGGCTTTTGCTTGCTCCTTCAAAGTCTTTGTAGAAACATGTGTTTTCACTGCTGGAATACGTTTTGGGATGCATTGTTTCAATCTCTTGCAAGCCTCATGTTGTTTCTTACACAATGTGGAAAAACAAGGAGTATGTTTCCCAAATCACTTGAAATCCAGGAAAACGCACACTATATCACTCTTGCTCATACACGATCTTTCTCCTAATGTGTTGAGAACATTCAAGAACCAGAAAAGAAGGGTATTTTGATGTGAATTTCAGATGGCTATGTACAAAAGGACATTTCTATTGGTTGCAGAGTGCAAAACCATGATTGACCTCATGTTCTCCATGAAAACCTTACATTTCCAAGTGACCTGAGGTTGGACTTTCACAGAAAGATGTGTTTGCGTGTCTGTGGTTTAAGGAGCTCTAAGTAGTGTATTCAGTGCTGGAGAGTAACACACCCTACAGAAGTTACACAGCGTTTTGAGAGCACCAACATGCTTCAAGCTGAAACTGCTACAAGGTGTGTGTAGCATGCAGGAAGAAGGCTTGTCATTTCAAAGAAAGAAGTGTAATCCAACATCCAGGTACTGAAACGAGCACACCAGTATGGGAGATGTGCATGTGGACAGTTTCAAGCAGCAGCTCTTTGTGGCCACTTGGAGACAGCGCTGTGAAAAAATTTCGTACGAAGCGGGATTTGGCCAAAGTTGAAAGACCTTCCAAAACCAACCCTAAAGAACTTAGCCAAACAATGAATGTTGCAACAAGCTCCTGCAGGAAAGGTGCTTCTATGAGACAACCCCCGAGCAGGTAGCTACATTCTGCACAGTACAAAATGCAAATGAATTCCAGGCTGAAAACTCACTCCAGAAGGATGAAATGCATGTGTTTCTCTCTGAAAGAACACTCTGCCACTAGGCTTTTGCTTGCTCCTTCAAAGTCTTTGTAGAAACATGTGTTTTCACTGCTGGAATACGTTTTGGGATGCATTGTTTCAATCTCTTGCAAGCCTCATGTTGTTTCTTACACAATGTGGAAAAACAAGGAGTATGTTTCCCAAATCACTTGAAATCCAGGAAAACGCACACTACATCACTCTTGCTCATACACGATCTTTCTCCTAATGTGTTGAGAACATTCAAGAAACCAGAAAAGAAGGGTATTTTGATGTGAATTTCAGATGGCTATGTACAAAAGGACATTTCTATTGGTTGCAGAGTGCAAAACCATGATTGACCTCATGTTCTCCATGAAAACCTTACATTTCCAAGTGACCTGAGGTTGGACTTTCACAGAAAGATGTGTTTGCGTGTCTGTGGTTTAAGGAGCTCTAAGTAGTGTATTCAGTGCTGGAGAGTAACACACCCTACAGAAGTTACACAGCGTTTTGAGAGCACCAACATGCTTCAAGCTGAAACTGCTACAAGGTGTGTGTAGCATGCAGGAAGAAGGCTTGTCATTTCAAAGAAAGAAGTGTAATCCAACATCCAGGTACTGAAACGAGCACACCAGTATGGGAGATGTGCATGTGGACAATTTCAAGCAGCAGCTCTTTGTGGCCACTTGGAGACAGCGCTGTGAAAAAATTTCGTACGAAGCGGGATTTTGCCAAAGTTGAAAGACCTTCCAAAACCAACCCTAAAGAACTTAGCCAAACAATGAATGTTGCAACAAGCTCCTGCAGGAAAGGTGCTTCTATGAGACAACCCCCGAGCAGGTAGCTACATTCTGCACAGTACAAAATGCAAATGAATTCCAGGCTGAAAACTCACTCCAGAAGGATGAAATGCATGTGTTTCTCTCTGAAAGAACACTCTGCCACTAGGCTTTTGCTTGCTCCTTCAAAGTCTTTGTAGAAACATGTGTTTTCACTGCTGGAATACGTTTTGGGATGCATTGTTTCAATCTCTTGCAAGCCTCATGTTGTTTCTTACACAATGTGGAAAAACAAGGAGTATGTTTCCCAAATCACTTGAAATCCAGGAAAACGCACACTACATCACTCTTGCTCATACACGATCTTTCTCCTAATGTGTTGAGAACATTCAAGAAACCAGAAAAGAAGGGTATTTTGATGTGAATTTCAGATGGCTATGTACAAAAGGACATTTCTATTGGTTGCAGAGTGCAAAACCATGATTGACCTCATGTTCTCCATGAAAACCTTACATTTCCAAGTGACCTGAGGTTGGACTTTCACAGAAAGATGTGTTTGCGTGTCTGTGGTTTAAGGAGCTCTAAGTAGTGTATTCAGTGCTGGAGAGCAACACACCCTACAGAAGTTACACAGCGTTTTGAGAGCACCAACATGCTTCAAGCTGAAACTGCTACAAGGTGTGTGTAGCATGCAGGAAGAAGGCTTGTCATTTCAAAGAAAGAAGTGTAATCCAACATCCAGGTACTGAAACGAGCACACCAGTATGGGAGATGTGCATGTGGACAGTTTCAAGCAGCAGCTCTTTGTGGCCACTTGGAGACAGCGCTGTGAAAAAATTTCGTACGAAGCGGGATTTGGCCAAAGTTGAAAGACCTTCCAAAACCAACCCTAAAGA
Organism: Miniopterus natalensis; assembly: GCF_054644295.1. Classification (NCBI taxonomy): domain Eukaryota; kingdom Metazoa; phylum Chordata; class Mammalia; order Chiroptera; family Miniopteridae; genus Miniopterus; species Miniopterus natalensis. Next base: position 1,312,420 of record NC_142101.1, read on the forward strand.
ACTTAGCCAAACAATGAATGTTGCAACAAGCTCCTGCAGGAAAGGTGCTTCTATGAGACAACCCCCGAGCAGGTAGCTACATTCTGCACAGTACAAAATGCAAATGAATTCCAGGCTGAAAACTCACTCCAGAAGGATGAAATGCATGTGTTTCTCTCTGAAAGAACACTCTGCCACTAGGCTTTTGCTTGCTCCTTCAAAGTCTTTGTAGAAACATGTGTTTTCACTGCTGGAATACGTTTTGGGATGCATTGTTTCAATCTCTTGCAAGCCTCATGTTGTTTCTTACACAATGTGGAAAAACAAGGAGTATGTTTCCCAAATCACTTGAAATCCAGGAAAACGCACACTACATCACTCTTGCTCATACACGATCTTTCTCCTAATGTGTTGAGAACATTCAAGAAACCAGAAAAGAAGGGTATTTTGATGTGAATTTCAGATGGCTATGTACAAAAGGACATTTCTATTGGTTGCAGAGTGCAAAACCATGATTGACCTCATGTTCTCCATGAAAACCTGACATTTCCAAGTGACCTGAGGTTGGACTTTCACTGAAAGATGTGTTTGCGTGTCTGGTTTAAGGAGCTCTAAGTAGTGTATTCAGTGCTGGAGAGTAACACAGCCTACAGAAGTTACACAGCGTTTTGAGAGCACCAACATGCTTCAAGCTGAAACTGCTACAAGGTGTGTGTAGCATGCAGAAAGAAGGCTTGTCATTTCAAAGAAAGAAGTGTAATCCAACATCCAGGTACTGAAACGAGCACACCAGTATGGGAGATGTGCATGTGGACAGTTTCAAGCAGCAGCTCTTTGTGGCCACTTGGAGACAGCACTGTGAAAAAAATTCGTACGAAGCGGGATTTGGCCAAAGTTGAAAGACCTTCCAAAACCAACCCTAAAGAACTTAGCCAAACAATGAATATTGCAACAAGCTCCTGCAGGAAAGGTGCTTCTATGAGACAACCCCCGAGCAGATAGCTACATTCTGCACAGTACAAAATGCAAATGAATTCCAGGCTGAAAACTCACTCCAGAAAGATGAAATGCATGTGTTTCTCTCTGAAAGAACACTCTGCCACTAGGCTTTTGCTTGCTCCTTCAAAGTCTTTGTAGAAACATGTGTTTTCACTGCTGGAATACGTTTTGGGATGCATTGTTTCAATCTCTTGCAAGCCTCATGTTGTTTCTTACACAATGTGGAAAAACAAGGAGTATGTTTCCCAAATCACTTGAAATCCAGGAAAACGCACACTACATCACTCTTGCTCATACACGATCTTTCTCCTAATGTGTTGAGAACATTCAAGAAACCAGAAAAGAAGGGTATTTTGATGTGAATTTCAGATGGCTATGTACAAAAGGACATTTCTATTGGTTGCAGAGTGCAAAACCATGATTGACCTCATGTTCTCCATGAAAACCTTACATTTCCAAGTGACCTGAGGTTGGACTTTCACAGAAAGATGTGTTTGCGTGTCTGTGGTTTAAGGAGCTCTAAGTAGTGTATTCAGTGCTGGAGAGTAACACACCCTACAGAAGTTACACAGCGTTTTGAGAGCACCAACATGCTTCAAGCTGAAACTGCTACAAGGTGTGTGTAGCATGCAGGAAGAAGGCTTGTCATTTCAAAGAAAGAAGTGTAATCCAACATCCAGGTACTGAAACGAGCACACCAGTATGGGAGATGTGCATGTGGACAGTTTCAAGCAGCAGCTCTTTGTGGCCACTTGGAGACAGCGCTGTGAAAAAATTTCGTACGAAGCGGGATTTGGCCAAAGTTGAAAGACCTTCCAAAACCAACCCTAAAGAACTTAGCCAAACAATGAATGTTGCAACAAGCTCCTGCAGGAAAGGTGCTTCTATGAGACAACCCCCGAGCAGGTAGCTACATTCTGCACAGTACAAAATGCAAATGAATTCCAGGCTGAAAACTCACTCCAGAAGGATGAAATGCATGTGTTTCTCTCTGAAAGAACACTCTGCCACTAGGCTTTTGCTTGCTCCTTCAAAGTCTTTGTAGAAACATGTGTTTTCACTGCTGGAATACGTTTTGGGATGCATTGTTTCAATCTCTTGCAAGCCTCATGTTGTTTCTTACACAATGTGGAAAAACAAGGAGTATGTTTCCCAAATCACTTGAAATCCAGGAAAACGCACACTATATCACTCTTGCTCATACACGATCTTTCTCCTAATGTGTTGAGAACATTCAAGAACCAGAAAAGAAGGGTATTTTGATGTGAATTTCAGATGGCTATGTACAAAAGGACATTTCTATTGGTTGCAGAGTGCAAAACCATGATTGACCTCATGTTCTCCATGAAAACCTTACATTTCCAAGTGACCTGAGGTTGGACTTTCACAGAAAGATGTGTTTGCGTGTCTGTGGTTTAAGGAGCTCTAAGTAGTGTATTCAGTGCTGGAGAGCAACACACCCTACAGAAGTTACACAGCGTTTTGAGAGCACCAACATGCTTCAAGCTGAAACTGCTACAAGGTGTGTGTAGCATGCAGGAAGAAGGCTTGTCATTTCAAAGAAAGAAGTGTAATCCAACATCCAGGTACTGAAACGAGCACACCAGTATGGGAGATGTGCATGTGGACAGTTTCAAGCAGCAGCTCTTTGTGGCCACTTGGAGACAGCGCTGTGAAAAAATTTCGTACGAAGCGGGATTTGGCCAAAGTTGAAAGACCTTCCAAAACCAACCCTAAAGAACTTAGCCAAACAATGAATGTTGCAACAAGCTCCTGCAGGAAAGGTGCTTCTATGAGACAACCCCCGAGCAGGTAGCTACATTCTGCACAGTACAAAATGCAAATGAATTCCAGGCTGAAAACTCACTCCAGAAGGATGAAATGCATGTGTTTCTCTCTGAAAGAACACTCTGCCACTAGGCTTTTGCTTGCTCCTTCAAAGTCTTTGTAGAAACATGTGTTTTCACTGCTGGAATACGTTTTGGGATGCATTGTTTCAATCTCTTGCAAGCCTCATGTTGTTTCTTACACAATGTGGAAAAACAAGGAGTATGTTTCCCAAATCACTTGAAATCCAGGAAAACGCACACTACATCACTCTTGCTCATACACGATCTTTCTCCTAATGTGTTGAGAACATTCAAGAAACCAGAAAAGAAGGGTATTTTGATGTGAATTTCAGATGGCTATGTACAAAAGGACATTTCTATTGGTTGCAGAGTGCAAAACCATGATTGACCTCATGTTCTCCATGAAAACCTGACATTTCCAAGTGACCTGAGGTTGGACTTTCACAGAAAGATGTGTTTGCGTGTCTGTGGTTTAAGGAGCTCTAAGTAGTGTATTCAGTGCTGGAGAGCAACACACCCTACAGAAGTTACACAGCGTTTTGAGAGCACCAACATGCTTCAAGCTGAAACTGCTACAAGGTGTGTGTAGCATGCAGGAAGAAGGCTTGTCATTTCAAAGAAAGAAGTGTAATCCAACATCCAGGTACTGAAACGAGCACACCAGTATGGGAGATGTGCATGTGGACAGTTTCAAGCAGCAGCTCTTTGTGGCCACTTGGAGACAGCGCTGTGAAAAAATTTCGTACGAAGCGGGATTTGGCCAAAGTTGAAAGACCTTCCAAAACCAACCCTAAAGAACTTAGCCAAACAATGAATGTTGCAACAAGCTCCTGCAGGAAAGGTGCTTCTATGAGACAACCCCCGAGCAGGTAGCTACATTCTGCACAGTACAAAATGCAAATGAATTCCAGGCTGAAAACTCACTCCAGAAGGATGAAATGCATGTGTTTCTCTCTGAAAGAACACTCTGCCACTAGGCTTTTGCTTGCTCCTTCAAAGTCTTTGTAGAAACATGTGTTTTCACTGCTGGAATACGTTTTGGGATGCATTGTTTCAATCTCTTGCAAGCCTCATGTTGTTTCTTACACAATGTGGAAAAACAAGGAGTATGTTTCCCAAATCACTTGAAATCCAGGAAAACGCACACTACATCACTCTTGCTCATACACGATCTTTCTCCTAATGTGTTGAGAACATTCAAGAAACCAGAAAAGAAGGGTATTTTGATGTGAATTTCAGATGGCTATGTACAAAAGGACATTTCTATTGGTTGCAGAGTGCAAAACCATGATTGACCTCATGTTCTCCATGAAAACCTTACATTTCCAAGTGACCTGAGGTTGGACTTTCACAGAAAGATGTGTTTGCGTGTCTGTGGTTTAAGGAGCTCTAAGTAGTGTATTCAGTGCTGGAGAGCAACACACCCTACAGAAGTTACACAGCGTTTTGAGAGCACCAACATGCTTCAAGCTGAAACTGCTACAAGGTGTGTGTAGCATGCAGGAAGAAGGCTTGTCATTTCAAAGAAAGAAGTGTAATCCAACATCCAGGTTCTGAAACGAGCACACCAGTATGGGAGATGTGCATGTGGACAGTTTCAAGCAGCAGCTCTTTGTGGCCACTTGGAGACAGCGCTGTGAAAAAAATTCGTACGAAGCGGGATTTGGCCAAAGTTGAAAGACCTTCCAAAACCAACCCTAAAGAACTTAGCCAAACAATGAATGTTGCAACAAGCTCCTGCAGGAAAGGTGCTTCTATGAGACAACCCCCGAGCAGGTAGCTACATTCTGCACAGTACAAAATGCAAATGAATTCCAGGCTGAAAACTCACTCCAGAAGGATGAAATGCATGTGTTTCTCTCTGAAAGAACACTCTGCCACTAGGCTTTTGCTTGCTCCTTCAAAGTCTTTGTAGAAACATGTGTTTTCACTGCTGGAATACGTTTTGGGATGCATTGTTTCAATCTCTTGCAAGCCTCATGTTGTTTCTTACACAATGTGGAAAAACAAGGAGTATGTTTCCCAAATCACTTGAAATCCAGGAAAACGCACACTACATCACTCTTGCTCATACACGATCTTTCTCCTAATGTGTTGAGAACATTCAAGAAACCAGAAAAGAAGGGTATTTTGATGTGAATTTCAGATGGCTATGTACAAAAGGACATTTCTATTGGTTGCAGAGTGCAAAACCATGATTGACCTCATGTTCTCCATGAAAACCTTACATTTCCAAGTGACCTGAGGTTGGACTTTCACAGAAAGATGTGTTTGCGTGTCTGTGGTTTAAGGAGCTCTAAGTAGTGTATTCAGTGCTGGAGAGTAACACACCCTACAGAAGTTACACAGCGTTTTGAGAGCACCAACATGCTTCAAGCTGAAACTGCTACAAGGTGTGTGTAGCATGCAGGAAGAAGGCTTGTCATTTCAAAGAAAGAAGTGTAATCCAACATCCAGGTACTGAAACGAGCACACCAGTATGGGAGATGTGCATGTGGACAGTTTCAAGCAGCAGCTCTTTGTGGCCACTTGGAGACAGCGCTGTGAAAAAATTTCGTACGAAGCGGGATTTGGCCAAAGTTGAAAGACCTTCCAAAACCAACCCTAAAGAACTTAGCCAAACAATGAATGTTGCAACAAGCTCCTGCAGGAAAGGTGCTTCTATGAGACAACCCCCGAGCAGGTAGCTACATTCTGCACAGTACAAAATGCAAATGAATTCCAGGCTGAAAACTCACTCCAGAAGGATGAAATGCATGTGTTTCTCTCTGAAAGAACACTCTGCCACTAGGCTTTTGCTTGCTCCTTCAAAGTCTTTGTAGAAACATGTGTTTTCACTGCTGGAATACGTTTTGGGATGCATTGTTTCAATCTCTTGCAAGCCTCATGTTGTTTCTTACACAATGTGGAAAAACAAGGAGTATGTTTCCCAAATCACTTGAAATCCAGGAAAACGCACACTACATCACTCTTGCTCATACACGATCTTTCTCCTAATGTGTTGAGAACATTCAAGAAACCAGAAAAGAAGGGTATTTTGATGTGAATTTCAGATGGCTATGTACAAAAGGACATTTCTATTGGTTGCAGAGTGCAAAACCATGATTGACCTCATGTTCTCCATGAAAACCTTACATTTCCAAGTGACCTGAGGTTGGACTTTCACAGAAAGATGTGTTTGCGTGTCTGTGGTTTAAGGAGCTCTAAGTAGTGTATTCAGTGCTGGAGAGCAACACACCCTACAGAAGTTACACAGCGTTTTGAGAGCACCAACATGCTTCAAGCTGAAACTGCTACAAGGTGTGTGTAGCATGCAGGAAGAAGGCTTGTCATTTCAAAGAAAGAAGTGTAATCCAACATCCAGGTACTGAAACGAGCACACCAGTATGGGAGATGTGCATGTGGACAGTTTCAAGCAGCAGCTCTTTGTGGCCACTTGGAGACAGCGCTGTGAAAAAATTTCGTACGAAGCGGGATTTGGCCAAAGTTGAAAGACCTTCCAAAACCAACCCTAAAGAACTTAGCCAAACAATGAATGTTGCAACAAGCTCCTGCAGGAAAGGTGCTTCTATGAGACAACCCCCGAGCAGGTAGCTACATTCTGCACAGTACAAAATGCAAATGAATTCCAGGCTGAAAACTCACTCCAGAAGGATGAAATGCATGTGTTTCTCTCTGAAAGAACACTCTGCCACTAGGCTTTTGCTTGCTCCTTCAAAGTCTTTGTAGAAACATGTGTTTTCACTGCTGGAATACGTTTTGGGATGCATTGTTTCAATCTCTTGCAAGCCTCATGTTGTTTCTTACACAATGTGGAAAAACAAGGAGTATGTTTCCCAAATCACTTGAAATCCAGGAAAACGCACACTACATCACACTTGCTCATACACGATCTTTCTCCTAATGTGTTGAGAACATTCAAGAAACCAGAAAAGAAGGGTATTTTGATGTGAATTTCAGATGGCTATGTACAAAAGGACATTTCTATTGGTTGCAGAGTGCAAAACCATGATTGACCTCATGTTCTCCATGAAAACCTTACATTTCCAAGTGACCTGAGGTTGGACTTTCACAGAAAGATGTGTTTGCGTGTCTGTGGTTTAAGGAGCTCTAAGTAGTGTATTCAGTGCTGGAGAGTAACACACCCTACAGAAGGTACACAGCGTTTTGAGAGCACCAACATGCTTCAAGCTGAAACTGCTACAAGGTGTGTGTAGCATGCAGGAAGAAGGCTTGTCATTTCAAAGAAAGAAGTGTAATCCAACATCCAGGTACTGAAACGAGCACACCAGTATGGGAGATGTGCATGTGGACAGTTTCAAGCAGCAGCTCTTTGTGGCCACTTGGAGACAGCGCTGTGAAAAAATTTCGTACGAAGCGGGATTTGGCCAAAGTTGAAAGACCTTCCAAAACCAACCCTAAAGAACTTAGCCAAACAATGAATGTTGCAACAAGCTCCTGCAGGAAAGGTGCTTCTATGAGACAACCCCCGAGCAGGTAGCTACATTCTGCACAGTACAAAATGCAAATGAATTCCAGGCTGAAAACTCACTCCAGAAGGATGAAATGCATGTGTTTCTCTCTGAAAGAACACTCTGCCACTAGGCTTTTGCTTGCTCCTTCAAAGTCTTTGTAGAAACATGTGTTTTCACTGCTGGAATACGTTTTGGGATGCATTGTTTCAATCTCTTGCAAGCCTCATGTTGTTTCTTACACAATGTGGAAAAACAAGGAGTATGTTTCCCAAATCACTTGAAATCCAGGAAAACGCACACTACATCACTCTTGCTCATACACGATCTTTCTCCTAATGTGTTGAGAACATTCAAGAAACCAGAAAAGAAGGGTATTTTGATATGAATTTCAGATGGCTATGTACAAAAGGACATTTCTATTGGTTGCAGAGTGCAAAACCATGATTGACCTCATGTTCTCCATGAAAACCTTACATTTCCAAGTGACCTGAGGTTGGACTTTCACAGAAAGATGTGTTTGCGTGTCTGTGGTTTAAGGAGCTCTAAGTAGTGTATTCAGTGCTGGAGAGCAACACACCCTACAGAAGTTACACAGCGTTTTGAGAGCACCAACATGCTTCAAGCTGAAACTGCTACAAGGTGTGTGTAGCATGCAGGAAGAAGGCTTGTCATTTCAAAGAAGGAAGTGTAATCCAACATCCAGGTACTGAAACGAGCACACCAGTATGGGAGATGTGCATGTGGACAGTTTCAAGCAGCAGCTCTTTGTGGCCACTTGGAGACAGCGCTGTGAAAAAATTTCGTACGAAGCGGGATTTGGCCAAAGTTGAAAGACCTTCCAAAACCAACCCTAAAGAACTTAGCCAAACAATGAATGTTGCAACAAGCTCCTGCAGGAAAGGTGCTTCTATGAGACAACCCCCGAGCAGGTAGCTACATTCTGCACAGTACAAAATGCAAATGAATTCCAGGCTGAAAACTCACTCCAGAAGGATGAAATGCATGTGTTTCTCTCTGAAAGAACACTCTGCCACTAGGCTTTTGCTTGCTCCTTCAAAGTCTTTGTAGAAACATGTGTTTTCACTGCTGGAATACGTTTTGGGATGCATTGTTTCAATCTCTTGCAAGCCTCATGTTGTTTCTTACACAATGTGGAAAAACAAGGAGTATGTTTCCCAAATCACTTGAAATCCAGGAAAACGCACACTACATCACTCTTGCTCATACACGATCTTTCTCCTAATGTGTTGAGAACATTCAAGAAACAAGAAAAGAAGGGTATTTTGATGTCAATTTCAGATGGCTATGTACAAAAGGACATTTCTATTGGTTGCAGAGTGCAAAACCATGATTGACCTCATGTTCTCCATGAAAACCTTACATTTCCAAGTGACCTGAGGTTGGACTTTCACAGAAAGATGTGTTTGCGTGTCTGTGGTTTAAGGAGCTCTAAGTAGTGTATTCAGTGCTGGAGAGTAACACACCCTACAGAAGTTACACAGCGTTTTGAGAGCACCAACATGCTTCAAGCTGAAACTGCTACAAGGTGTGTGTAGCATGCAGGAAGAAGGCTTGTCATTTCAAAGAAAGAAGTGTAATCCAACATCCAGGTACTGAAACGAGCACACCAGTATGGGAGATGTGCATGTGGACAGTTTCAAGCAGCAGCTCTTTGTGGCCACTTGGAGACAGCGCTGAGAAAAAATTTCGTACGAAGCGGGATTTGGCCAAAGTTGAAAGACCTTCCAAAACCAACCCTAAAGAACTTAGCCAAACAATGAATGTTGCAACAAGCTTCTGCAGGAAAGGTGCTTCTATGAGACAACCCCCGAGCAGGTAGCTACATTCTGCACAGTACAAAATGCAAATGAATTCCAGGCTGAAAACTCACTCCAGAAGGATGAAATGCATGTGTTTCTCTCTGAAAGAACACTCTGCCACTAGGCTTTTGCTTGCTCCTTCAAAGTCTTTGTAGAAACATGTGTTTTCACTGCTGGAATACGTTTTGGGATGCATTGTTTCAATCTCTTGCAAGCCTCATGTTGTTTCTTACACAATGTGGAAAAACAAGGAGTATGTTTCCCAAATCACTTGAAATCCAGGAAAACGCACACTACATCACTCTTGCTCATACACGATCTTTCTCCTAATGTGTTGAGAACATTCAAGAAACCAGAAAAGAAGGGTATTTTGATGTGAATTTCAGATGGCTATGTACAAAAGGACATTTCTATTGGTTGCAGAGTGCAAAACCATGATTGACCTCATGTTCTCCATGAAAACCTTACATTTCCAAGTGACCTGAGGTTGGACTTTCACAGAAAGATGTGTTTGCGTGTCTGTGGTTTAAGGAGCTCTAAGTAGTGTATTCAGTGCTGGAGAGCAACACACCCTACAGAAGTTACACAGCGTTTTGAGAGCACCAACATGCTTCAAGCTGAAACTGCTACAAGGTGTGTGTAGCATGCAGGAAGAAGGCTTGTCATTTCAAAGAAGGAAGTGTAATCCAACATCCAGGTACTGAAACGAGCACACCAGTATGGGAGATGTGCATGTGGACAGTTTCAAGCAGCAGCTCTTTGTGGCCACTTGGAGACAGCGCTGTGAAAAAATTTCGTACGAAGCGGGATTTGGCCAAAGTTGAAAGACCTTCCAAAACCAACCCTAAAGAACTTAGCCAAACAATGAATGTTGCAACAAGCTCCTGCAGGAAAGGTGCTTCTATGAGACAACCCCCGAGCAGGTAGCTACATTCTGCACAGTACAAAATGCAAATGAATTCCAGGCTGAAAACTCACTCCAGAAGGATGAAATGCATGTGTTTCTCTCTGAAAGAACACTCTGCCACTAGGCTTTTGCTTGCTCCTTCAAAGTCTTTGTAGAAACATGTGTTTTCACTGCTGGAATACGTTTTGGGATGCATTGTTTCAATCTCTTGCAAGCCTCATGTTGTTTCTTACACAATGTGGAAAAACAAGGAGTATGTTTCCCAAATCACTTGAAATCCAGGAAAACGCACACTACATCACTCTTGCTCATACACGATCTTTCTCCTAATGTGTTGAGAACATTCAAGAAACCAGAAAAGAAGGGTATTTTGATGTGAATTTCAGATGGCTATGTACAAAAGGACATTTCTATTGGTTGCAGAGTGCAAAACCATGATTGACCTCATGTTCTCCATGAAAACCTTACATTTCCAAGTGACCTGAGGTTGGACTTTCACAGAAAGATGTGTTTGCGTGTCTGTGGTTTAAGGAGCTCTAAGTAGTGTATTCAGTGCTGGAGAGCAACACACCCTACAGAAGTTACACAGCGTTTTGAGAGCACCAACATGCTTCAAGCTGAAACTGCTACAAGGTGTGTGTAGCATGCAGGAAGAAGGCTTGTCATTTCAAAGAAGGAAGTGTAATCCAACATCCAGGTACTGAAACGAGCACACCAGTATGGGAGATGTGCATGTGGACAGTTTCAAGCAGCAGCTCTTTGTGGCCACTTGGAGACAGCGCTGTGAAAAAATTTCGTACGAAGCGGGATTTGGCCAAAGTTGAAAGACCTTCCAAAACCAACCCTAAAGAACTTAGCCAAACAATGAATGTTGCAACAAGCTCCTGCAGGAAAGGTGCTTCTATGAGACAACCCCCGAGCAGGTAGCTACATTCTGCACAGTACAAAATGCAAATGAATTCCAGGCTGAAAACTCACTCCAGAAGGATGAAATGCATGTGTTTCTCTCTGAAAGAACACTCTGCCACTAGGCTTTTGCTTGCTCCTTCAAAGTCTTTGTAGAAACATGTGTTTTCACTGCTGGAATACGTTTTGGGATGCATTGTTTCAATCTCTTGCAAGCCTCATGTTGTTTCTTACACAATGTGGAAAAACAAGGAGTATGTTTCCCAAATCACTTGAAATCCAGGAAAACGCACACTACATCACTCTTGCTCATACACGATCTTTCTCCTAATGTGTTGAGAACATTCAAGAAACCAGAAAAGAAGGGTATTTTGATGTGAATTTCAGATGGCTATGTACAAAAGGACATTTCTATTGGTTGCAGAGTGCAAAACCATGATTGACCTCATGTTCTCCATGAAAACCTTACATTTCCAAGTGACCTGAGGTTGGACTTTCACAGAAAGATGTGTTTGCGTGTCTGTGGTTTAAGGAGCTCTAAGTAGTGTATTCAGTGCTGGAGAGCAACACACCCTACAGAAGTTACACAGCGTTTTGAGAGCACCAACATGCTTCAAGCTGAAACTGCTACAAGGTGTGTGTAGCATGCAGGAAGAAGGCTTGTCATTTCAAAGAAGGAAGTGTAATCCAACATCCAGGTACTGAAACGAGCACACCAGTATGGGAGATGTGCATGTGGACAGTTTCAAGCAGCAGCTCTTTGTGGCCACTTGGAGACAGCGCTGTGAAAAAATTTCGTACGAAGCGGGATTTGGCCAAAGTTGAAAGACCTTCCAAAACCAACCCTAAAGAACTTAGCCAAACAATGAATGTTGCAACAAGCTCCTGCAGGAAAGGTGCTTCTATGAGACAACCCCCGAGCAGGTAGCTACATTCTGCACAGTACAAAATGCAAATGAATTCCAGGCTGAAAACTCACTCCAGAAGGATGAAATGCATGTGTTTCTCTCTGAAAGAACACTCTGCCACTAGGCTTTTGCTTGCTCCTTCAAAGTCTTTGTAGAAACATGTGTTTTCACTGCTGGAATACGTTTTGGGATGCATTGTTTCAATCTCTTGCAAGCCTCATGTTGTTTCTTACACAATGTGGAAAAACAAGGAGTATGTTTCCCAAATCACTTGAAATCCAGGAAAACGCACACTACATCACACTTGCTCATACACGATCTTTCTCCTACTGTGTTGAGAACATTCAAGAAACCAGAAAAGAAGGGTATTTTGATGTGAATTTCAGATGGCTATGTACAAAAGGACATTTCTATTGGTTGCAGAGTGCAAAACCATGATTGACCTCATGTTCTCCATGAAAACCTTACATTTCCAAGTGACCTGAGGTTGGACTTTCACAGAAAGATGTGTTTGCGTGTCTGTGGTTTAAGGAGCTCTAAGTAGTGTATTCAGTGCTGGAGAGCAACACACCCTACAGAAGTTACACAGCGTTTTGAGAGCACCAACATGCTTCAAGCTGAAACTGCTACAAGGTGTGTGTAGCATGCAGGAAGAAGGCTTGTCATTTCAAAGAAGGAAGTGTAATCCAACATCCAGGTACTGAAACGAGCACACCAGTATGGGAGATGTGCATGTGGACAGTTTCAAGCAGCAGCTCTTTGTGGCCACTTGGAGACAGCGCTGTGAAAAAATTTCGTACGAAGCGGGATTTGGCCAAAGTTGAAAGACCTTCCAAAACCAACCCTAAAGAACTTAGCCAAACAATGAATGTTGCAACAAGCTCCTGCAGGAAAGGTGCTTCTATGAGACAACCCCCGAGCAGGTAGCTACATTCTGCACAGTACAAAATGCAAATGAATTCCAGGCTGAAAACTCACTCCAGAAGGATGAAATGCATGTGTTTCTCTCTGAAAGAACACTCTGCCACTAGGCTTTTGCTTGCTCCTTCAAAGTCTTTGTAGAAACATGTGTTTTCACTGCTGGAATACGTTTTGGGATGCATTGTTTCAATCTCTTGCAAGCCTCATGTTGTTTCTTACACAATGTGGAAAAACAAGGAGTATGTTTCCCAAATCACTTGAAATCCAGGAAAACGCACACTACATCACACTTGCTCATACACGATCTTTCTCCTAATGTGTTGAGAACATTCAAGAAACCAGAAAAGAAGGGTATTTTGATGTGAATTTCAGATGGCTATGTACAAAAGGACATTTCTATTGGTTGCAGAGTGCAAAACCATGATTGACCTCATGTTCTCCATGAAAACCTTACATTTCCAAGTGACCTGAGGTTGGACTTTCACAGAAAGATGTGTTTGCGTGTCTGTGGTTTAAGGAGCTCTAAGTAGTGTATTCAGTGCTGGAGAGTAACACACCCTACAGAAGGTACACAGCGTTTTGAGAGCACCAACATGCTTCAAGCTGAAACTGCTACAAGGTGTGTGTAGCATGCAGGAAGAAGGCTTGTCATTTCAAAGAAAGAAGTGTAATCCAACATCCAGGTACTGAAACGAGCACACCAGTATGGGAGATGTGCATGTGGACAGTTTCAAGCAGCAGCTCTTTGTGGCCACTTGGAGACAGCGCTGTGAAAAAATTTCGTACGAAGCGGGATTTGGCCAAAGTTGAAAGACCTTCCAAAACCAACCCTAAAGAACTTAGCCAAACAATGAATGTTGCAACAAGCTCCTGCAGGAAAGGTGCTTCTATGAGACAACCCCCGAGCAGGTAGCTACATTCTGCACAGTACAAAATGCAAATGAATTCCAGGCTGAAAACTCACTCCAGAAGGATGAAATGCATGTGTTTCTCTCTGAAAGAACACTCTGCCACTAGGCTTTTGCTTGCTCCTTCAAAGTCTTTGTAGAAACATGTGTTTTCACTGCTGGAATACGTTTTGGGATGCATTGTTTCAATCTCTTGCAAGCCTCATGTTCTTTCTTACACAATGTGGAAAAACAAGGAGTATGTTTCCCAAATCACTTGAAATCCAGGAAAACGCACACTACATCACTCTTGCTCATACACGATCTTTCTCCTAATGTGTTGAGAACATTCAAGAAACCAGAAAAGAAGGGTATTTTGATGTGAATTTCAGATGGCTATGTACAAAAGGACATTTCTATTGGTTGCAGAGTGCAAAACCATGATTGACCTCATGTTCTCCATGAAAACCTTACATTTCCAAGTGACCTGAGGTTGGACTTTCACAGAAAGATGTGTTTGCGTGTCTGTGGTTTAAGGAGCTCTAAGTAGTGTATTCAGTGCTGGAGAGCAACACACCCTACAGAAGTTACACAGCGTTTTGAGAGCACCAACATGCTTCAAGCTGAAACTGCTACAAGGTGTGTGTAGCATGCAGGAAGAAGGCTTGTCATTTCAAAGAAGGAAGTGTAATCCAACATCCAGGTACTGAAACGAGCACACCAGTATGGGAGATGTGCATGTGGACAGTTTCAAGCAGCAGCTCTTTGTGGCCACTTGGAGACAGCGCTGTGAAAAAATTTCGTACGAAGCGGGATTTGGCCAAAGTTGAAAGACCTTCCAAAACCAACCCTAAAGAACTTAGCCAAACAATGAATGTTGCAACAAGCTCCTGCAGGAAAGGTGCTTCTATGAGACAACCCCCGAGCAGGTAGCTACATTCTGCACAGTACAAAATGCAAATGAATTCCAGGCTGAAAACTCACTCCAGAAGGATGAAATGCATGTGTTTCTCTCTGAAAGAACACTCTGCCACTAGGCTTTTGCTTGCTCCTTCAAAGTCTTTGTAGAAACATGTGTTTTCACTGCTGGAATACGTTTTGGGATGCATTGTTTCAATCTCTTGCAAGCCTCATGTTGTTTCTTACACAATGTGGAAAAACAAGGAGTATGTTTCCCAAATCACTTGAAATCCAGGAAAACGCACACTACATCACACTTGCTCATACACGATCTTTCTCCTAATGTGTTGAGAACATTCAAGAAACCAGAAAAGAAGGGTATTTTGATGTGAATTTCAGATGGCTATGTACAAAAGGACATTTCTATTGGTTGCAGAGTGCAAAACCATGATTGACCTCATGTTCTCCATGAAAACCTTACATTTCCAAGTGACCTGAGGTTGGACTTTCACAGAAAGATGTGTTTGCGTGTCTGTGGTTTAAGGAGCTCTAAGTAGTGTATTCAGTGCTGGAGAGCAACACACCCTACAGAAGTTACACAGCGTTTTGAGAGCACCAACATGCTTCAAGCTGAAACTGCTACAAGGTGTGTGTAGCATGCAGGAAGAAGGCTTGTCATTTCAAAGAAAGAAGTGTAATCCAACATCCAGGTACTGAAACGAGCACACCAGTATGGGAGATGTGCATGTGGACAGTTTCAAGCAGCAGCTCTTTGTGGCCACTTGGAGACAGCGCTGTGAAAAAATTTCGTACGAAGCGGGATTTGGCCAAAGTTGAAAGACCTTCCAAAACCAACCCTAAAGAACTTAGCCAAACAATGAATGTTGCAACAAGCTCCTGCAGGAAAGGTGCTTCTATGAGACAACCCCCGAGCAGGTAGCTACATTCTGCACAGTACAAAATGCAAATGAATTCCAGGCTGAAAACTCACTCCAGAAGGATGAAATGCATGTGTTTCTCTCTGAAAGAACACTCTGCCACTAGGCTTTTGCTTGCTCCTTCAAAGTCTTTGTAGAAACATGTGTTTTCACTGCTGGAATACGTTTTGGGATGCATTGTTTCAATCTCTTGCAAGCCTCATGTTCTTTCTTACACAATGTGGAAAAACAAGGAGTATGTTTCCCAAATCACTTGAAATCCAGGAAAACGCACACTACATCACTCTTGCTCATACACGATCTTTCTCCTAATGTGTTGAGAACATTCAAGAAACCAGAAAAGAAGGGTATTTTGATGTGAATTTCAGATGGCTATGTACAAAAGGACATTTCTATTGGTTGCAGAGTGCAAAACCATGATTGACCTCATGTTCTCCATGAAAACCTTACATTTCCAAGTGACCTGAGGTTGGACTTTCACAGAAAGATGTGTTTGCGTGTCTGTGGTTTAAGGAGCTCTAAGTAGTGTATTCAGTGCTGGAGAGCAACACACCCTACAGAAGTTACACAGCGTTTTGAGAGCACCAACATGCTTCAAGCTGAAACTGCTACAAGGTGTGTGTAGCATGCAGGAAGAAGGCTTGTCATTTCAAAGAAAGAAGTGTAATCCAACATCCAGGTACTGAAACGAGCACACCAGTATGGGAGATGTGCATGTGGACAGTTTCAAGCAGCAGCTCTTTGTGGCCACTTGGAGACAGCGCTGTGAAAAAATTTCGTACGAAGCGGGATTTGGCCAAAGTTGAAAGACCTTCCAAAACCAACCCTAAAGAACTTAGCCAAACAATGAATGTTGCAACAAGCTCCTGCAGGAAAGGTGCTTCTATGAGACAACCCCCGAGCAGGTAGCTACATTCTGCACAGTACAAAATGCAAATGAATTCCAGGCTGAAAACTCACTCCAGAAGGATGAAATGCATGTGTTTCTCTCTGAAAGAACACTCTGCCACTAGGCTTTTGCTTGCTCCTTCAAAGTCTTTGTAGAAACATGTGTTTTCACTGCTGGAATACGTTTTGGGATGCATTGTTTCAATCTCTTGCAAGCCTCATGTTGTTTCTTACACAATGTGGAAAAACAAGGAGTATGTTTCCCAAATCACTTGAAATCCAGGAAAACGCACACTACATCACACTTGCTCATACACGATCTTTCTCCTAATGTGTTGAGAACATTCAAGAAACCAGAAAAGAAGGGTATTTTGATGTGAATTTCAGATGGCTATGTACAAAAGGACATTTCTATTGGTTGCAGAGTGCAAAACCATGATTGACCTCATGTTCTCCATGAAAACCTTACATTTCCAAGTGACCTGAGGTTGGACTTTCACAGAAAGATGTGTTTGCGTGTCTGTGGTTTAAGGAGCTCTAAGTAGTGTATTCAGTGCTGGAGAGCAACACACCCTACAGAAGTTACACAGCGTTTTGAGAGCACCAACATGCTTCAAGCTGAAACTGCTACAAGGTGTGTGTAGCATGCAGGAAGAAGGCTTGTCATTTCAAAGAAAGAAGTGTAATCCAACATCCAGGTACTGAAACGAGCACACCAGTATGGGAGATGTGCATGTGGACAGTTTCAAGCAGCAGCTCTTTGTGGCCACTTGGAGACAGCGCTGTGAAAAAATTTCGTACGAAGCGGGATTTGGCCAAAGTTGAAAGACCTTCCAAAACCAACCCTAAAGAACTTAGCCAAACAATGAATGTTGCAACAAGCTCCTGCAGGAAAGGTGCTTCTATGAGACAACCCCCGAGCAGGTAGCTACATTCTGCACAGTACAAAATGCAAATGAATTCCAGGCTGAAAACTCACTCCAGAAGGATGAAATGCATGTGTTTCTCTCTGAAAGAACACTCTGCCACTAGGCTTTTGCTTGCTCCTTCAAAGTCTTTGTAGAAACATGTGTTTTCACTGCTGGAATACGTTTTGGGATGCATTGTTTCAATCTCTTGCAAGCCTCATGTTGTTTCTTACACAATGTGGAAAAACAAGGAGTATGTTTCCCAAATCACTTGAAATCCAGGAAAACGCACACTACATCACTCTTGCTCATACACGATCTTTCTCCTAATGTGTTGAGAACATTCAAGAAACCAGAAAAGAAGGGTATTTTGATGTGAATTTCAGATGGCTATGTACAAAAGGACATTTCTATTGGTTGCAGAGTGCAAAACCATGATTGACCTCATGTTCTCCATGAAAACCTTACATTTCCAAGTGACCTGAGGTTGGACTTTCACAGAAAGATGTGTTTGCGTGTCTGTGGTTTAAGGAGCTCTAAGTAGTGTATTCAGTGCTGGAGAGCAACACACCCTACAGAAGTTACACAGCGTTTTGAGAGCACCAACATGCTTCAAGCTGAAACTGCTACAAGGTGTGTGTAGCATGCAGGAAGAAGGCTTGTCATTTCAAAGAAGGAAGTGTAATCCAACATCCAGGTACTGAAACGAGCACACCAGTATGGGAGATGTGCATGTGGACAGTTTCAAGCAGCAGCTCTTTGTGGCCACTTGGAGACAGCGCTGTGAAAAAATTTCGTACGAAGCGGGATTTGGCCAAAGTTGAAAGACCTTCCAAAACCAACCCTAAAGAACTTAGCCAAACAATGAATGTTGCAACAAGCTCCTGCAGGAAAGGTGCTTCTATGAGACAACCCCCGAGCAGGTAGCTACATTCTGCACAGTACAAAATGCAAATGAATTCCAGGCTGAAAACTCACTCCAGAAGGATGAAATGCATGTGTTTCTCTCTGAAAGAACACTCTGCCACTAGGCTTTTGCTTGCTCCTTCAAAGTCTTTGTAGAAACATGTGTTTTCACTGCTGGAATACGTTTTGGGATGCATTGTTTCAATCTCTTGCAAGCCTCATGTTGTTTCTTACACAATGTGGAAAAACAAGGAGTATGTTTCCCAAATCACTTGAAATCCAGGAAAACGCACACTACATCACACTTGCTCATACACGATCTTTCTCCTAATGTGTTGAGAACATTCAAGAAACCAGAAAAGAAGGGTATTTTGATGTGAATTTCAGATGGCTATGTACAAAAGGACATTTCTATTGGTTGCAGAGTGCAAAACCATGATTGACCTCATGTTCTCCATGAAAACCTTACATTTCCAAGTGACCTGAGGTTGGACTTTCACAGAAAGATGTGTTTGCGTGTCTGTGGTTTAAGGAGCTCTAAGTAGTGTATTCAGTGCTGGAGAGTAACACACCCTACAGAAGGTACACAGCGTTTTGAGAGCACCAACATGCTTCAAGCTGAAACTGCTACAAGGTGTGTGTAGCATGCAGGAAGAAGGCTTGTCATTTCAAAGAAAGAAGTGTAATCCAACATCCAGGTACTGAAACGAGCACACCAGTATGGGAGATGTGCATGTGGACAGTTTCAAGCAGCAGCTCTTTGTGGCCACTTGGAGACAGCGCTGTGAAAAAATTTCGTACGAAGCGGGATTTGGCCAAAGTTGAAAGACCTTCCAAAACCAACCCTAAAGAACTTAGCCAAACAATGAATGTTGCAACAAGCTCCTGCAGGAAAGGTGCTTCTATGAGACAACCCCCGAGCAGGTAGCTACATTCTGCACAGTACAAAATGCAAATGAATTCCAGGCTGAAAACTCACTCCAGAAGGATGAAATGCATGTGTTTCTCTCTGAAAGAACACTCTGCCACTAGGCTTTTGCTTGCTCCTTCAAAGTCTTTGTAGAAACATGTGTTTTCACTGCTGGAATACGTTTTGGGATGCATTGTTTCAATCTCTTGCAAGCCTCATGTTGTTTCTTACACAATGTGGAAAAACAAGGAGTATGTTTCCCAAATCACTTGAAATCCAGGAAAACGCACACTACATCACTCTTGCTCATACACGATCTTTCTCCTAATGTGTTGAGAACATTCAAGAAACCAGAAAAGAAGGGTATTTTGATGTGAATTTCAGATGGCTATGTACAAAAGGACATTTCTATTGGTTGCAGAGTGCAAAACCATGATTGACCTCATGTTCTCCATGAAAACCTTACATTTCCAAGTGACCTGAGGTTGGACTTTCACAGAAAGATGTGTTTGCGTGTCTGTGGTTTAAGGAGCTCTAAGTAGTGTATTCAGTGCTGGAGAGCAACACACCCTACAGAAGTTACACAGCGTTTTGAGAGCACCAACATGCTTCAAGCTGAAACTGCTACAAGGTGTGTGTAGCATGCAGGAAGAAGGCTTGTCATTTCAAAGAAGGAAGTGTAATCCAACATCCAGGTACTGAAACAAGCACACCAGTATGGGAGATGTGCATGTGGACAGTTTCAAGCAGCAGCTCTTTGTGGCCACTTGGAGACAGCGCTGTGAAAAAATTTCGTACGAAGCGGGATTTGGCCAAAGTTGAAAGACCTTCCAAAACCAACCCTAAAGAACTTAGCCAAACAATGAATGTTGCAACAAGCTCCTGCAGGAAAGGTGCTTCTATGAGACAACCCCCGAGCAGGTAGCTACATTCTGCACAGTACAAAATGCAAATGAATTCCAGGCTGAAAACTCACTCCAGAAGGATGAAATGCATGTGTTTCTCTCTGAAAGAACACTCTGCCACTAGGCTTTTGCTTGCTCCTTCAAAGTCTTTGTAGAAACATGTGTTTTCACTGCTGGAATACGTTTTGGGATGCATTGTTTCAATCTCTTGCAAGCCTCATGTTGTTTCTTACACAATGTGGAAAAACAAGGAGTATGTTTCCCAAATCACTTGAAATCCAGGAAAACGCACACTACATCACTCTTGCTCATACACGATCTTTCTCCTAATGTGTTGAGAACATTCAAGAAACCAGAAAAGAAGGGTATTTTGATGTGAATTTCAGATGGCTATGTACAAAAGGACATTTCTATTGGTTGCAGAGTGCAAAACCATGATTGACCTCATGTTCTCCATGAAAACCTTACATTTCCAAGTGACCTGAGGTTGGACTTTCACAGAAAGATGTGTTTGCGTGTCTGTGGTTTAAGGAGCTCTAAGTAGTGTATTCAGTGCTGGAGAGCAACACACCCTACAGAAGTTACACAGCGTTTTGAGAGCACCAACATGCTTCAAGCTGAAACTGCTACAAGGTGTGTGTAGCATGCAGGAAGAAGGCTTGTCATTTCAAAGAAAGAAGTGTAATCCAACATCCAGGTACTGAAACGAGCACACCAGTATGGGAGATGTGCATGTGGACAGTTTCAAGCAGCAGCTCTTTGTGGCCACTTGGAGACAGCGCTGTGAAAAAATTTCGTACGAAGCGGGATTTGGCCAAAGTTGAAAGACCTTCCAAAACCAACCCTAAAGAACTTAGCCAAACAATGAATGTTGCAACAAGCTCCTGCAGGAAAGGTGCTTCTATGAGACAACCCCCGAGCAGGTAGCTACATTCTGCACAGTACAAAATGCAAATGAATTCCAGGCTGAAAACTCACTCCAGAAGGATGAAATGCATGTGTTTCTCTCTGAAAGAACACTCTGCCACTAGGCTTTTGCTTGCTCCTTCAAAGTCTTTGTAGAAACATGTGTTTTCACTGCTGGAATACGTTTTGGGATGCATTGTTTCAATCTCTTGCAAGCCTCATGTTGTTTCTTACACAATGTGGAAAAACAAGGAGTATGTTTCCCAAATCACTTGAAATCCAGGAAAACGCACACTACATCACACTTGCTCATACACGATCTTTCTCCTAATGTGTTGAGAACATTCAAGAAACCAGAAAAGAAGGGTATTTTGATGTGAATTTCAGATGGCTATGTACAAAAGGACATTTCTATTGGTTGCAGAGTGCAAAACCATGATTGACCTCATGTTCTCCATGAAAACCTTACATTTCCAAGTGACCTGAGGTTGGACTTTCACAGAAAGATGTGTTTGCGTGTCTGTGGTTTAAGGAGCTCTAAGTAGTGTATTCAGTGCTGGAGAGCAACACACCCTACAGAAGGTACACAGCGTTTTGAGAGCACCAACATGCTTCAAGCTGAAACTGCTACAAGGTGTGTGTAGCATGCAGGAAGAAGGCTTGTCATTTCAAAGAAAGAAGTGTAATCCAACATCCAGGTACTGAAACGAGCACACCAGTATGGGAGATGTGCATGTGGACAGTTTCAAGCAGCAGCTCTTTGTGGCCACTTGGAGACAGCGCTGTGAAAAAATTTCGTACGAAGCGGGATTTGGCCAAAGTTGAAAGACCTTCCAAAACCAACCCTAAAGAACTTAGCCAAACAATGAATGTTGCAACAAGCTCCTGCAGGAAAGGTGCTTCTATGAGACAACCCCCGAGCAGGTAGCTACATTCTGCACAGTACAAAATGCAAATGAATTCCAGGCTGAAAACTCACTCCAGAAGGATGAAATGCATGTGTTTCTCTCTGAAAGAACACTCTGCCACTAGGCTTTTGCTTGCTCCTTCAAAGTCTTTGTAGAAACATGTGTTTTCACGGCTGGAATACGTTTTGGGATGCATTGTTTCAATCTCTTGCAAGCCTCATGTTGTTTCTTACACAATGTGGAAAAACAAGGAGTATGTTTCCCAAATCACTTGAAATCCAGGAAAACGCACACTACATCACTCTTGCTCATACACGATCTTTCTCCTAATGTGTTGAGAACATTCAAGAAACCAGAAAAGAAGGGTATTTTGATGTGAATTTCAGATGGCTATGTACAAAAGGACATTTCTATTGGTTGCAGAGTGCAAAACCATGATTGACCTCATGTTCTCCATGAAAACCTTACATTTCCAAGTGACCTGAGGTTGGACTTTCACAGAAAGATGTGTTTGCGTGTCTGTGGTTTAAGGAGCTCTAAGTAGTGTATTCAGTGCTGGAGAGCAACACACCCTACAGAAGTTACACAGAGTTTTGAGAGCACCAACATGCTTCAAGCTGAAACTGCTACAAGGTGTGTGTAGCATGCAGGAAGAAGGCTTGTCATTTCAAAGAAGGAAGTGTAATCCAACATCCAGGTACTGAAACGAGCACACCAGTATGGGAGATGTGCATGTGGACAGTTTCAAGCAGCAGCTCTTTGTGGCCACTTGGAGACAGCGCTGTGAAAAAATTTCGTACGAAGCGGGATTTGGCCAAAGTTGAAAGACCTTCCAAAACCAACCCTAAAGAACTTAGCCAAACAATGAATGTTGCAACAAGCTCCTGCAGGAAAGGTGCTTCTATGAGACAACCCCCGAGCAGGTAGCTACATTCTGCACAGTACAAAATGCAAATGAATTCCAGGCTGAAAACTCACTCCAGAAGGATGAAATGCATGTGTTTCTCTCTGAAAGAACACTCTGCCACTAGGCTTTTGCTTGCTCCTTCAAAGTCTTTGTAGAAACATGTGTTTTCACGGCTGGAATACGTTTTGGGATGCATTGTTTCAATCTCTTGCAAGCCTCATGTTGTTTCTTACACAATGTGGAAAAACAAGGAGTATGTTTCCCAAATCACTTGAAATCCAGGAAAACGCACACTACATCACTCTTGCTCATACACGATCTTTCTCCTAATGTGTTGAGAACATTCAAGAAACCAGAAAAGAAGGGTATTTTGATGTGAATTTCAGATGGCTATGTACAAAAGGACATTTCTATTGGTTGCAGAGTGCAAAACCATGATTGACCTCACGTTCTCCATGAAAACCTTACATTTCCAAGTGACCTGAGGTTGGACTTTCACAGAAAGATGTGTTTGCGTGTCTGTGGTTTAAGGAGCTCTAAGTAGTGTATTCAGTGCTGGAGAGCAACACACCCTACAGAAGTTACACAGCGTTTTGAGAGCACCAACATGCTTCAAGCTGAAACTGCTACAAGGTGTGTGTAGCATGCAGGAAGAAGGCTTGTCATTTCAAAGAAGGAAGTGTAATCCAACATCCAGGTACTGAAACGAGCACACCAGTATGGGAGATGTGCATGTGGACAGTTTCAAGCAGCAGCTCTTTGTGGCCACTTGGAGACAGCGCTGTGAAAAAATTTCGTACGAAGCGGGATTTGGCCAAAGTTGAAAGACCTTCCAAAACCAACCCTAAAGAACTTAGCCAAACAATGAATGTTGCAACAAGCTCCTGCAGGAAAGGTGCTTCTATGAGACAACCCCCGAGCAGGTAGCTACATTCTGCACAGTACAAAATGCAAATGAATTCCAGGCTGAAAACTCACTCCAGAAGGATGAAATGCATGTGTTTCTCTCTGAAAGAACACTCTGCCACTAGGCTTTTGCTTGCTCCTTCAAAGTCTTTGTAGAAACATGTGTTTTCACTGCTGGAATACGTTTTGGGATGCATTGTTTCAATCTCTTGCAAGCCTCATGTTGTTTCTTACACAATGTGGAAAAACAAGGAGTATGTTTCCCAAATCACTTGAAATCCAGGAAAACGCACACTACATCACACTTGCTCATACACGATCTTTCTCCTAATGTGTTGAGAACATTCAAGAAACCAGAAAAGAAGGGTATTTTGATGTGAATTTCAGATGGCTATGTACAAAAGGACATTTCTATTGGTTGCAGAGTGCAAAACCATGATTGACCTCATGTTCTCCATGAAAACCTTACATTTCCAAGTGACCTGAGGTTGGACTTTCACAGAAAGATGTGTTTGCGTGTCTGTGGTTTAAGGAGCTCTAAGTAGTGTATTCAGTGCTGGAGAGCAACACACCCTACAGAAGTTACACAGCGTTTTGAGAGCACCAACATGCTTCAAGCTGAAACTGCTACAAGGTGTGTGTAGCATGCAGGAAGAAGGCTTGTCATTTCAAAGAAAGAAGTGTAATCCAACATCCAGGTACTGAAACGAGCACACCAGTATGGGAGATGTGCATGTGGACAGTTTCAAGCAGCAGCTCTTTGTGGCCACTTGGAGACAGCGCTGTGAAAAAATTTCGTACGAAGCGGGATTTGGCCAAAGTTGAAAGACCTTCCAAAACCAACCCTAAAGAACTTAGCCAAACAATGAATGTTGCAACAAGCTCCTGCAGGAAAGGTGCTTCTATGAGACAACCCCCGAGCAGGTAGCTACATTCTGCACAGTACAAAATGCAAATGAATTCCAGGCTGAAAACTCACTCCAGAAGGATGAAATGCATGTGTTTCTCTCTGAAAGAACACTCTGCCACTAGGCTTTTGCTTGCTCCTTCAAAGTCTTTGTAGAAACATGTGTTTTCACTGCTGGAATACGTTTTGGGATGCATTGTTTCAATCTCTTGCAAGCCTCATGTTGTTTCTTACACAATGTGGAAAAACAAGGAGTATGTTTCCCAAATCACTTGAAATCCAGGAAAACGCACACTACATCACTCTTGCTCATACACGATCTTTCTCCTAATGTGTTGAGAACATTCAAGAAACCAGAAAAGAAGGGTATTTTGATGTGAATTTCAGATGGCTATGTACAAAAGGACATTTCTATTGGTTGCAGAGTGCAAAACCATGATTGACCTCATGTTCTCCATGAAAACCTTACATTTCCAAGTGACCTGAGGTTGGACTTTCACAGAAAGATGTGTTTGCGTGTCTGTGGTTTAAGGAGCTCTAAGTAGTGTATTCAGTGCTGGAGAGCAACACACCCTACAGAAGTTACACAGCGTTTTGAGAGCACCAACATGCTTCAAGCTGAAACTGCTACAAGGTGTGTGTAGCATGCAGGAAGAAGGCTTGTCATTTCAAAGAAGGAAGTGTAATCCAACATCCAGGTACTGAAACAAGCACACCAGTATGGGAGATGTGCATGTGGACAGTTTCAAGCAGCAGCTCTTTGTGGCCACTTGGAGACAGCGCTGTGAAAAAATTTCGTACGAAGCGGGATTTGGCCAAAGTTGAAAGACCTTCCAAAACCAACCCTAAAGAACTTAGCCAAACAATGAATGTTGCAACAAGCTCCTGCAGGAAAGGTGCTTCTATGAGACAACCCCCGAGCAGGTAGCTACATTCTGCACAGTACAAAATGCAAATGAATTCCAGGCTGAAAACTCACTCCAGAAGGATGAAATGCATGTGTTTCTCTCTGAAAGAACACTCTGCCACTAGGCTTTTGCTTGCTCCTTCAAAGTCTTTGTAGAAACATGTGTTTTCACTGCTGGAATACGTTTTGGGATGCATTGTTTCAATCTCTTGCAAGCCTCATGTTGTTTCTTACACAATGTGGAAAAACAAGGAGTATGTTTCCCAAATCACTTGAAATCCAGGAAAACGCACACTACATCACTCTTGCTCATACACGATCTTTCTCCTAATGTGTTGAGAACATTCAAGAAACCAGAAAAGAAGGGTATTTTGATGTGAATTTCAGATGGCTATGTACAAAAGGACATTTCTATTGGTTGCAGAGTGCAAAACCATGATTGACCTCATGTTCTCCATGAAAACCTTACATTTCCAAGTGACCTGAGGTTGGACTTTCACAGAAAGATGTGTTTGCGTGTCTGTGGTTTAAGGAGCTCTAAGTAGTGTATTCAGTGCTGGAGAGCAACACACCCTACAGAAGTTACACAGCGTTTTGAGAGCACCAACATGCTTCAAGCTGAAACTGCTACAAGGTGTGTGTAGCATGCAGGAAGAAGGCTTGTCATTTCAAAGAAGGAAGTGTAATCCAACATCCAGGTACTGAAACGAGCACACCAGTATGGGAGATGTGCATGTGGACAGTTTCAAGCAGCAGCTCTTTGTGGCCACTTGGAGACAGCGCTGTGAAAAAATTTCGTACGAAGCGGGATTTGGCCAAAGTTGAAAGACCTTCCAAAACCAACCCTAAAGAACTTAGCCAAACAATGAATGTTGCAACAAGCTCCTGCAGGAAAGGTGCTTCTATGAGACAACCCCCGAGCAGGTAGCTACATTCTGCACAGTACAAAATGCAAATGAATTCCAGGCTGAAAACTCACTCCAGAAGGATGAAATGCATGTGTTTCTCTCTGAAAGAACACTCTGCCACTAGGCTTTTGCTTGCTCCTTCAAAGTCTTTGTAGAAACATGTGTTTTCACTGCTGGAATACGTTTTGGGATGCATTGTTTCAATCTCTTGCAAGCCTCATGTTGTTTCTTACACAATGTGGAAAAACAAGGAGTATGTTTCCCAAATCACTTGAAATCCAGGAAAACGCACACTACATCACTCTTGCTCATACACGATCTTTCTCCTAATGTGTTGAGAACATTCAAGAAACCAGAAAAGAAGGGTATTTTGATGTGAATTTCAGATGGCTATGTACAAAAGGACATTTCTATTGGTTGCAGAGTGCAAAACCATGATTGACCTCATGTTCTCCATGAAAACCTTACATTTCCAAGTGACCTGAGGTTGGACTTTCACAGAAAGATGTGTTTGCGTGTCTGTGGTTTAAGGAGCTCTAAGTAGTGTATTCAGTGCTGGAGAGCAACACACCCTACAGAAGTTTCACAGCGTTTTGAGAGCACCAACATGCTTCAAGCTGAAACTGCTACAAGGTGTGTGTAGCATGCAGGAAGAAGGCTTGTCATTTCAAAGAAGGAAGTGTAATCCAACATCCAGGTACTGAAACAAGCACACCAGTATGGGAGATGTGCATGTGGACAGTTTCAAGCAGCAGCTCTTTGTGGCCACTTGGAGACAGCGCTGTGAAAAAATTTCGTACGAAGCGGGATTTGGCCAAAGTTGAAAGACCTTCCAAAACCAACCCTAAAGAACTTAGCCAAACAATGAATGTTGCAACAAGCTCCTGCAGGAAAGGTGCTTCTATGAGACAACCCCCGAGCAGGTAGCTACATTCTGCACAGTACAAAATGCAAATGAATTCCAGGCTGAAAACTCACTCCAGAAGGATGAAATGCATGTGTTTCTCTCTGAAAGAACACTCTGCCACTAGGCTTTTGCTTGCTCCTTCAAAGTCTTTGTAGAAACATGTGTTTTCACTGCTGGAATACGTTTTGGGATGCATTGTTTCAATCTCTTGCAAGCCTCATGTTGTTTCTTACACAATGTGGAAAAACAAGGAGTATGTTTCCCAAATCACTTGAAATCCAGGAAAACGCACACTACATCACTCTTGCTCATACACGATCTTTCTCCTAATGTGTTGAGAACATTCAAGAAACCAGAAAAGAAGGGTATTTTGATGTGAATTTCAGATGGCTATGTACAAAAGGACATTTCTATTGGTTGCAGAGTGCAAAACCATGATTGACCTCATGTTCTCCATGAAAACCTTACATTTCCAAGTGACCTGAGGTTGGACTTTCACAGAAAGATGTGTTTGCGTGTCTGTGGTTTAAGGAGCTCTAAGTAGTGTATTCAGTGCTGGAGAGCAACACACCCTACAGAAGTTACACAGCGTTTTGAGAGCACCAACATGCTTCAAGCTGAAACTGCTACAAGGTGTGTGTAGCATGCAGGAAGAAGGCTTGTCATTTCAAAGAAGGAAGTGTAATCCAACATCCAGGTACTGAAACGAGCACACCAGTATGGGAGATGTGCATGTGGACAGTTTCAAGCAGCAGCTCTTTGTGGCCACTTGGAGACAGCGCTGTGAAAAAATTTCGTACGAAGCGGGATTTGGCCAAAGTTGAAAGACCTTCCAAAACCAACCCTAAAGAACTTAGCCAAACAATGAATGTTGCAACAAGCTCCTGCAGGAAAGGTGCTTCTATGAGACAACCCCCGAGCAGGTAGCTACATTCTGCACAGTACAAAATGCAAATGAATTCCAGGCTGAAAACTCACTCCAGAAGGATGAAATGCATGTGTTTCTCTCTGAAAGAACACTCTGCCACTAGGCTTTTGCTTGCTCCTTCAAAGTCTTTGTAGAAACATGTGTTTTCACTGCTGGAATACGTTTTGGGATGCATTGTTTCAATCTCTTGCAAGCCTCATGTTGTTTCTTACACAATGTGGAAAAACAAGGAGTATGTTTCCCAAATCACTTGAAATCCAGGAAAACGCACACTACATCACTCTTGCTCATACACGATCTTTCTCCTAATGTGTTGAGAACATTCAAGAAACCAGAAAAGAAGGGTATTTTGATGTGAATTTCAGATGGCTATGTACAAAAGGACATTTCTATTGGTTGCAGAGTGCAAAACCATGATTGACCTCATGTTCTCCATGAAAACCTTACATTTCCAAGTGACCTGAGGTTGGACTTTCACAGAAAGATGTGTTTGCGTGTCTGTGGTTTAAGGAGCTCTAAGTAGTGTATTCAGTGCTGGAGAGCAACACACCCTACAGAAGTTACACAGCGTTTTGAGAGCACCAACATGCTTCAAGCTGAAACTGCTACAAGGTGTGTGTAGCATGCAGGAAGAAGGCTTGTCATTTCAAAGAAAGAAGTGTAATCCAACATCCAGGTACTGAAACGAGCACACCAGTATGGGAGATGTGCATGTGGACAGTTTCAAGCAGCAGCTCTTTGTGGCCACTTGGAGACAGCGCTGTGAAAAAATTTCGTACGAAGCGGGATTTGGCCAAAGTTGAAAGACCTTCCAAAACCAACCCTAAAGAACTTAGCCAAACAATGAATGTTGCAACAAGCTCCTGCAGGAAAGGTGCTTCTATGAGACAACCCCCGAGCAGGTAGCTACATTCTGCACAGTACAAAATGCAAATGAATTCCAGGCTGAAAACTCACTCCAGAAGGATGAAATGCATGTGTTTCTCTCTGAAAGAACACTCTGCCACTAGGCTTTTGCTTGCTCCTTCAAAGTCTTTGTAGAAACATGTGTTTTCACTGCTGGAATACGTTTTGCGATGCATTGTTTCAATCTCTTGCAAGCCTCATGTTGTTTCTTACACAATGTGGAAAAACAAGGAGTATGTTTCCCAAATCACTTGAAATCCAGGAAAACGCACACTACATCACTCTTGCTCATACACGATCTTTCTCCTAATGTGTTGAGAACATTCAAGAAACCAGAAAAGAAGGGTATTTTGATGTGAATTTCAGATGGCTATGTACAAAAGGACATTTCTATTGGTTGCAGAGTGCAAAACCATGATTGACCTCATGTTCTCCATGAAAACCTTACATTTCCAAGTGACCTGAGGTTGGACTTTCACAGAAAGATGTGTTTGCGTGTCTGTGGTTTAAGGAGCTCTAAGTAGTGTATTCAGTGCTGGAGAGCAACACACCCTACAGAAGTTACACAGCGTTTTGAGAGCACCAACATGCTTCAAGCTGAAACTGCTACAAGGTGTGTGTAGCATGCAGGAAGAAGGCTTGTCATTTCAAAGAAGGAAGTGTAATCCAACATCCAGGTACTGAAACGAGCACACCAGTATGGGAGATGTGCATGTGGACAGTTTCAAGCAGCAGCTCTTTGTGGCCACTTGGAGACAGCGCTGTGAAAAAATTTCGTACGAAGCGGGATTTGGCCAAAGTTGAAAGACCTTCCAAAACCAACCCTAAAGAACTTAGCCAAACAATGAATGTTGCAACAAGCTCCTGCAGGAAAGGTGCTTCTATGAGACAACCCCCGAGCAGGTAGCTACATTCTGCACAGTACAAAATGCAAATGAATTCCAGGCTGAAAACTCACTCCAGAAGGATGAAATGCATGTGTTTCTCTCTGAAAGAACACTCTGCCACTAGGCTTTTGCTTGCTCCTTCAAAGTCTTTGTAGAAACATGTGTTTTCACTGCTGGAATACGTTTTGGGATGCATTGTTTCAATCTCTTGCAAGCCTCATGTTGTTTCTTACACAATGTGGAAAAACAAGGAGTATGTTTCCCAAATCACTTGAAATCCAGGAAAACGCACACTACATCACTCTTGCTCATACACGATCTTTCTCCTAATGTGTTGAGAACATTCAAGAAACCAGAAAAGAAGGGTATTTTGATGTGAATTTCAGATGGCTATGTACAAAAGGACATTTCTATTGGTTGCAGAGTGCAAAACCATGATTGACCTCATGTTCTCCATGAAAACCTTACATTTCCAAGTGACCTGAGGTTGGACTTTCACAGAAAGATGTGTTTGCGTGTCTGTGGTTTAAGGAGCTCTAAGTAGTGTATTCAGTGCTGGAGAGCAACACACCCTACAGAAGTTACACAGCGTTTTGAGAGCACCAACATGCTTCAAGCTGAAACTGCTACAAGGTGTGTGTAGCATGCAGGAAGAAGGCTTGTCATTTCAAAGAAGGAAGTGTAATCCAACATCCAGGTACTGAAACGAGCACACCAGTATGGGAGATGTGCATGTGGACAGTTTCAAGCAGCAGCTCTTTGTGGCCACTTGGAGACAGCGCTGTGAAAAAATTTCGTACGAAGCGGGATTTGGCCAAAGTTGAAAGACCTTCCAAAACCAACCCTAAAGAACTTAGCCAAACAATGAATGTTGCAACAAGCTCCTGCAGGAAAGGTGCTTCTATGAGACAACCCCCGAGCAGGTAGCTACATTCTGCACAGTACAAAATGCAAATGAATTCCAGGCTGAAAACTCACTCCAGAAGGATGAAATGCATGTGTTTCTCTCTGAAAGAACACTCTGCCACTAGGCTTTTGCTTGCTCCTTCAAAGTCTTTGTAGAAACATGTGTTTTCACTGCTGGAATACGTTTTGGGATGCATTGTTTCAATCTCTTGCAAGCCTCATGTTGTTTCTTACACAATGTGGAAAAACAAGGAGTATGTTTCCCAAATCACTTGAAATCCAGGAAAACGCACACTACATCACTCTTGCTCATACACGATCTTTCTCCTAATGTGTTGAGAACATTCAAGAAACCAGAAAAGAAGGGTATTTTGATGTGAATTTCAGATGGCTATGTACAAAAGGACATTTCTATTGGTTGCAGAGTGCAAAACCATGATTGACCTCATGTTCTCCATGAAAACCTTACATTTCCAAGTGACCTGAGGTTGGACTTTCACAGAAAGATGTGTTTGCGTGTCTGTGGTTTAAGGAGCTCTAAGTAGTGTATTCAGTGCTGGAGAGCAACACACCCTACAGAAGTTACACAGCGTTTTGAGAGCACCAACATGCTTCAAGCTGAAACTGCTACAAGGTGTGTGTAGCATGCAGGAAGAAGGCTTGTCATTTCAAAGAAAGAAGTGTAATCCAACATCCAGGTACTGAAACGAGCACACCAGTATGGGAGATGTGCATGTGGACAGTTTCAAGCAGCAGCTCTTTGTGGCCACTTGGAGACAGCGCTGTGAAAAAATTTCGTACGAAGCGGGATTTGGCCAAAGTTGAAAGACCTTCCAAAACCAACCCTAAAGAACTTAGCCAAACAATGAATGTTGCAACAAGCTCCTGCAGGAAAGGTGCTTCTATGAGACAACCCCCGAGCAGGTAGCTACATTCTGCACAGTACAAAATGCAAATGAATTCCAGGCTGAAAACTCACTCCAGAAGGATGAAATGCATGTGTTTCTCTCTGAAAGAACACTCTGCCACTAGGCTTTTGCTTGCTCCTTCAAAGTCTTTGTAGAAACATGTGTTTTCACTGCTGGAATACGTTTTGGGATGCATTGTTTCAATCTCTTGCAAGCCTCATGTTGTTTCTTACACAATGTGGAAAAACAAGGAGTATGTTTCCCAAATCACTTGAAATCCAGGAAAACGCACACTACATCACTCTTGCTCATACACGATCTTTCTCCTAATGTGTTGAGAACATTCAAGAAACCAGAAAAGAAGGGTATTTTGATGTGAATTTCAGATGGCTATGTACAAAAGGACATTTCTATTGGTTGCAGAGTGCAAAACCATGATTGACCTCATGTTCTCCATGAAAACCTTACATTTCCAAGTGACCTGAGGTTGGACTTTCACAGAAAGATGTGTTTGCGTGTCTGTGGTTTAAGGAGCTCTAAGTAGTGTATTCAGTGCTGGAGAGCAACACACCCTACAGAAGTTACACAGCGTTTTGAGAGCACCAACATGCTTCAAGCTGAAACTGCTACAAGGTGTGTGTAGCATGCAGGAAGAAGGCTTGTCATTTCAAAGAAGGAAGTGTAATCCAACATCCAGGTACTGAAACGAGCACACCAGTATGGGAGATGTGCATGTGGACAGTTTCAAGCAGCAGCTCTTTGTGGCCACTTGGAGACAGCGCTGTGAAAAAATTTCGTACGAAGCGGGATTTGGCCAAAGTTGAAAGACCTTCCAAAACCAACCCTAAAGAACTTAGCCAAACAATGAATGTTGCAACAAGCTCCTGCAGGAAAGGTGCTTCTATGAGACAACCCCCGAGCAGGTAGCTACATTCTGCACAGTACAAAATGCAAATGAATTCCAGGCTGAAAACTCACTCCAGAAGGATGAAATGCATGTGTTTCTCTCTGAAAGAACACTCTGCCACTAGGCTTTTGCTTGCTCCTTCAAAGTCTTTGTAGAAACATGTGTTTTCACTGCTGGAATACGTTTTGGGATGCATTGTTTCAATCTCTTGCAAGCCTCATGTTGTTTCTTACACAATGTGGAAAAACAAGGAGTATGTTTCCCAAATCACTTGAAATCCAGGAAAACGCACACTACATCACTCTTGCTCATACACGATCTTTCTCCTAATGTGTTGAGAACATTCAAGAAACCAGGAAAGAAGGGTATTTTGATGTGAATTTCAGATGGCTATGTACAAAAGGACATTTCTATTGGTTGCAGAGTGCAAAACCATGATTGACCTCATGTTCTCCATGAAAACCTTACATTTCCAAGTGACCTGAGGTTGGACTTTCACAGAAAGATGTGTTTGCGTGTCTGTGGTTTAAGGAGCTCTAAGTAGTGTATTCAGTGCTGGAGAGCAACACACCCTACAGAAGTTACACAGCGTTTTGAGAGCACCAACATGCTTCAAGCTGAAACTGCTACAAGGTGTGTGTAGCATGCAGGAAGAAGGCTTGTCATTTCAAAGAAAGAAGTGTAATCCAACATCCAGGTACTGAAACGAGCACACCAGTATGGGAGATGTGCATGTGGACAGTTTCAAGCAGCAGCTCTTTGTGGCCACTTGGAGACAGCGCTGTGAAAAAATTTCGTACGAAGCGGGATTTGGCCAAAGTTGAAAGACCTTCCAAAACCAACCCTAAAGAACTTAGCCAAACAATGAATGTTGCAACAAGCTCCTGCAGGAAAGGTGCTTCTATGAGACAACCCCCGAGCAGGTAGCTACATTCTGCACAGTACAAAATGCAAATGAATTCCAGGCTGAAAACTCACTCCAGAAGGATGAAATGCATGTGTTTCTCTCTGAAAGAACACTCTGCCACTAGGCTTTTGCTTGCTCCTTCAAAGTCTTTGTAGAAACATGTGTTTTCACTGCTGGAATACGTTTTGGGATGCATTGTTTCAATCTCTTGCAAGCCTCATGTTGTTTCTTACACAATGTGGAAAAACAAGGAGTATGTTTCCCAAATCACTTGAAATCCAGGAAAACGCACACTACATCACTCTTGCTCATACACGATCTTTCTCCTAATGTGTTGAGAACATTCAAGAAACCAGGAAAGAAGGGTATTTTGATGTGAATTTCAGATGGCTATGTACAAAAGGACATTTCTATTGGTTGCAGAGTGCAAAACCATGATTGACCTCATGTTCTCCATGAAAACCTTACATTTCCAAGTGACCTGAGGTTGGACTTTCACAGAAAGATGTGTTTGCGTGTCTGTGGTTTAAGGAGCTCTAAGTAGTGTATTCAGTGCTGGAGAGTAACACACCCTACAGAAGTTACACAGCGTTTTGAGAGCACCAACATGCTTCAAGCTGAAACTGCTACAAGGTGTGTGTAGCATGCAGGAAGAAGGCTTGTCATTTCAAAGAAAGAAGTGTAATCCAACATCCAGGTACTGAAACGAGCACACCAGTATGGGAGATGTGCATGTGGACAGTTTCAAGCAGCAGCTCTTTGTGGCCACTTGGAGACAGCGCTGTGAAAAAATTTCGTACGAAGCGGGATTTGGCCAAAGTTGAAAGACCTTCCAAAACCAACCCTAAAGAACTTAGCCAAACAATGAATGTTGCAACAAGCTCCTGCAGGAAAGGTGCTTCTATGAGACAACCCCCGAGCAGGTAGCTACATTCTGCACAGTACAAAATGCAAATGAATTCCAGGCTGAAAACTCACTCCAGAAGGATGAAATGCATGTGTTTCTCTCTGAAAGAACACTCTGCCACTAGGCTTTTGCTTGCTCCTTCAAAGTCTTTGTAGAAACATGTGTTTTCACTGCTGGAATACGTTTTGGGATGCATTGTTTCAATCTCTTGCAAGCCTCATGTTGTTTCTTACACAATGTGGAAAAACAAGGAGTATGTTTCCCAAATCACTTGAAATCCAGGAAAACGCACACTACATCACTCTTGCTCATACACGATCTTTCTCCTAATGTGTTGAGAACATTCAAGAACCAGAAAAGAAGGGTATTTTGATGTGAATTTCAGATGGCTATGTACAAAAGGACATTTCTATTGGTTGCAGAGTGCAAAACCATGATTGACCTCATGTTCTCCATGAAAACCTTACATTTCCAAGTGACCTGAGGTTGGACTTTCACAGAAAGATGTGTTTGCGTGTCTGTGGTTTAAGGAGCTCTAAGTAGTGTATTCAGTGCTGGAGAGCAACACACCCTACAGAAGTTACACAGCGTTTTGAGAGCACCAACATGCTTCAAGCTGAAACTGCTACAAGTTGTGTGTAGCATGCAGGAAGAAGGCTTGTCATTTCAAAGAAAGAAGTGTAATCCAACATCCAGGTACTGAAACGAGCACACCAGTATGGGAGATGTGCATGTGGACAGTTTCAAGCAGCAGCTCTTTGTGGCCACTTTGAGACAGCGCTGTGAAAAAATTTCGTACGAAGCGGGATTTGGCCAAAGTTGAAAGACCTTCCAAAACCAACCCTAAAGAACTTAGCCAAACAATGAATGTTGCAACAAGCTCCTGCAGGAAAGGTGCTTCTATGAGACAACCCCCGAGCAGGTAGCTACATTCTACACAGTACAAAATGCAAATGAATTCCAGGCTGAAAACTCACTCCAGAAGGATGAAATGCATGTGTTTCTCTCTGAAAGAACACTCTGCCACTAGGCTTTTGCTTGCTCCTTCAAAGTCTTTGTAGAAACATGTGTTTTCACTGCTGGAATACGTTTTGGGATGCATTGTTTCAATCTCTTGCAAGCCTCATGTTGTTTCTTACACAATGTGGAAAAACAAGGAGTATGTTTCCCAAATCACTTGAAATCCAGGAAAACGCACACTACATCACTCTTGCTCATACACGATCTTTCTCCTAATGTGTTGAGAACATTCAAGAAACCAGAAAAGAAGGGTATTTTGATGTGAATTTCAGATGGCTATGTACAAAAGGACATTTCTATTGGTTGCAGAGTGCAAAACCATGATTGACCTCATGTTCTCCATGAAAACCTTACATTTCCAAGTGACCTGAGGTTGGACTTTCACAGAAAGATGTGTTTGCGTGTCTGTGGTTTAAGGAGCTCTAAGTAGTGTATTCAGTGCTGGAGAGCAACACACCCTACAGAAGTTACACAGCGTTTTGAGAGCACCAACATGCTTCAAGCTGAAACTGCTACAAGGTGTGTGTAGCATGCAGGAAGAAGGCTTGTCATTTCAAAGAAGGAAGTGTAATCCAACATCCAGGTACTGAAACAAGCACACCAGTATGGGAGATGTGCATGTGGACAGTTTCAAGCAGCAGCTCTTTGTGGCCACTTGGAGACAGCGCTGTGAAACAATTTCGTACGAAGCGGGATTTGGCCAAAGTTGAAAGACCTTCCAAAACCAACCCTAAAGAACTTAGCCAAACAATGAATGTTGCAACAAGCTCCTGCAGGAAAGGTGCTTCTATGAGACAACCCCCGAGCAGGTAGCTACATTCTGCACAGTACAAAATGCAAATGAATTCCAGGCTGAAAACTCACTCCAGAAAGATGAAATGCATGTGTTTCTCTCTGAAAGAACACTCTGCCACTAGGCTTTTGCTTGCTCCTTCAAAGTCTTTGTAGAAACATGTGTTTTCACTGCTGGAATACGTTTTGGGATGCATTGTTTCAATCTCTTGCAAGCCTCATGTTGTTTCTTACACAATGTGGAAAAACAAGGAGTATGTTTCCCAAATCACTTGAAATCCAGGAAAACGCACACTACATCACTCTTGCTCATACACGATCTTTCTCCTAATGTGTTGAGAACATTCAAGAAACCAGAAAAGAAGGGTATTTTGATGTGAATTTCAGATGGCTATGTACAAAAGGACATTTCTATTGGTTGCAGAGTGCAAAACCATGATTGACCTCATGTTCTCCATGAAAACCTTACATTTCCAAGTGACCTGAGGTTGGACTTTCACAGAAAGATGTGTTTGCGTGTCTGTGGTTTAAGGAGCTCTAAGTAGTGTATTCAGTGCTGGAGAGCAACACACCCTACAGAAGTTACACAGCGTTTTGAGAGCACCAACATGCTTCAAGCTGAAACTGCTACAAGGTGTGTGTAGCATGCAGGAAGAAGGCTTGTCATTTCAAAGAAAGAAGTGTAATCCAACATCCAGGTACTGAAACGAGCACACCAGTATGGGAGATGTGCATGTGGACAGTTTCAAGCAGCAGCTCTTTGTGGCCACTTGGAGACAGCGCTGTGAAAAAATTTCGTACGAAGCGGGATTTGGCCAAAGTTGAAAGACCTTCCAAAACCAACCCTAAAGAACTTAGCCAAACAATGAATGTTGCAACAAGCTCCTGCAGGAAAGGTGCTTCTATGAGACAACCCCCGAGCAGGTAGCTACATTCTGCACAGTACAAAATGCAAATGAATTCCAGGCTGAAAACTCACTCCAGAAGGATGAAATGCATGTGTTTCTCTCTGAAAGAACACTCTGCCACTAGGCTTTTGCTTGCTCCTTCAAAGTCTTTGTAGAAACATGTGTTTTCACTGCTGGAATACGTTTTGGGATGCATTGTTTCAATCTCTTGCAAGCCTCATGTTGTTTCTTACACAATGTGGAAAAACAAGGAGTATGTTTCCCAAATCACTTGAAATCCAGGAAAACGCACACTACATCACTCTTGCTCATACACGATCTTTCTCCTAATGTGTTGAGAACATTCAAGAAACCAGAAAAGAAGGGTATTTTGATGTGAATTTCAGATGGCTATGTACAAAAGGACATTTCTATTGGTTGCAGAGTGCAAAACCATGATTGACCTCATGTTCTCCATGAAAACCTTACATTTCCAAGTGACCTGAGGTTGGACTTTCACAGAAAGATGTGTTTGCGTGTCTGTGGTTTAAGGAGCTCTAAGTAGTGTATTCAGTGCTGGAGAGCAACACACCCTACAGAAGTTACACAGCGTTTTGAGAGCACCAACATGCTTCAAGCTGAAACTGCTACAAGGTGTGTGTAGCATGCAGGAAGAAGGCTTGTCATTTCAAAGAAGGAAGTGTAATCCAACATCCAGGTACTGAAACGAGCACACCAGTATGGGAGATGTGCATGTGGACAGTTTCAAGCAGCAGCTCTTTGTGGCCACTTGGAGACAGCGCTGTGAAAAAATTTCGTACGAAGCGGGATTTGGCCAAAGTTGAAAGACCTTCCAAAACCAACCCTAAAGAACTTAGCCAAACAATGAATGTTGCAACAAGCTCCTGCAGGAAAGGTGCTTCTATGAGACAACCCCCGAGCAGGTAGCTACAGTCTGCACAGTACAAAATGCAAATGAATTCCAGGCTGAAAACTCACTCCAGAAGGATGAAATGCATGTGTTTCTCTCTGAAAGAACACTCTGCCACTAGGCTTTTGCTTGCTCCTTCAAAGTCTTTGTAGAAACATGTGTTTTCACTGCTGGAATACGTTTTGGGATGCATTGTTTCAATCTCTTGCAAGCCTCATGTTGTTTCTTACACAATGTGGAAAAACAAGGAGTATGTTTCCCAAATCACTTGAAATCCAGGAAAACGCACACTGCATCACTCTTGCTCATACACGATCTTTCTCCTAATGTGTTGAGAACATTCAAGAAACCAGAAAAGAAGGGTATTTTGATGTGAATTTCAGATGGCTATGTACAAAAGGACATTTCTATTGGTTGCAGAGTGCAAAACCATGATTGACCTCATGTTCTCCATGAAAACCTTACATTTCCAAGTGACCTGAGGTTGGACTTTCACAGAAAGATGTGTTTGCGTGTCTGTGGTTTAAGGAGCTCTAAGTAGTGTATTCAGTGCTGGAGAGCAACACACCCTACAGAAGTTACACAGCGTTTTGAGAGCACCAACATGCTTCAAGCTGAAACTGCTACAAGGTGTGTGTAGCATGCAGGAAGAAGGCTTGTCATTTCAAAGAAAGAAGTGTAATCCAACATCCAGGTACTGAAACGAGCACACCAGTATGGGAGATGTGCATGTGGACAGTTTCAAGCAGCAGCTCTTTGTGGCCACTTGGAGACAGCGCTGTGAAAAAATTTCGTACGAAGCGGGATTTGGCCAAAGTTGAAAGACCTTCCAAAACCAACCCTAAAGAACTTAGCCAAACAATGAATGTTGCAACAAGCTCCTGCAGGAAAGGTGCTTCTATGAGACAACCCCCGAGCAGGTAGCTACATTCTGCACAGTACAAAATGCAAATGAATTCCAGGCTGAAAACTCACTCCAGAAGGATGAAATGCATGTGTTTCTCTCTGAAAGAACACTCTGCCACTAGGCTTTTGCTTGCTCCTTCAAAGTCTTTGTAGAAACATGTGTTTTCACTGCTGGAATACGTTTTGGGATGCATTGTTTCAATCTCTTGCAAGCCTCATGTTGTTTCTTACACAATGTGGAAAAACAAGGAGTATGTTTCCCAAATCACTTGAAATCCAGGAAAACGCACACTACATCACTCTTGCTCATACACGATCTTTCTCCTAATGTGTTGAGAACATTCAAGAAACCAGAAAAGAAGGGTATTTTGATGTGAATTTCAGATGGCTATGTACAAAAGGACATTTCTATTGGTTGCAGAGTGCAAAACCATGATTGACCTAATGTTCTCCATGAAAACCTTACATTTCCAAGTGACCTGAGGTTGGACTTTCACAGAAAGATGTGTTTGCGTGTCTGTGGTTTAAGGAGCTCTAAGTAGTGTATTCAGTGCTGGAGAGCAACACACCCTACAGAAGTTACACAGCGTTTTGAGAGCACCAACATGCTTCAAGCTGAAACTGCTACAAGGTGTGTGTAGCATGCAGGAAGAAGGCTTGTCATTTCAAAGAAAGAAGTGTAATCCAACATCCAGGTACTGAAACGAGCACACCAGTATGGGAGATGTGCATGTGGACAGTTTCAAGCAGCAGCTCTTTGTGGCCACTTGGAGACAGCGCTGTGAAAAAATTTCGTACGAAGCGGGATTTGGCCAAAGTTGAAAGACCTTCCAAAACCAACCCTAAAGAACTTAGCCAAACAATGAATGTTGCAACAAGCTCCTGCAGGAAAGGTGCTTATATGAGACAACCCCCGAGCAGGTAGCTACAGTCTGCACAGTACAAAATGCAAATGAATTCCAGGCTGAAAACTCACTCCAGAAGGATGAAATGCATGTGTTTCTCTCTGAAAGAACACTCTGCCACTAGGCTTTTGCTTGCTCCTTCAAAGTCTTTGTAGAAACATGTGTTTTCACGGCTGGAATACGTTTTGGGATGCATTGTTTCAATCTCTTGCAAGCCTCATGTTGTTTCTTACACAATGTGGAAAAACAAGGAGTATGTTTCCCAAATCACTTGAAATCCAGGAAAACGCACACTACATCACTCTTGCTCATACACGATCTTTCTCCTAATGTGTTGAGAACATTCAAGAAACCAGAAAAGAAGGGTATTTTGATGTGAATTTCAGATGGCTATGTACAAAAGGACATTTCTATTGGTTGCAGAGTGCAAAACCATGATTGACCTCATGTTCTCCATGAAAACCTTACATTTCCAAGTGACCTGAGGTTGGACTTTCACAGAAAGATGTGTTTGCGTGTCTGTGGTTTAAGGAGCTCTAAGTAGTGTATTCAGTGCTGGAGAGCAACACACCCTACAGAAGTTACACAGCGTTTTGAGAGCACCAACATGCTTCAAGCTGAAACTGCTACAAGGTGTGTGTAGCATGCAGGAAGAAGGCTTGTCATTTCAAAGAAAGAAGTGTAATCCAACATCCAGGTACTGAAACGGGCACACCAGTATGGGAGATGTGCATGTGGACAGTTTCAAGCAGCAGCTCTTTGTGGCCACTTGGAGACAGCGCTGTGAAAAAATTTCGTACGAAGCGGGATTTGGCCAAAGTTGAAAGACCTTCCAAAACCAACCCTAAAGAACTTAGCCAAACAATGAATGTTGCAACAAGCTCCTGCAGGAAAGGTGCTTCTATGAGACAACCCCCGAGCAGGTAGCTACATTCTGCACAGTACAAAATGCAAATGAATTCCAGGCTGAAAACTCACTCCAGAAGGATGAAATGCATGTGTTTCTCTCTGAAAGAACACTCTGCCACTAGGCTTTTGCTTGCTCCTTCAAAGTCTTTGTAGAAACATGTGTTTTCACTGCTGGAATACGTTTTGGGATGCATTGTTTCAATCTCTTGCAAGCCTCATGTTGTTTCTTACACAATGTGGAAAAACAAGGAGTATGTTTCCCAAATCACTTGAAATCCAGGAAAACGCACACTACATCACTCTTGCTCATACACGATCTTTCTCCTAATGTGTTGAGAACATTCAAGAAATCAGAAAAGAAGGGTATTTTGATGTGAATTTCAGATGGCTATGTACAAAAGGACATTTCTATTGGTTGCAGAGTGCAAAACCATGATTGACCTCATGTTCTCCATGAAAACCTTACATTTCCAAGTGACCTGAGGTTGGACTTTCACAGAAAGATGTGTTTGCGTGTCTGTGGTTTAAGGAGCTCTAAGTAGTGTATTCAGTGCTGGAGAGCAACACACCCTACAGAAGTTACACAGCGTTTTGAGAGCACCAACATGCTTCAAGCTGAAACTGCTACAAGGTGTGTGTAGCATGCAGGAAGAAGGCTTGTCATTTCAAAGAAAGAAGTGTAATCCAACATCCAGGTACTGAAACGAGCACACCAGTATGGGAGATGTGCTTGTGGACAGTTTCAAGCAGCAGCTCTTTGTGGCCACTTGGAGACAGCGCTGTGAAAAAATTTCGTACGAAGCGGGATTTGGCCAAAGTTGAAAGACCTTCCAAAACCAACCCTAAAGAACTTAGCCAAACAATGAATGTTGCAACAAGCTCCTGCAGGAAAGGTGCTTCTATGAGACAACCCCCGAGCAGGTAGCTACATTCTGCACAGTACAAAATGCAAATGAATTCCAGGCTGAAAACTCACTCCAGAAGGATGAAATGCATGTGTTTCTCTCTGAAAGAACACTCTGCCACTAGGCTTTTGCTTGCTCCTTCAAAGTCTTTGTAGAAACATGTGTTTTCACTGCTGGAATACGTTTTGGGATGCATTGTTTCAATCTCTTGCAAGCCTCATGTTGTTTCTTACACAATGTGGAAAAACAAGGAGTATGTTTCCCAAATCACTTGAAATCCAGGAAAACGCACACTACATCACTCTTGCTCATACACGATCTTTCTCCTAATGTGCTGAGAACATTCAAGAAACCAGAAAAGAAGGGTATTTTGATGTGAATTTCAGATGGCTATGTACAAAAGGACATTTCTATTGGTTGCAGAGTGCAAAACCATGATTGACCTCATGTTCTCCATGAAAACCTTACATTTCCAAGTGACCTGAGGTTGGACTTTCACAGAAAGATGTGTTTGCGTGTCTGTGGTTTAAGGAGCTCTAAGTAGTGTATTCAGTGCTGGAGAGCAACACACCCTACAGAAGTTACACAGCGTTTTGAGAGCACCAACATGCTTCAAGCTGAAACTGCTACAAGGTGTGTGTAGCATGCAGGAAGAAGGCTTGTCATTTCAAAGAAGGAAGTGTAATCCAACATCCAGGTACTGAAACAAGCACACCAGTATGGGAGATGTGCATGTGGACAGTTTCAAGCAACAGCTCTTTGTGGCCACTTGGAGACAGCGCTGTGAAAAAATTTCGTACGAAGCGAGATTTGGCCAAAGTTGAAAGACCTTCCAAAACCAACCCTAAAGAACTTAGCCAAACAATGAATGTTGCAACAAGCTCCTGCAGGAAAGGTGCTTCTATGAGACAACCCCCGAGCAGGTAGCTACATTCTGCACAGTACAAAATGCAAATGAATTCCAGGCTGAAAACTCACTCCAGAAGGATGAAATGCATGTGTTTCTCTCTGAAAGAACACTCTGCCACTAGGCTTTTGCTTGCTCCTTCAAAGTCTTTGTAGAAACATGTGTTTTCACTGCTGGAATACGTTTTGGGATGCATTGTTTCAATCTCTTGCAAGCCTCATGTTGTTTCTTACACAATGTGGAAAAACAAGGAGTATGTTTCCCAAATCACTTGAAATCCAGGAAAACGCACACTACATCACTCTTGCTCATACACGATCTTTCTCCTAATGTGTTGAGAACATTCAAGAAACCAGAAAAGAAGGGTATTTTGATGTGAATTTCAGATGGCTATGTACAAAAGGACATTTCTATTGGTTGCAGAGTGCAAAACCATGATTGACCTCATGTTCTCCATGAAAACCTTACATTTCCAAGTGACCTGAGGTTGGACTTTCACAGAAAGATGTGTTTGCGTGTCTGTGGTTTAAGGAGCTCTAAGTAGTGTATTCAGTGCTGGAGAGCAACACACCCTACAGAAGTTACACAGCGTTTTGAGAGCACCAACATGCTTCAAGCTGAAACTGCTACAAGGTGTGTGTAGCATGCAGGAAGAAGGCTTGTCATTTCAAAGAAAGAAGTGTAATCCAACATCCAGGTACTGAAACGAGCACACCAGTATGGGAGATGTGCATGTGGACAGTTTCAAGCAGCAGCTCTTTGTGGCCACTTGGAGACAGCGCTGTGAAAAAATTTCGTACGAAGCGGGATTTGGCCAAAGTTGAAAGACCTTCCAAAACCAACCCTAAAGAACTTAGCCAAACAATGAATGTTGCAACAAGCTCCTGCAGGAAAGGTGCTTCTATGAGACAACCCCCGAGCAGGTAGCTACATTCTGCACAGTACAAAATGCAAATGAATTCCAGGCTGAAAACTCACTCCAGAAGGATGAAATGCATGTGTTTCTCTCTGAAAGAACACTCTGCCACTAGGCTTTTGCTTGCTCCTTCAAAGTCTTTGTAGAAACATGTGTTTTCACTGCTGGAATACGTTTTGGGATGCATTGTTTCAATCTCTTGCAAGCCTCATGTTGTTTCTTACACAATGTGGAAAAACAAGGAGTATGTTTCCCAAATCACTTGAAATCCAGGAAAACGCACACTACATCACTCTTGCTCATACACGATCTTTCTCCTAATGTGTTGAGAACATTCAAGAAACCAGAAAAGAAGGGTATTTTGATGTGAATTTCAGATGGCTATGTACAAAAGGACATTTCTATTGGTTGCAGAGTGCAAAACCATGATTGACCTAATGTTCTCCATGAAAACCTTACATTTCCAAGTGACCTGAGGTTGGACTTTCACAGAAAGATGTGTTTGCGTGTCTGTGGTTTAAGGAGCTCTAAGTAGTGTATTCAGTGCTGGAGAGCAACACACCCTACAGAAGTTACACAGCGTTTTGAGAGCACCAACATGCTTCAAGCTGAAACTGCTACAAGGTGTGTGTAGCATGCAGGAAGAAGGCTTGTCATTTCAAAGAAAGAAGTGTAATCCAACATCCAGGTACTGAAACGAGCACACCAGTATGGGAGATGTGCATGTGGACAGTTTCAAGCAGCAGCTCTTTGTGGCCACTTGGAGACAGCGCTGTGAAAAAATTTCGTACGAAGCGGGATTTGGCCAAAGTTGAAAGACCTTCCAAAACCAACCCTAAAGAACTTAGCCAAACAATGAATGTTGCAACAAGCTCCTGCAGGAAAGGTGCTTCTATGAGACAACCCCCGAGCAGGTAGCTACATTCTGCACAGTACAAAATGCAAATGAATTCCAGGCTGAAAACTCACTCCAGAAGGATGAAATGCATGTGTTTCTCTCTGAAAGAACACTCTGCCACTAGGCTTTTGCTTGCTCCTTCAAAGTCTTTGTAGAAACATGTGTTTTCACTGCTGGAATACGTTTTGGGATGCATTGTTTCAATCTCTTGCAAG
Organism: Miniopterus natalensis; assembly: GCF_054644295.1. Classification (NCBI taxonomy): domain Eukaryota; kingdom Metazoa; phylum Chordata; class Mammalia; order Chiroptera; family Miniopteridae; genus Miniopterus; species Miniopterus natalensis. The sequence continues at coordinate 1,357,130 of NC_142101.1, forward strand.
CCTCATGTTGTTTCTTACACAATGTGGAAAAACAAGGAGTATGTTTCCCAAATCACTTGAAATCCAGGAAAACGCACACTACATCACTCTTGCTCATACACGATCTTTCTCCTAATGTGTTGAGAACATTCAAGAAACCAGAAAAGAAGGGTATTTTGATGTGAATTTCAGATGGCTATGTACAAAAGGACATTTCTATTGGTTGCAGAGTGCAAAACCATGATTGACCTCATGTTCTCCATGAAAACCTTACATTTCCAAGTGACCTGAGGTTGGACTTTCACAGAAAGATGTGTTTGCGTGTCTGTGGTTTAAGGAGCTCTAAGTAGTGTATTCAGTGCTGGAGAGCAACACACCCTACAGAAGTTACACAGCGTTTTGAGAGCACCAACATGCTTCAAGCTGAAACTGCTACAAGGTGTGTGTAGCATGCAGGAAGAAGGCTTGTCATTTCAAAGAAAGAAGTGTAATCCAACATCCAGGTACTGAAACGAGCACACCAGTATGGGAGATGTGCTTGTGGACAGTTTCAAGCAGCAGCTCTTTGTGGCCACTTGGAGACAGCGCTGTGAAAAAATTTCGTACGAAGCGGGATTTGGCCAAAGTTGAAAGACCTTCCAAAACCAACCCTAAAGAACTTAGCCAAACAATGAATGTTGCAACAAGCTCCTGCAGGAAAGGTGCTTCTATGAGACAACCCCCGAGCAGGTAGCTACATTCTGCACAGTACAAAATGCAAATGAATTCCAGGCTGAAAACTCACTCCAGAAGGATGAAATGCATGTGTTTCTCTCTGAAAGAACACTCTGCCACTAGGCTTTTGCTTGCTCCTTCAAAGTCTTTGTAGAAACATGTGTTTTCACTGCTGGAATACGTTTTGGGATGCATTGTTTCAATCTCTTGCAAGCCTCATGTTGTTTCTTACACAATGTGGAAAAACAAGGAGTATGTTTCCCAAATCACTTGAAATCCAGGAAAACGCACACTACATCACTCTTGCTCATACACGATCTTTCTCCTAATGTGTTGAGAACATTCAAGAAACCAGAAAAGAAGGGTATTTTGATGTGAATTTCAGATGGCTATGTACAAAAGGACATTTCTATTGGTTGCAGAGTGCAAAACCATGATTGACCTCATGTTCTCCATGAAAACCTTACATTTCCAAGTGACCTGAGGTTGGACTTTCACAGAAAGATGTGTTTGCGTGTCTGTGGTTTAAGGAGCTCTAAGTAGTGTATTCAGTGCTGGAGAGCAACACACCCTACAGAAGTTACACAGCGTTTTGAGAGCACCAACATGCTTCAAGCTGAAACTGCTACAAGGTGTGTGTAGCATGCAGGAAGAAGGCTTGTCATTTCAAAGAAAGAAGTGTAATCCAACATCCAGGTACTGAAACGAGCACACCAGTATGGGAGATGTGCTTGTGGACAGTTTCAAGCAGCAGCTCTTTGTGGCCACTTGGAGACAGCGCTGTGAAAAAATTTCGTACGAAGCGGGATTTGGCCAAAGTTGAAAGACCTTCCAAAACCAACCCTAAAGAACTTAGCCAAACAATGAATGTTGCAACAAGCTCCTGCAGGAAAGGTGCTTCTATGAGACAACCCCCGAGCAGGTAGCTACATTCTGCACAGTACAAAATGCAAATGAATTCCAGGCTGAAAACTCACTCCAGAAGGATGAAATGCATGTGTTTCTCTCTGAAAGAACACTCTGCCACTAGGCTTTTGCTTGCTCCTTCAAAGTCTTTGTAGAAACATGTGTTTTCACTGCTGGAATACGTTTTGGGATGCATTGTTTCAATCTCTTGCAAGCCTCATGTTGTTTCTTACACAATGTGGAAAAACAAGGAGTATGTTTCCCAAATCACTTGAAATCCAGGAAAACGCACACTACATCACTCTTGCTCATACACGATCTTTCTCCTAATGTGTTGAGAACATTCAAGAAACCAGAAAAGAAGGGTATTTTGATGTGAATTTCAGATGGCTATGTACAAAAGGACATTTCTATTGGTTGCAGAGTGCAAAACCATGATTGACCTCATGTTCTCCATGAAAACCTTACATTTCCAAGTGACCTGAGGTTGGACTTTCACAGAAAGATGTGTTTGCGTGTCTGTGGTTTAAGGAGCTCTAAGTAGTGTATTCAGTGCTGGAGAGCAACACACCCTACAGAAGTTACACAGCGTTTTGAGAGCACCAACATGCTTCAAGCTGAAACTGCTACAAGGTGTGTGTAGCATGCAGGAAGAAGGCTTGTCATTTCAAAGAAAGAAGTGTAATCCAACATCCAGGTACTGAAACGAGCACACCAGTATGGGAGATGTGCATGTGGACAGTTTCAAGCAGCAGCTCTTTGTGGCCACTTGGAGACAGCGCTGTGAAAAAATTTCGTACGAAGCGGGATTTGGCCAAAGTTGAAAGACCTTCCAAAACCAACCCTAAAGAACTTAGCCAAACAATGAATGTTGCAACAAGCTCCTGCAGGAAAGGTGCTTCTATGAGACAACCCCCGAGCAGGTAGCTACATTCTGCACAGTACAAAATGCAAATGAATTCCAGGCTGAAAACTCACTCCAGAAGGATGAAATGCATGTGTTTCTCTCTGAAAGAACACTCTGCCACTAGGCTTTTGCTTGCTCCTTCAAAGTCTTTGTAGAAACATGTGTTTTCACTGCTGGAATACGTTTTGGGATGCATTGTTTCAATCTCTTGCAAACCTCATGTTGTTTCTTACACAATGTGGAAAAACAAGGAGTATGTTTCCCAAATCACTTGAAATCCAGGAAAACGCACACTACATCACTCTTGCTCATACACGATCTTTCTCCTAATGTGTTGAGAACATTCAAGAAACCAGAAAAGAAGGGTATTTTGATGTGAATTTCAGATGGCTATGTACAAAAGGACATTTCTATTGGTTGCAGAGTGCAAAACCATGATTGACCTCATGTTCTCCATGAAAACCTTACATTTCCAAGTGACCTGAGGTTGGACTTTCACAGAAAGATGTGTTTGCGTGTCTGTGGTTTAAGGAGCTCTAAGTAGTGTATTCAGTGCTGGAGAGCAACACACCCTACAGAAGTTACACAGCGTTTTGAGAGCACCAACATGCTTCAAGCTGAAACTGCTACAAGGTGTGTGTAGCATGCAGGAAGAAGGCTTGTCATTTCAAAGAAAGAAGTGTAATCCAACATCCAGGTACTGAAACGAGCACACCAGTATGGGAGATGTGCTTGTGGACAGTTTCAAGCAGCAGCTCTTTGTGGCCACTTGGAGACAGCGCTGTGAAAAAATTTCGTACGAAGCGGGATTTGGCCAAAGTTGAAAGACCTTCCAAAACCAACCCTAAAGAACTTAGCCAAACAATGAATGTTGCAACAAGCTCCTGCAGGAAAGGTGCTTCTATGAGACAACCCCCGAGCAGGTAGCTACATTCTGCACAGTACAAAATGCAAATGAATTCCAGGCTGAAAACTCACTCCAGAAGGATGAAATGCATGTGTTTCTCTCTGAAAGAACACTCTGCCACTAGGCTTTTGCTTGCTCCTTCAAAGTCTTTGTAGAAACATGTGTTTTCACTGCTGGAATACGTTTTGGGATGCATTGTTTCAATCTCTTGCAAGCCTCATGTTGTTTCTTACACAATGTGGAAAAACAAGGAGTATGTTTCCCAAATCACTTGAAATCCAGGAAAACGCACACTACATCACTCTTGCTCATACACGATCTTTCTCCTAATGTGTTGAGAACATTCAAGAAACCAGAAAAGAAGGGTATTTTGATGTGAATTTCAGATGGCTATGTACAAAAGGACATTTCTATTGGTTGCAGAGTGCAAAACCATGATTGACCTCATGTTCTCCATGAAAACCTTACATTTCCAAGTGACCTGAGGTTGGACTTTCACAGAAAGATGTGTTTGCGTGTCTGTGGTTTAAGGAGCTCTAAGTAGTGTATTCAGTGCTGGAGAGCAACACACCCTACAGAAGTTACACAGCGTTTTGAGAGCACCAACATGCTTCAAGCTGAAACTGCTACAAGGTGTGTGTAGCATGCAGGAAGAAGGCTTGTCATTTCAAAGAAAGAAGTGTAATCCAACATCCAGGTACTGAAACGAGCACACCAGTATGGGAGATGTGCATGTGGACAGTTTCAAGCAGCAGCTCTTTGTGGCCACTTGGAGACAGCGCTGTGAAAAAATTTCGTACGAAGCGGGATTTGGCCAAAGTTGAAAGACCTTCCAAAACCAACCCTAAAGAACTTAGCCAAACAATGAATGTTGCAACAAGCTCCTGCAGGAAAGGTGCTTCTATGAGACAACCCCCGAGCAGGTAGCTACATTCTGCACAGTACAAAATGCAAATGAATTCCAGGCTGAAAACTCACTCCAGAAGGATGAAATGCATGTGTTTCTCTCTGAAAGAACACTCTGCCACTAGGCTTTTGCTTGCTCCTTCAAAGTCTTTGTAGAAACATGTGTTTTCACTGCTGGAATACGTTTTGGGATGCATTGTTTCAATCTCTTGCAAGCCTCATGTTGTTTCTTACACAATGTGGAAAAACAAGGAGTATGTTTCCCAAATCACTTGAAATCCAGGAAAACGCACACTACATCACTCTTGCTCATACACGATCTTTCTCCTAATGTGTTGAGAACATTCAAGAAACCAGAAAAGAAGGGTATTTTGATGTGAATTTCAGATGGCTATGTACAAAAGGACATTTCTATTGGTTGCAGAGTGCAAAACCATGATTGACCTCATGTTCTCCATGAAAACCTTACATTTCCAAGTGACCTGAGGTTGGACTTTCACAGAAAGATGTGTTTGCGTGTCTGTGGTTTAAGGAGCTCTAAGTAGTGTATTCAGTGCTGGAGAGCAACACACCCTACAGAAGTTACACAGCGTTTTGAGAGCACCAACATGCTTCAAGCTGAAACTGCTACAAGGTGTGTGTAGCATGCAGGAAGAAGGCTTGTCATTTCAAAGAAAGAAGTGTAATCCAACATCCAGGTACTGAAACGAGCACACCAGTATGGGAGATGTGCATGTGGACAGTTTCAAGCAGCAGCTCTTTGTGGCCACTTGGAGACAGCGCTGTGAAAAAATTTCGTACGAAGCGGGATTTGGCCAAAGTTGAAAGACCTTCCAAAACCAACCCTAAAGAACTTAGCCAAACAATGAATGTTGCAACAAGCTCCTGCAGGAAAGGTGCTTCTATGAGACAACCCCCGAGCAGGTAGCTACATTCTGCACAGTACAAAATGCAAATGAATTCCAGGCTGAAAACTCACTCCAGAAGGATGAAATGCATGTGTTTCTCTCTGAAAGAACACTCTGCCACTAGGCTTTTGCTTGCTCCTTCAAAGTCTTTGTAGAAACATGTGTTTTCACTGCTGGAATACGTTTTGGGATGCATTGTTTCAATCTCTTGCAAGCCTCATGTTGTTTCTTACACAATGTGGAAAAACAAGGAGTATGTTTCCCAAATCACTTGAAATCCAGGAAAACGCACACTACATCACTCTTGCTCATACACGATCTTTCTCCTAATGTGTTGAGAACATTCAAGAAACCAGAAAAGAAGGGTATTTTGATGTGAATTTCAGATGGCTATGTACAAAAGGACATTTCTATTGGTTGCAGAGTGCAAAACCATGATTGACCTCATGTTCTCCATGAAAACCTTACATTTCCAAGTGACCTGAGGTTGGACTTTCACAGAAAGATGTGTTTGCGTGTCTGTGGTTTAAGGAGCTCTAAGTAGTGTATTCAGTGCTGGAGAGCAACACACCCTACAGAAGTTACACAGCGTTTTGAGAGCACCAACATGCTTCAAGCTGAAACTGCTACAAGGTGTGTGTAGCATGCAGGAAGAAGGCTTGTCATTTCAAAGAAAGAAGTGTAATCCAACATCCAGGTACTGAAACGAGCACACCAGTATGGGAGATGTGCATGTGGACAGTTTCAAGCAGCAGCTCTTTGTGGCCACTTGGAGACAGCGCTGTGAAAAAATTTCGTACGAAGCGGGATTTGGCCAAAGTTGAAAGACCTTCCAAAACCAACCCTAAAGAACTTAGCCAAACAATGAATGTTGCAACAAGCTCCTGCAGGAAAGGTGCTTCTATGAGACAACCCCCGAGCAGGTAGCTACATTCTGCACAGTACAAAATGCAAATGAATTCCAGGCTGAAAACTCACTCCAGAAGGATGAAATGCATGTGTTTCTCTCTGAAAGAACACTCTGCCACTAGGCTTTTGCTTGCTCCTTCAAAGTCTTTGTAGAAACATGTGTTTTCACTGCTGGAATACGTTTTGGGATGCATTGTTTCAATCTCTTGCAAGCCTCATGTTGTTTCTTACACAATGTGGAAAAACAAGGAGTATGTTTCCCAAATCACTTGAAATCCAGGAAAACGCACACTACATCACTCTTGCTCATACACGATCTTTCTCCTAATGTGTTGAGAACATTCAAGAAACCAGAAAAGAAGGGTATTTTGATGTGAATTTCAGATGGCTATGTACAAAAGGACATTTCTATTGGTTGCAGAGTGCAAAACCATGATTGACCTCATGTTCTCCATGAAAACCTTACATTTCCAAGTGACCTGAGGTTGGACTTTCACAGAAAGATGTGTTTGCGTGTCTGTGGTTTAAGGAGCTCTAAGTAGTGTATTCAGTGCTGGAGAGCAACACACCCTACAGAAGTTACACAGCGTTTTGAGAGCACCAACATGCTTCAAGCTGAAACTGCTACAAGGTGTGTGTAGCATGCAGGAAGAAGGCTTGTCATTTCAAAGAAAGAAGTGTAATCCAACATCCAGGTACTGAAACGAGCACACCAGTATGGGAGATGTGCATGTGGACAGTTTCAAGCAGCAGCTCTTTGTGGCCACTTGGAGACAGCGCTGTGAAAAAATTTCGTACGAAGCGGGATTTGGCCAAAGTTGAAAGACCTTCCAAAACCAACCCTAAAGAACTTAGCCAAACAATGAATGTTGCAACAAGCTCCTGCAGGAAAGGTGCTTCTATGAGACAACCCCCGAGCAGGTAGCTACATTCTGCACAGTACAAAATGCAAATGAATTCCAGGCTGAAAACTCACTCCAGAAGGATGAAATGCATGTGTTTCTCTCTGAAAGAACACTCTGCCACTAGGCTTTTGCTTGCTCCTTCAAAGTCTTTGTAGAAACATGTGTTTTCACTGCTGGAATACGTTTTGGGATGCATTGTTTCAATCTCTTGCAAGCCTCATGTTGTTTCTTACACAATGTGGAAAAACAAGGAGTATGTTTCCCAAATCACTTGAAATCCAGGAAAACGCACACTACATCACTCTTGCTCATACACGATCTTTCTCCTAATGTGTTGAGAACATTCAAGAAACCAGAAAAGAAGGGTATTTTGATGTGAATTTCAGATGGCTATGTACAAAAGGACATTTCTATTGGTTGCAGAGTGCAAAACCATGATTGACCTCATGTTCTCCATGAAAACCTTACATTTCCAAGTGACCTGAGGTTGGACTTTCACAGAAAGATGTGTTTGCGTGTCTGTGGTTTAAGGAGCTCTAAGTAGTGTATTCAGTGCTGGAGAGCAACACACCCTACAGAAGTTACACAGCGTTTTGAGAGCACCAACATGCTTCAAGCTGAAACTGCTACAAGGTGTGTGTAGCATGCAGGAAGAAGGCTTGTCATTTCAAAGAAAGAAGTGTAATCCAACATCCAGGTACTGAAACGAGCACACCAGTATGGGAGATGTGCATGTGGACAGTTTCAAGCAGCAGCTCTTTGTGGCCACTTGGAGACAGCGCTGTGAAAAAATTTCGTACGAAGCGGGATTTGGCCAAAGTTGAAAGACCTTCCAAAACCAACCCTAAAGAACTTAGCCAAACAATGAATGTTGCAACAAGCTCCTGCAGGAAAGGTGCTTCTATGAGACAACCCCCGAGCAGGTAGCTACATTCTGCACAGTACAAAATGCAAATGAATTCCAGGCTGAAAACTCACTCCAGAAGGATGAAATGCATGTGTTTCTCTCTGAAAGAACACTCTGCCACTAGGCTTTTGCTTGCTCCTTCAAAGTCTTTGTAGAAACATGTGTTTTCACTGCTGGAATACGTTTTGGGATGCATTGTTTCAATCTCTTGCAAGCCTCATGTTGTTTCTTACACAATGTGGAAAAACAAGGAGTATGTTTCCCAAATCACTTGAAATCCAGGAAAACGCACACTACATCACTCTTGCTCATACACGATCTTTCTCCTAATGTGTTGAGAACATTCAAGAAACCAGAAAAGAAGGGTATTTTGATGTGAATTTCAGATGGCTATGTACAAAAGGACATTTCTATTGGTTGCAGAGTGCAAAACCATGATTGACCTCATGTTCTCCATGAAAACCTTACATTTCCAAGTGACCTGAGGTTGGACTTTCACAGAAAGATGTGTTTGCGTGTCTGTGGTTTAAGGAGCTCTAAGTAGTGTATTCAGTGCTGGAGAGCAACACACCCTACAGAAGTTACACAGCGTTTTGAGAGCACCAACATGCTTCAAGCTGAAACTGCTACAAGGTGTGTGTAGCATGCAGGAAGAAGGCTTGTCATTTCAAAGAAAGAAGTGTAATCCAACATCCAGGTACTGAAACGAGCACACCAGTATGGGAGATGTGCATGTGGACAGTTTCAAGCAGCAGCTCTTTGTGGCCACTTGGAGACAGCGCTGTGAAAAAATTTCGTACGAAGCGGGATTTGGCCAAAGTTGAAAGACCTTCCAAAACCAACCCTAAAGAACTTAGCCAAACAATGAATGTTGCAACAAGCTCCTGCAGGAAAGGTGCTTCTATGAGACAACCCCCGAGCAGGTAGCTACATTCTGCACAGTACAAAATGCAAATGAATTCCAGGCTGAAAACTCACTCCAGAAGGATGAAATGCATGTGTTTCTCTCTGAAAGAACACTCTGCCACTAGGCTTTTGCTTGCTCCTTCAAAGTCTTTGTAGAAACATGTGTTTTCACTGCTGGAATACGTTTTGGGATGCATTGTTTCAATCTCTTGCAAGCCTCATGTTGTTTCTTACACAATGTGGAAAAACAAGGAGTATGTTTCCCAAATCACTTGAAATCCAGGAAAACGCACACTACATCACTCTTGCTCATACACGATCTTTCTCCTAATGTGTTGAGAACATTCAAGAAACCAGAAAAGAAGGGTATTTTGATGTGAATTTCAGATGGCTATGTACAAAAGGACATTTCTATTGGTTGCAGAGTGCAAAACCATGATTGACCTCATGTTCTCCATGAAAACCTTACATTTCCAAGTGACCTGAGGTTGGACTTTCACAGAAAGATGTGTTTGCGTGTCTGTGGTTTAAGGAGCTCTAAGTAGTGTATTCAGTGCTGGAGAGCAACACACCCTACAGAAGTTACACAGCGTTTTGAGAGCACCAACATGCTTCAAGCTGAAACTGCTACAAGGTGTGTGTAGCATGCAGGAAGAAGGCTTGTCGTTTCAAAGAAGGAAGTGTAATCCAACATCCAGGCACTGAAACAAGCACACCAGTATGGGAGATGTGCATGTGGACAGTTTCAAGCAGCAGCTCTTTGTGGCCACTTGGAGACAGCGCTGTGAAAAAATTTCGTACGAAGCGGGATTTGGCCAAAGTTGAAAGACCTTCCAAAACCAACCCTAAAGAACTTAGCCAAACAATGAATGTTGCAACAAGCTCCTGCAGGAAAGGTGCTTCTATGAGACAACCCCCGAGCAGGTAGCTACATTCTGCACAGTACAAAATGCAAATGAATTCCAGGCTGAAAACTCACTCCAGAAGGATGAAATGCATGTGTTTCTCTCTGAAAGAACACTCTGCCACTAGGCTTTTGCTTGCTCGTTCAAAGTCTTTGTAGAAACATGTGTTTTCACTGCTGGAATACGTTTTGGGATGCATTGTTTCAATCTCTTGCAAGCCTCATGATGTTTCTTACACAATGTGGAAAAACAAGGAGTATGTTTCCCAAATCACTTGAAATCCAGGAAAACGCACACTACATCACTCTTGCTCATACACGATCTTTCTCCTAATGTGTTGAGAACATTCAAGAAACCAGAAAAGAAGGGTATTTTGATGTGAATTTCAGATGGCTATGTACAAAAGGACATTTCTATTGGTTGCAGAGTGCAAAACCATGATTGACCTCATGTTCTCCATGAAAACCTTACATTTCCAAGTGACCTGAGGTTGGACTTTCACAGAAAGATGTGTTTGCGTGTCTGTGGTTTAAGGAGCTCTAAGTAGTGTATTCAGTGCTGGAGAGCAACACACCCTACAGAAGTTACACAGCGTTTTGAGAGCACCAACATGCTTCAAGCTGAAACTGCTACAAGGTGTGTGTAGCATGCAGGAAGAAGGCTTGTCATTTCAAAGAAAGAAGTGTAATCCAACATCCAGGTACTGAAACGAGCACACCAGTATGGGAGATGTGCTTGTGGACAGTTTCAAGCAGCAGCTCTTTGTGGCCACTTGGAGACAGCGCTGTGAAAAAATTTCGTACGAAGCGGGATTTGGCCAAAGTTGAAAGACCTTCCAAAACCAACCCTAAAGAACTTAGCCAAACAATGAATGTTGCAACAAGCTCCTGCAGGAAAGGTGCTTCTATGAGACAACCCCCGAGCAGGTAGCTACATTCTGCACAGTACAAAATGCAAATGAATTCCAGGCTGAAAACTCACTCCAGAAGGATGAAATGCATGTGTTTCTCTCTGAAAGAACACTCTGCCACTAGGCTTTTGCTTGCTCCTTCAAAGTCTTTGTAGAAACATGTGTTTTCACTGCTGGAATACGTTTTGGGATGCATTGTTTCAATCTCTTGCAAGCCTCATGTTGTTTCTTACACAATGTGGAAAAACAAGGAGTATGTTTCCCAAATCACTTGAAATCCAGGAAAACGCACACTACATCACTCTTGCTCATACACGATCTTTCTCCTAATGTGTTGAGAACATTCAAGAAACCAGAAAAGAAGGGTATTTTGATGTGAATTTCAGATGGCTATGTACAAAAGGACATTTCTATTGGTTGCAGAGTGCAAAACCATGATTGACCTCATGTTCTCCATGAAAACCTTACATTTCCAAGTGACCTGAGGTTGGACTTTCACAGAAAGATGTGTTTGCGTGTCTGTGGTTTAAGGAGCTCTAAGTAGTGTATTCAGTGCTGGAGAGCAACACACCCTACAGAAGTTACACAGCGTTTTGAGAGCACCAACATGCTTCAAGCTGAAACTGCTACAAGGTGTGTGTAGCATGCAGGAAGAAGGCTTGTCATTTCAAAGAAAGAAGTGTAATCCAACATCCAGGTACTGAAACGAGCACACCAGTATGGGAGATGTGCATGTGGACAGTTTCAAGCAGCAGCTCTTTGTGGCCACTTGGAGACAGCGCTGTGAAAAAATTTCGTACGAAGCGGGATTTGGCCAAAGTTGAAAGACCTTCCAAAACCAACCCTAAAGAACTTAGCCAAACAATGAATGTTGCAACAAGCTCCTGCAAGAAAGGTGCTTCTATGAGACAACCCCCGAGCAGGTAGCTACATTCTGCACAGTACAAAATGCAAATGAATTCCAGGCTGAAAACTCACTCCAGAAGGATGAAATGCATGTGTTTCTCTCTGAAAGAACACTCTGCCACTAGGCTTTTGCTTGCTCCTTCAAAGTCTTTGTAGAAACATGTGTTTTCACTGCTGGAATACGTTTTGGGATGCATTGTTTCAATCTCTTGCAAGCCTCATGTTGTTTCTTACACAATGTGGAAAAACAAGGAGTATGTTTCCCAAATCACTTGAAATCCAGGAAAACGCACACTACATCACTCTTGCTCATACACGATCTTTCTCCTAATGTGTTGAGAACATTCAAGAAACCAGAAAAGAAGGGTATTTTGATGTGAATTTCAGATGGCTATGTACAAAAGGACATTTCTATTGGTTGCAGAGTGCAAAACCATGATTGACCTCATGTTCTCCATGAAAACCTTACATTTCCAAGTGACCTGAGGTTGGACTTTCACAGAAAGATGTGTTTGCGTGTCTGTGGTTTAAGGAGCTCTAAGTAGTGTATTCAGTGCTGGAGAGCAACACACCCTACAGAAGTTACACAGCGTTTTGAGAGCACCAACATGCTTCAAGCTGAAACTGCTACAAGGTGTGTGTAGCATGCAGGAAGAAGGCTTGTCATTTCAAAGAAAGAAGTGTAATCCAACATCCAGGTACTGAAACGAGCACACCAGTATGGGAGATGTGCATGTGGACAGTTTCAAGCAGCAGCTCTTTGTGGCCACTTGGAGACAGCGCTGTGAAAAAATTTCGTACGAAGCGGGATTTGGCCAAAGTTGAAAGACCTTCCAAAACCAACCCTAAAGAACTTAGCCAAACAATGAATGTTGCAACAAGCTCCTGCAGGAAAGGTGCTTCTATGAGACAACCCCCGAGCAGGTAGCTACATTCTGCACAGTACAAAATGCAAATGAATTCCAGGCTGAAAACTCACTCCAGAAGGATGAAATGCATGTGTTTCTCTCTGAAAGAACACTCTGCCACTAGGCTTTTGCTTGCTCCTTCAAAGTCTTTGTAGAAACATGTGTTTTCACTGCTGGAATACGTTTTGGGATGCATTGTTTCAATCTCTTGCAAGCCTCATGTTGTTTCTTACACAATGTGGAAAAACAAGGAGTATGTTTCCCAAATCACTTGAAATCCAGGAAAACGCACACTACATCACTCTTGCTCATACACGATCTTTCTCCTAATGTGTTGAGAACATTCAAGAAACCAGAAAAGAAGGGTATTTTGATGTGAATTTCAGATGGCTATGTACAAAAGGACATTTCTATTGGTTGCAGAGTGCAAAACCATGATTGACCTCATGTTCTCCATGAAAACCTTACATTTCCAAGTGACCTGAGGTTGGACTTTCACAGAAAGATGTGTTTGCGTGTCTGTGGTTTAAGGAGCTCTAAGTAGTGTATTCAGTGCTGGAGAGCAACACACCCTACAGAAGTTACACAGCGTTTTGAGAGCACCAACATGCTTCAAGCTGAAACTGCTACAAGGTGTGTGTAGCATGCAGGAAGAAGGCTTGTCGTTTCAAAGAAGGAAGTGTAATCCAACATCCAGGCACTGAAACAAGCACACCAGTATGGGAGATGTGCATGTGGACAGTTTCAAGCAGCAGCTCTTTGTGGCCACTTGGAGACAGCGCTGTGAAAAAATTTCGTACGAAGCGGGATTTGGCCAAAGTTGAAAGACCTTCCAAAACCAACCCTAAAGAACTTAGCCAAACAATGAATGTTGCAACAAGCTCCTGCAGGAAAGGTGCTTCTATGAGACAACCCCCGAGCAGGTAGCTACATTCTGCACAGTACAAAATGCAAATGAATTCCAGGCTGAAAACTCACTCCAGAAGGATGAAATGCATGTGTTTCTCTCTGAAAGAACACTCTGCCACTAGGCTTTTGCTTGCTCCTTCAAAGTCTTTGTAGAAACATGTGTTTTCACTGCTGGAATACGTTTTGGGATGCATTGTTTCAATCTCTTGCAAGCCTCATGATGTTTCTTACACAATGTGGAAAAACAAGGAGTATGTTTCCCAAATCACTTGAAATCCAGGAAAACGCACACTACATCACTCTTGCTCATACACGATCTTTCTCCTAATGTGTTGAGAACATTCAAGAAACCAGAAAAGAAGGGTATTTTGATGTGAATTTCAGATGGCTATGTACAAAAGGACATTTCTATTGGTTGCAGAGTGCAAAACCATGATTGACCTCATGTTCTCCATGAAAACCTTACATTTCCAAGTGACCTGAGGTTGGACTTTCACAGAAAGATGTGTTTGCGTGTCTGTGGTTTAAGGAGCTCTAAGTAGTGTATTCAGTGCTGGAGAGCAACACACCCTACAGAAGTTACACAGCGTTTTGAGAGCACCAACATGCTTCAAGCTGAAACTGCTACAAGGTGTGTGTAGCATGCAGGAAGAAGGCTTGTCATTTCAAAGAAAGAAGTGTAATCCAACATCCAGGTACTGAAACGAGCACACCAGTATGGGAGATGTGCTTGTGGACAGTTTCAAGCAGCAGCTCTTTGTGGCCACTTGGAGACAGCGCTGTGAAAAAATTTCGTACGAAGCGGGATTTGGCCAAAGTTGAAAGACCTTCCAAAACCAACCCTAAAGAACTTAGCCAAACAATGAATGTTGCAACAAGCTCCTGCAGGAAAGGTGCTTCTATGAGACAACCCCCGAGCAGGTAGCTACATTCTGCACAGTACAAAATGCAAATGAATTCCAGGCTGAAAACTCACTCCAGAAGGATGAAATGCATGTGTTTCTCTCTGAAAGAACACTCTGCCACTAGGCTTTTGCTTGCTCCTTCAAAGTCTTTGTAGAAACATGTGTTTTCACTGCTGGAATACGTTTTGGGATGCATTGTTTCAATCTCTTGCAAGCCTCATGTTGTTTCTTACACAATGTGGAAAAACAAGGAGTATGTTTCCCAAATCACTTGAAATCCAGGAAAACGCACACTACATCACTCTTGCTCATACACGATCTTTCTCCTAATGTGTTGAGAACATTCAAGAAACCAGAAAAGAAGGGTATTTTGATGTGAATTTCAGATGGCTATGTACAAAAGGACATTTCTATTGGTTGCAGAGTGCAAAACCATGATTGACCTCATGTTCTCCATGAAAACCTTACATTTCCAAGTGACCTGAGGTTGGACTTTCACAGAAAGATGTGTTTGCGTGTCTGTGGTTTAAGGAGCTCTAAGTAGTGTATTCAGTGCTGGAGAGCAACACACCCTACAGAAGTTACACACCGTTTTGAGAGCACCAACATGCTTCAAGCTGAAACTGCTACAAGGTGTGTGTAGCATGCAGGAAGAAGGCTTGTCATTTCAAAGAAAGAAGTGTAATCCAACATCCAGGTACTGAAACGAGCACACCAGTATGGGAGATGTGCATGTGGACAGTTTCAAGCAGCAGCTCTTTGTGGCCACTTGGAGACAGCGCTGTGAAAAAATTTCGTACGAAGCGGGATTTGGCCAAAGTTGAAAGACCTTCCAAAACCAACCCTAAAGAACTTAGCCAAACAATGAATGTTGCAACAAGCTCCTGCAAGAAAGGTGCTTCTATGAGACAACCCCCGAGCAGGTAGCTACATTCTGCACAGTACAAAATGCAAATGAATTCCAGGCTGAAAACTCACTCCAGAAGGATGAAATGCATGTGTTTCTCTCTGAAAGAACACTCTGCCACTAGGCTTTTGCTTGCTCCTTCAAAGTCTTTGTAGAAACATGTGTTTTCACTGCTGGAATACGTTTTGGGATGCATTGTTTCAATCTCTTGCAAGCCTCATGTTGTTTCTTACACAATGTGGAAAAACAAGGAGTATGTTTCCCAAATCACTTGAAATCCAGGAAAACGCACACTACATCACTCTTGCTCATACACGATCTTTCTCCTAATGTGTTGAGAACATTCAAGAAACCAGAAAAGAAGGGTATTTTGATGTGAATTTCAGATGGCTATGTACAAAAGGACATTTCTATTGGTTGCAGAGTGCAAAACCATGATTGACCTCATGTTCTCCATGAAAACCTTACATTTCCAAGTGACCTGAGGTTGGACTTTCACAGAAAGATGTGTTTGCGTGTCTGTGGTTTAAGGAGCTCTAAGTAGTGTATTCAGTGCTGGAGAGCAACACACCCTACAGAAGTTACACAGCGTTTTGAGAGCACCAACATGCTTCAAGCTGAAACTGCTACAAGGTGTGTGTAGCATGCAGGAAGAAGGCTTGTCATTTCAAAGAAAGAAGTGTAATCCAACATCCAGGTACTGAAACGAGCACACCAGTATGGGAGATGTGCATGTGGACAGTTTCAAGCAGCAGCTCTTTGTGGCCACTTGGAGACAGCGCTGTGAAAAAATTTCGTACGAAGCGGGATTTGGCCAAAGTTGAAAGACCTTCCAAAACCAACCCTAAAGAACTTAGCCAAACAATGAATGTTGCAACAAGCTCCTGCAGGAAAGGTGCTTCTATGAGACAACCCCCGAGCAGGTAGCTACATTCTGCACAGTACAAAATGCAAATGAATTCCAGGCTGAAAACTCACTCCAGAGGGTGAAATGCATGGGTTTCTCTCTGAAAGAACACTCTGCCACTAGGCTTTTGCTTGCTCCTTCAAAGTCTTTGTAGAAACATGTGTTTTCACTGCTGGAATACGTTTTGGGATGCATTGTTTCAATCTCTTGCAAGCCTCATGTTGTTTCTTACACAATGTGGAAAAACAAGGAGTATGTTTCCCAAATCACTTGAAATCCAGGAAAACGCACACTACATCACTCTTGCTCATACACGATCTTTCTCCTAATGTGTTGAGAACATTCAAGAAACCAGAAAAGAAGGGTATTTTGATGTGAATTTCAGATGGCTATGTACAAAAGGACATTTCTATTGGTTGCAGAGTGCAAAACCATGATTGACCTCATGTTCTCCATGAAAACCTTACATTTCCAAGTGACCTGAGGTTGGACTTTCACAGAAAGATGTGTTTGCGTGTCTGTGGTTTAAGGAGCTCTAAGTAGTGTATTCAGTGCTGGAGAGCAACACACCCTACAGAAGTTACACAGCGTTTTGAGAGCACCAACATGCTTCAAGCTGAAACTGCTACAAGGTGTGTGTAGCATGCAGGAAGAAGGCTTGTCGTTTCAAAGAAGGAAGTGTAATCCAACATCCAGGCACTGAAACAAGCACACCAGTATGGGAGATGTGCATGTGGACAGTTTCAAGCAGCAGCTCTTTGTGGCCACTTGGAGACAGCGCTGTGAAAAAATTTCGTACGAAGCGGGATTTGGCCAAAGTTGAAAGACCTTCCAAAACCAACCCTAAAGAACTTAGCCAAACAATGAATGTTGCAACAAGCTCCTGCAGGAAAGGTGCTTCTATGAGACAACCCCCGAGCAGGTAGCTACATTCTGCACAGTACAAAATGCAAATGAATTCCAGGCTGAAAACTCACTCCAGAAGGATGAAATGCATGTGTTTCTCTCTGAAAGAACACTCTGCCACTAGGCTTTTGCTTGCTCCTTCAAAGTCTTTGTAGAAACATGTGTTTTCACTGCTGGAATACGTTTTGGGATGCATTGTTTCAATCTCTTGCAAGCCTCATGATGTTTCTTACACAATGTGGAAAAACAAGGAGTATGTTTCCCAAATCACTTGAAATCCAGGAAAACGCACACTACATCACTCTTGCTCATACACGATCTTTCTCCTAATGTGTTGAGAACATTCAAGAAACCAGAAAAGAAGGGTATTTTGATGTGAATTTCAGATGGCTATGTACAAAAGGACATTTCTATTGGTTGCAGAGTGCAAAACCATGATTGACCTCATGTTCTCCATGAAAACCTTACATTTCCAAGTGACCTGAGGTTGGACTTTCACAGAAAGATGTGTTTGCGTGTCTGTGGTTTAAGGAGCTCTAAGTAGTGTATTCAGTGCTGGAGAGCAACACACCCTACAGAAGTTACACAGCGTTTTGAGAGCACCAACATGCTTCAAGCTGAAACTGCTACAAGGTGTGTGTAGCATGCAGGAAGAAGGCTTGTCATTTCAAAGAAAGAAGTGTAATCCAACATCCAGGTACTGAAACGAGCACACCAGTATGGGAGATGTGCTTGTGGACAGTTTCAAGCAGCAGCTCTTTGTGGCCACTTGGAGACAGCGCTGTGAAAAAATTTCGTACGAAGCGGGATTTGGCCAAAGTTGAAAGACCTTCCAAAACCAACCCTAAAGAACTTAGCCAAACAATGAATGTTGCAACAAGCTCCTGCAGGAAAGGTGCTTCTATGAGACAACCCCCGAGCAGGTAGCTACATTCTGCACAGTACAAAATGCAAATGAATTCCAGGCTGAAAACTCACTCCAGAAGGATGAAATGCATGTGTTTCTCTCTGAAAGAACACTCTGCCACTAGGCTTTTGCTTGCTCCTTCAAAGTCTTTGTAGAAACATGTGTTTTCACTGCTGGAATACGTTTTGGGATGCATTGTTTCAATCTCTTGCAAGCCTCATGTTGTTTCTTACACAATGTGGAAAAACAAGGAGTATGTTTCCCAAATCACTTGAAATCCAGGAAAACGCACACTACATCACTCTTGCTCATACACGATCTTTCTCCTAATGTGTTGAGAACATTCAAGAAACCAGAAAAGAAGGGTATTTTGATGTGAATTTCAGATGGCTATGTACAAAAGGACATTTCTATTGGTTGCAGAGTGCAAAACCATGATTGACCTCATGTTCTCCATGAAAACCTTACATTTCCAAGTGACCTGAGGTTGGACTTTCACAGAAAGATGTGTTTGCGTGTCTGTGGTTTAAGGAGCTCTAAGTAGTGTATTCAGTGCTGGAGAGCAACACACCCTACAGAAGTTACACAGCGTTTTGAGAGCACCAACATGCTTCAAGCTGAAACTGCTACAAGGTGTGTGTAGCATGCAGGAAGAAGGCTTGTCATTTCAAAGAAAGAAGTGTAATCCAACATCCAGGTACTGAAACGAGCACACCAGTATGGGAGATGTGCATGTGGACAGTTTCAAGCAGCAGCTCTTTGTGGCCACTTGGAGACAGCGCTGTGAAAAAATTTCGTACGAAGCGGGATTTGGCCAAAGTTGAAAGACCTTCCAAAACCAACCCTAAAGAACTTAGCCAAACAATGAATGTTGCAACAAGCTCCTGCAGGAAAGGTGCTTCTATGAGACAACCCCCGAGCAGGTAGCTACATTCTGCACAGTACAAAATGCAAATGAATTCCAGGCTGAAAACTCACTCCAGAAGGATGAAATGCATGTGTTTCTCTCTGAAAGAACACTCTGCCACTAGGCTTTTGCTTGCTCCTTCAAAGTCTTTGTAGAAACATGTGTTTTCACTGCTGGAATACGTTTTGGGATGCATTGTTTCAATCTCTTGCAAGCCTCATGTTGTTTCTTACACAATGTGGAAAAACAAGGAGTATGTTTCCCAAATCACTTGAAATCCAGGAAAACGCACACTACATCACTCTTGCTCATACACGATCTTTCTCCTAATGTGTTGAGAACATTCAAGAAACCAGAAAAGAAGGGTATTTTGATGTGAATTTCAGATGGCTATGTACAAAAGGACATTTCTATTGGTTGCAGAGTGCAAAACCATGATTGACCTCATGTTCTCCATGAAAACCTTACATTTCCAAGTGACCTGAGGTTGGACTTTCACAGAAAGATGTGTTTGCGTGTCTGTGGTTTAAGGAGCTCTAAGTAGTGTATTCAGTGCTGGAGAGCAACACACCCTACAGAAGTTACACAGCGTTTTGAGAGCACCAACATGCTTCAAGCTGAAACTGCTACAAGGTGTGTGTAGCATGCAGGAAGAAGGCTTGTCGTTTCAAAGAAGGAAGTGTAATCCAACATCCAGGCACTGAAACAAGCACACCAGTATGGGAGATGTGCATGTGGACAGTTTCAAGCAGCAGCTCTTTGTGGCCACTTGGAGACAGCGCTGTGAAAAAATTTCGTACGAAGCGGGATTTGGCCAAAGTTGAAAGACCTTCCAAAACCAACCCTAAAGAACTTAGCCAAACAATGAATGTTGCAACAAGCTCCTGCAGGAAAGGTGCTTCTATGAGACAACCCCCGAGCAGGTAGCTACATTCTGCACAGTACAAAATGCAAATGAATTCCAGGCTGAAAACTCACTCCAGAAGGATGAAATGCATGTGTTTCTCTCTGAAAGAACACTCTGCCACTAGGCTTTTGCTTGCTCCTTCAAAGTCTTTGTAGAAACATGTGTTTTCACTGCTGGAATACGTTTTGGGATGCATTGTTTCAATCTCTTGCAAGCCTCATGTTGTTTCTTACACAATGTGGAAAAACAAGGAGTATGTTTCCCAAATCACTTGAAATCCAGGAAAACGCACACTACATCACTCTTGCTCATACACGATCTTTCTCCTAATGTGTTGAGAACATTCAAGAAACCAGAAAAGAAGGGTATTTTGATGTGAATTTCAGATGGCTATGTACAAAAGGACATTTCTATTGGTTGCAGAGTGCAAAACCATGATTGACCTCATGTTCTCCATGAAAACCTTACATTTCCAAGTGACCTGAGGTTGGACTTTCACAGAAAGATGTGTTTGCGTGTCTGTGGTTTAAGGAGCTCTAAGTAGTGTATTCAGTGCTGGAGAGCAACACACCCTACAGAAGTTACACAGCGTTTTGAGAGCACCAACATGCTTCAAGCTGAAACTGCTACAAGGTGTGTGTAGCATGCAGGAAGAAGGCTTGTCATTTCAAAGAAAGAAGTGTAATCCAACATCCAGGTACTGAAACGAGCACACCAGTATGGGAGATGTGCATGTGGACAGTTTCAAGCAGCAGCTCTTTGTGGCCACTTGGAGACAGCGCTGTGAAAAAATTTCGTACGAAGCGGGATTTGGCCAAAGTTGAAAGACCTTCCAAAACCAACCCTAAAGAACTTAGCCAAACAATGAATGTTGCAACAGGCTCCTGCAGGAAAGGTGCTTCTATGAGACAACCCCCGAGCAGGTAGCTACATTCTGCACAGTACAAAATGCAAATGAATTCCAGGCTGAAAACTCACTCCAGAAGGATGAAATGCATGTGTTTCTCTCTGAAAGAACACTCTGCCACTAGGCTTTTGCTTGCTCCTTCAAAGTCTTTGTAGAAACATGTGTTTTCACTGCTGGAATACGTTTTGGGATGCATTGTTTCAATCTCTTGCAAGCCTCATGTTGTTTCTTACACAATGTGGAAAAACAAGGAGTATGTTTCCCAAATCACTTGAAATCCAGGAAAACGCACACTACATCACTCTTGCTCATACACGATCTTTCTCCTAATGTGTTGAGAACATTCAAGAAACCAGAAAAGAAGGGTATTTTGATGTGAATTTCAGATGGCTATGTACAAAAGGACATTTCTATTGGTTGCAGAGTGCAAAACCATGATTGACCTCATGTTCTCCATGAAAACCTTACATTTCCAAGTGACCTGAGGTTGGACTTTCACAGAAAGATGTGTTTGCGTGTCTGTGGTTTAAGGAGCTCTAAGTAGTGTATTCAGTGCTGGAGAGCAACACACCCTACAGAAGTTACACAGCGTTTTGAGAGCACCAACATGCTTCAAGCTGAAACTGCTACAAGGTGTGTGTAGCATGCAGGAAGAAGGCTTGTCATTTCAAAGAAAGAAGTGTAATCCAACATCCAGGTACTGAAACGAGCACACCAGTATGGGAGATGTGCATGTGGACAGTTTCAAGCAGCAGCTCTTTGTGGCCACTTGGAGACAGCGCTGTGAAAAAATTTCGTACGAAGCGGGATTTGGCCAAAGTTGAAAGACCTTCCAAAACCAACCCTAAAGAACTTAGCCAAACAATGAATGTTGCAACAGGCTCCTGCAGGAAAGGTGCTTCTATGAGACAACCCCCGAGCAGGTAGCTACATTCTGCACAGTACAAAATGCAAATGAATTCCAGGCTGAAAACTCACTCCAGAAGGATGAAATGCATGTGTTTCTCTCTGAAAGAACACTCTGCCACTAGGCTTTTGCTTGCTCCTTCAAAGTCTTTGTAGAAACATGTGTTTTCACTGCTGGAATACGTTTTGGGATGCATTGTTTCAATCTCTTGCAAGCCTCATGTTGTTTCTTACACAATGTGGAAAAACAAGGAGTATGTTTCCCAAATCACTTGAAATCCAGGAAAACGCACACTACATCACTCTTGCTCATACACGATCTTTCTCCTAATGTGTTGAGAACATTCAAGAAACCAGAAAAGAAGGGTATTTTGATGTGAATTTCAGATGGCTATGTACAAAAGGACATTTCTATTGGTTGCAGAGTGCAAAACCATGATTGACCTCATGTTCTCCATGAAAACCTTACATTTCCAAGTGACCTGAGGTTGGACTTTCACAGAAAGATGTGTTTGCGTGTCTGTGGTTTAAGGAGCTCTAAGTAGTGTATTCAGTGCTGGAGAGTAACACACCCTACAGAAGTTACACAGCGTTTTGAGAGCACCAACATGCTTCAAGCTGAAACTGCTACAAGGTGTGTGTAGCATGCAGGAAGAAGGCTTGTCATTTCAAAGAAAGAAGTGTAATCCAACATCCAGGTACTGAAACGAGCACACCAGTATGGGAGATGTGCATGTGGACAGTTTCAAGCAGCAGCTCTTTGTGGCCACTTGGAGACAGCGCTGTGAAAAAATTTCGTACGAAGCGGGATTTGGCCAAAGTTGAAAGACCTTCCAAAACCAACCCTAAAGAACTTAGCCAAACAATGAATGTTGCAACAGGCTCCTGCAGGAAAGGTGCTTCTATGAGACAACCCCCGAGCAGGTAGCTACATTCTGCACAGTACAAAATGCAAATGAATTCCAGGCTGAAAACTCACTCCAGAAGGATGAAATGCATGTGTTTCTCTCTGAAAGAACACTCTGCCACTAGGCTTTTGCTTGCTCCTTCAAAGTCTTTGTAGAAACATGTGTTTTCACTGCTGGAATACGTTTTGGGATGCATTGTTTCAATCTCTTGCAAGCCTCATGTTGTTTCTTACACAATGTGGAAAAACAAGGAGTATGTTTCCCAAATCACTTGAAATCCAGGAAAACGCACACTACATCACTCTTGCTCATACACGATCTTTCTCCTAATGTGTTGAGAACATTCAAGAAACCAGAAAAGAAGGGTATTTTGATGTGAATTTCAGATGGCTATGTACAAAAGGACATTTCTATTGGTTGCAGAGTGCAAAACCATGATTGACCTCATGTTCTCCATGAAAACCTTACATTTCCAAGTGACCTGAGGTTGGACTTTCACAGAAAGATGTGTTTGCGTGTCTGTGGTTTAAGGAGCTCTAAGTAGTGTATTCAGTGCTGGAGAGCAACACACCCTACAGAAGTTACACAGCGTTTTGAGAGCACCAACATGCTTCAAGCTGAAACTGCTACAAGGTGTGTGTAGCATGCAGGAAGAAGGCTTGTCATTTCAAAGAAAGAAGTGTAATCCAACATCCAGGTACTGAAACGAGCACACCAGTATGGGAGATGTGCATGTGGACAGTTTCAAGCAGCAGCTCTTTGTGGCCACTTGGAGACAGCGCTGTGAAAAAATTTCGTACGAAGCGGGATTTGGCCAAAGTTGAAAGACCTTCCAAAACCAACCCTAAAGAACTTAGCCAAACAATGAATGTTGCAACAAGCTCCTGCAGGAAAGGTGCTTCTATGAGACAACCCCCGAGCAGGTAGCTACATTCTGCACAGTACAAAATGCAAATGAATTCCAGGCTGAAAACTCACTCCAGAAGGATGAAATGCATGTGTTTCTCTCTGAAAGAACACTCTGCCACTAGGCTTTTGCTTGCTCCTTCAAAGTCTTTGTAGAAACATGTGTTTTCACTGCTGGAATACGTTTTGGGATGCATTGTTTCAATCTCTTGCAAGCCTCATGTTGTTTCTTACACAATGTGGAAAAACAAGGAGTATGTTTCCCAAATCACTTGAAATCCAGGAAAACGCACACTACATCACTCTTGCTCATACACGATCTTTCTCCTAATGTGTTGAGAACATTCAAGAAACCAGAAAAGAAGGGTATTTTGATGTGAATTTCAGATGGCTATGTACAAAAGGACATTTCTATTGGTTGCAGAGTGCAAAACCATGATTGACCTCATGTTCTCCATGAAAACCTTACATTTCCAAGTGACCTGAGGTTGGACTTTCACAGAAAGATGTGTTTGCGTGTCTGTGGTTTAAGGAGCTCTAAGTAGTGTATTCAGTGCTGGAGAGCAACACACCCTACAGAAGTTACACAGCGTTTTGAGAGCACCAACATGCTTCAAGCTGAAACTGCTACAAGGTGTGTGTAGCATGCAGGAAGAAGGCTTGTCATTTCAAAGAAAGAAGTGTAATCCAACATCCAGGTACTGAAACGAGCACACCAGTATGGGAGATGTGCATGTGGACAGTTTCAAGCAGCAGCTCTTTGTGGCCACTTGGAGACAGCGCTGTGAAAAAATTTCGTACGAAGCGGGATTTGGCCAAAGTTGAAAGACCTTCCAAAACCAACCCTAAAGAACTTAGCCAAACAATGAATGTTGCAACAAGCTCCTGCAGGAAAGGTGCTTCTATGAGACAACCCCCGAGCAGGTAGCTACATTCTGCACAGTACAAAATGCAAATGAATTCCAGGCTGAAAACTCACTCCAGAAGGATGAAATGCATGTGTTTCTCTCTGAAAGAACACTCTGCCACTAGGCTTTTGCTTGCTCCTTCAAAGTCTTTGTAGAAACATGTGTTTTCACTGCTGGAATACGTTTTGGGATGCATTGTTTCAATCTCTTGCAAGCCTCATGTTGTTTCTTACACAATGTGGAAAAACAAGGAGTATGTTTCCCAAATCACTTGAAATCCAGGAAAACGCACACTACATCACTCTTGCTCATACACGATCTTTCTCCTAATGTGTTGAGAACATTCAAGAAACCAGAAAAGAAGGGTATTTTGATGTGAATTTCAGATGGCTATGTACAAAAGGACATTTCTATTGGTTGCAGAGTGCAAAACCATGATTGACCTCATGTTCTCCATGAAAACCTTACATTTCCAAGTGACCTGAGGTTGGACTTTCACAGAAAGATGTGTTTGCGTGTCTGTGGTTTAAGGAGCTCTAAGTAGTGTATTCAGTGCTGGAGAGCAACACACCCTACAGAAGTTACACAGCGTTTTGAGAGCACCAACATGCTTCAAGCTGAAACTGCTACAAGGTGTGTGTAGCATGCAGGAAGAAGGCTTGTCATTTCAAAGAAAGAAGTGTAATCCAACATCCAGGTACTGAAACGAGCACACCAGTATGGGAGATGTGCATGTGGACAGTTTCAAGCAGCAGCTCTTTGTGGCCACTTGGAGACAGCGCTGTGAAAAAATTTCGTACGAAGCGGGATTTGGCCAAAGTTGAAAGACCTTCCAAAACCAACCCTAAAGAACTTAGCCAAACAATGAATGTTGCAACAAGCTCCTGCAGGAAAGGTGCTTCTATGAGACAACCCCCGAGCAGGTAGCTACATTCTGCACAGTACAAAATGCAAATGAATTCCAGGCTGAAAACTCACTCCAGAAGGATGAAATGCATGTGTTTCTCTCTGAAAGAACACTCTGCCACTAGGCTTTTGCTTGCTCCTTCAAAGTCTTTGTAGAAACATGTGTTTTCACTGCTGGAATACGTTTTGGGATGCATTGTTTCAATCTCTTGCAAGCCTCATGTTGTTTCTTACACAATGTGGAAAAACAAGGAGTATGTTTCCCAAATCACTTGAAATCCAGGAAAACGCACACTACATCACTCTTGCTCATACACGATCTTTCTCCTAATGTGTTGAGAACATTCAAGAAACCAGAAAAGAAGGGTATTTTGATGTGAATTTCAGATGGCTATGTACAAAAGGACATTTCTATTGGTTGCAGAGTGCAAAACCATGATTGACCTCATGTTCTCCATGAAAACCTTACATTTCCAAGTGACCTGAGGTTGGACTTTCACAGAAAGATGTGTTTGCGTGTCTGTGGTTTAAGGAGCTCTAAGTAGTGTATTCAGTGCTGGAGAGCAACACACCCTACAGAAGTTACACAGCGTTTTGAGAGCACCAACATGCTTCAAGCTGAAACTGCTACAAGGTGTGTGTAGCATGCAGGAAGAAGGCTTGTCATTTCAAAGAAAGAAGTGTAATCCAACATCCAGGTACTGAAACGAGCACACCAGTATGGGAGATGTGCATGTGGACAGTTTCAAGCAGCAGCTCTTTGTGGCCACTTGGAGACAGCGCTGTGAAAAAATTTCGTACGAAGCGGGATTTGGCCAAAGTTGAAAGACCTTCCAAAACCAACCCTAAAGAACTTAGCCAAACAATGAATGTTGCAACAAGCTCCTGCAGGAAAGGTGCTTCTATGAGACAACCCCCGAGCAGGTAGCTACATTCTGCACAGTACAAAATGCAAATGAATTCCAGGCTGAAAACTCACTCCAGAAGGATGAAATGCATGTGTTTCTCTCTGAAAGAACACTCTGCCACTAGGCTTTTGCTTGCTCCTTCAAAGTCTTTGTAGAAACATGTGTTTTCACTGCTGGAATACGTTTTGGGATGCATTGTTTCAATCTCTTGCAAGCCTCATGTTGTTTCTTACACAATGTGGAAAAACAAGGAGTATGTTTCCCAAATCACTTGAAATCCAGGAAAACGCACACTACATCACTCTTGCTCATACACGATCTTTCTCCTAATGTGTTGAGAACATTCAAGAAACCAGAAAAGAAGGGTATTTTGATGTGAATTTCAGATGGCTATGTACAAAAGGACATTTCTATTGGTTGCAGAGTGCAAAACCATGATTGACCTCATGTTCTCCATGAAAACCTTACATTTCCAAGTGACCTGAGGTTGGACTTTCACAGAGAGATGTGTTTGCGTGTCTGTGGTTTAAGGAGCTCTAAGTAGTGTATTCAGTGCTGGAGAGCAACACACCCTACAGAAGTTACACAGCGTTTTGAGAGCACCAACATGCTTCAAGCTGAAACTGCTACAAGGTGTGTGTAGCATGCAGGAAGAAGGCTTGTCATTTCAAAGAAAGAAGTGTAATCCAACATCCAGGTACTGAAACGAGCACACCAGTATGGGAGATGTGCATGTGGACAGTTTCAAGCAGCAGCTCTTTGTGGCCACTTGGAGACAGCGCTGTGAAAAAATTTCGTACGAAGCGGGATTTGGCCAAAGTTGAAAGACCTTCCAAAACCAACCCTAAAGAACTTAGCCAAACAATGAATGTTGCAACAAGCTCCTGCAGGAAAGGTGCTTCTATGAGACAACCCCCGAGCAGGTAGCTACATTCTGCACAGTACAAAATGCAAATGAATTCCAGGCTGAAAACTCACTCCAGAAGGATGAAATGCATGTGTTTCTCTCTGAAAGAACACTCTGCCACTAGGCTTTTGCTTGCTCCTTCAAAGTCTTTGTAGAAACATGTGTTTTCACTGCTGGAATACGTTTTGGGATGCATTGTTTCAATCTCTTGCAAGCCTCATGTTGTTTCTTACACAATGTGGAAAAACAAGGAGTATGTTTCCCAAATCACTTGAAATCCAGGAAAACGCACACTACATCACTCTTGCTCATACACGATCTTTCTCCTAATGTGTTGAGAACATTCAAGAAACCAGAAAAGAAGGGTATTTTGATGTGAATTTCAGATGGCTATGTACAAAAGGACATTTCTATTGGTTGCAGAGTGCAAAACCATGATTGACCTCATGTTCTCCATGAAAACCTTACATTTCCAAGTGACCTGAGGTTGGACTTTCACAGAGAGATGTGTTTGCGTGTCTGTGGTTTAAGGAGCTCTAAGTAGTGTATTCAGTGCTGGAGAGCAACACACCCTACAGAAGTTACACAGCGTTTTGAGAGCACCAACATGCTTCAAGCTGAAACTGCTACAAGGTGTGTGTAGCATGCAGGAAGAAGGCTTGTCATTTCAAAGAAAGAAGTGTAATCCAACATCCAGGTACTGAAACGAGCACACCAGTATGGGAGATGTGCATGTGGACAGTTTCAAGCAGCAGCTCTTTGTGGCCACTTGGAGACAGCGCTGTGAAAAAATTTCGTACGAAGCGGGATTTGGCCAAAGTTGAAAGACCTTCCAAAACCAACCCTAAAGAACTTAGCCAAACAATGAATGTTGCAACAAGCTCCTGCAGGAAAGGTGCTTCTATGAGACAACCCCCGAGCAGGTAGCTACATTCTGCACAGTACAAAATGCAAATGAATTCCAGGCTGAAAACTCACTCCAGAAGGATGAAATGCATGTGTTTCTCTCTGAAAGAACACTCTGCCACTAGGCTTTTGCTTGCTCCTTCAAAGTCTTTGTAGAAACATGTGTTTTCACTGCTGGAATACGTTTTGGGATGCATTGTTTCAATCTCTTGCAAGCCTCATGTTGTTTCTTACACAATGTGGAAAAACAAGGAGTATGTTTCCCAAATCACTTGAAATCCAGGAAAACGCACACTACATCACTCTTGCTCATACACGATCTTTCTCCTAATGTGTTGAGAACATTCAAGAAACCAGAAAAGAAGGGTATTTTGATGTGAATTTCAGATGGCTATGTACAAAAGGACATTTCTATTGGTTGCAGAGTGCAAAACCATGATTGACCTCATGTTCTCCATGAAAACCTTACATTTCCAAGTGACCTGAGGTTGGACTTTCACAGAGAGATGTGTTTGCGTGTCTGTGGTTTAAGGAGCTCTAAGTAGTGTATTCAGTGCTGGAGAGCAACACACCCTACAGAAGTTACACAGCGTTTTGAGAGCACCAACATGCTTCAAGCTGAAACTGCTACAAGGTGTGTGTAGCATGCAGGAAGAAGGCTTGTCATTTCAAAGAAAGAAGTGTAATCCAACATCCAGGTACTGAAACGAGCACACCAGTATGGGAGATGTGCATGTGGACAGTTTCAAGCAGCAGCTCTTTGTGGCCACTTGGAGACAGCGCTGTGAAAAAATTTCGTACGAAGCGGGATTTGGCCAAAGTTGAAAGACCTTCCAAAACCAACCCTAAAGAACTTAGCCAAACAATGAATGTTGCAACAAGCTCCTGCAGGAAAGGTGCTTCTATGAGACAACCCCCGAGCAGGTAGCTACATTCTGCACAGTACAAAATGCAAATGAATTCCAGGCTGAAAACTCACTCCAGAAGGATGAAATGCATGTGTTTCTCTCTGAAAGAACACTCTGCCACTAGGCTTTTGCTTGCTCCTTCAAAGTCTTTGTAGAAACATGTGTTTTCACTGCTGGAATACGTTTTGGGATGCATTGTTTCAATCTCTTGCAAGCCTCATGTTGTTTCTTACACAATGTGGAAAAACAAGGAGTATGTTTCCCAAATCACTTGAAATCCAGGAAAACGCACACTACATCACTCTTGCTCATACACGATCTTTCTCCTAATGTGTTGAGAACATTCAAGAAACCAGAAAAGAAGGGTATTTTGATGTGAATTTCAGATGGCTATGTACAAAAGGACATTTCTATTGGTTGCAGAGTGCAAAACCATGATTGACCTCATGTTCTCCATGAAAACCTTACATTTCCAAGTGACCTGAGGTTGGACTTTCACAGAGAGATGTGTTTGCGTGTCTGTGGTTTAAGGAGCTCTAAGTAGTGTATTCAGTGCTGGAGAGCAACACACCCTACAGAAGTTACACAGCGTTTTGAGAGCACCAACATGCTTCAAGCTGAAACTGCTACAAGGTGTGTGTAGCATGCAGGAAGAAGGCTTGTCATTTCAAAGAAAGAAGTGTAATCCAACATCCAGGTACTGAAACGAGCACACCAGTATGGGAGATGTGCATGTGGACAGTTTCAAGCAGCAGCTCTTTGTGGCCACTTGGAGACAGCGCTGTGAAAAAATTTCGTACGAAGCGGGATTTGGCCAAAGTTGAAAGACCTTCCAAAACCAACCCTAAAGAACTTAGCCAAACAATGAATGTTGCAACAAGCTCCTGCAGGAAAGGTGCTTCTATGAGACAACCCCCGAGCAGGTAGCTACATTCTGCACAGTACAAAATGCAAATGAATTCCAGGCTGAAAACTCACTCCAGAAGGATGAAATGCATGTGTTTCTCTCTGAAAGAACACTCTGCCACTAGGCTTTTGCTTGCGACCTTCAAAGTCTTTGTAGAAACATGTGTTTTCACTGCTGGAATACGTTTTGGGATGCATTGTTTCAATCTCTTGCAAGCCTCATGTTGTTTCTTACACAATGTGGAAAAACAAGGAGTATGTTTCCCAAATCACTTGAAATCCAGGAAAACGCACACTACATCACTCTTGCTCATACACGATCTTTCTCCTAATGTGTTGAGAACATTCAAGAAACCAGAAAAGAAGGGTATTTTGATGTGAATTTCAGATGGCTATGTACAAAAGGACATTTCTATTGGTTGCAGAGTGCAAAACCATGATTGACCTCATGTTCTCCATGAAAACCTTACATTTCCAAGTGACCTGAGGTTGGACTTTCACAGAAAGATGTGTTTGCGTGTCTGTGGTTTAAGGAGCTCTAAGTAGTGTATTCAGTGCTGGAGAGCAACACACCCTACAGAAGTTACACAGCGTTTTGAGAGCACCAACATGCTTCAAGCTGAAACTGCTACAAGGTGTGTGTAGCATGCAGGAAGAAGGCTTGTCATTTCAAAGAAAGAAGTGTAATCCAACATCCAGGTACTGAAACGAGCACACCAGTATGGGAGATGTGCATGTGGACAGTTTCAAGCAGCAGCTCTTTGTGGCCACTTGGAGACAGCGCTGTGAAAAAATTTCGTACGAAGCGGGATTTGGCCAAAGTTGAAAGACCTTCCAAAACCAACCCTAAAGAACTTAGCCAAACAATGAATGTTGCAACAAGCTCCTGCAGGAAAGGTGCTTCTATGAGACAACCCCCGAGCAGGTAGCTACATTCTGCACAGTACAAAATGCAAATGAATTCCAGGCTGAAAACTCACTCCAGAAGGATGAAATGCATGTGTTTCTCTCTGAAAGAACACTCTGCCACTAGGCTTTTGCTTGCTCCTTCAAAGTCTTTGTAGAAACATGTGTTTTCACTGCTGGAATACGTTTTGGGATGCATTGTTTCAATCTCTTGCAAGCCTCATGTTGTTTCTTACACAATGTGGAAAAACAAGGAGTATGTTTCCCAAATCACTTGAAATCCAGGAAAACGCACACTACATCACTCTTGCTCATACACGATCTTTCTCCTAATGTGTTGAGAACATTCAAGAAACCAGAAAAGAAGGGTATTTTGATGTGAATTTCAGATGGCTATGTACAAAAGGACATTTCTATTGGTTGCAGAGTGCAAAACCATGATTGACCTCATGTTCTCCATGAAAACCTTACATTTCCAAGTGACCTGAGGTTGGACTTTCACAGAAAGATGTGTTTGCGTGTCTGTGGTTTAAGGAGCTCTAAGTAGTGTATTCA
The DNA here is from genome assembly GCF_054644295.1 of Miniopterus natalensis. Taxonomy (NCBI): domain Eukaryota; kingdom Metazoa; phylum Chordata; class Mammalia; order Chiroptera; family Miniopteridae; genus Miniopterus; species Miniopterus natalensis. Next base: position 1,388,305 of record NC_142101.1, read on the forward strand.
GTGCTGGAGAGCAACACACCCTACAGAAGTTACACAGCGTTTTGAGAGCACCAACATGCTTCAAGCTGAAACTGCTACAAGGTGTGTGTAGCATGCAGGAAGAAGGCTTGTCATTTCAAAGAAAGAACTGTAATCCAACATCCAGGTACTGAAACGAGCACACCAGTATGGGAGATGTGCATGTGGACAGTTTCAAGCAGCAGCTCTTTGTGGCCACTTGGAGACAGCGCTGTGAAAAAATTTCGTACGAAGCGGGATTTGGCCAAAGTTGAAAGACCTTCCAAAACCAACCCTAAAGAACTTAGCCAAACAATGAATGTTGCAACAAGCTCCTGCAGGAAAGGTGCTTCTATGAGACAACCCCCGAGCAGGTAGCTACATTCTGCACAGTACAAAATGCAAATGAATTCCAGGCTGAAAACTCACTCCAGAAGGATGAAATGCATGTGTTTCTCTCTGAAAGAACACTCTGCCACTAGGCTTTTGCTTGCTCCTTCAAAGTCTTTGTAGAAACATGTGTTTTCACTGCTGGAATACGTTTTGGGATGCATTGTTTCAATCTCTTGCAAGCCTCATGTTGTTTCTTACACAATGTGGAAAAACAAGGAGTATGTTTCCCAAATCACTTGAAATCCAGGAAAACGCACACTACATCACTCTTGCTCATACACGATCTTTCTCCTAATGTGTTGAGAACATTCAAGAAACCAGAAAAGAAGGGTATTTTGATGTGAATTTCAGATGGCTATGTACAAAAGGACATTTCTATTGGTTGCAGAGTGCAAAACCATGATTGACCTCATGTTCTCCATGAAAACCTTACATTTCCAAGTGACCTGAGGTTGGACTTTCACAGAAAGATGTGTTTGCGTGTCTGTGGTTTAAGGAGCTCTAAGTAGTGTATTCAGTGCTGGAGAGCAACACACCCTACAGAAGTTACACAGCGTTTTGAGAGCACCAACATGCTTCAAGCTGAAACTGCTACAAGGTGTGTGTAGCATGCAGGAAGAAGGCTTGTCATTTCAAAGAAAGAACTGTAATCCAACATCCAGGTACTGAAACGAGCACACCAGTATGGGAGATGTGCATGTGGACAGTTTCAAGCAGCAGCTCTTTGTGGCCACTTGGAGACAGCGCTGTGAAAAAATTTCGTACGAAGCGGGATTTGGCCAAAGTTGAAAGACCTTCCAAAACCAACCCTAAAGAACTTAGCCAAACAATGAATGTTGCAACAAGCTCCTGCAGGAAAGGTGCTTCTATGAGACAACCCCCGAGCAGGTAGCTACATTCTGCACAGTACAAAATGCAAATGAATTCCAGGCTGAAAACTCACTCCAGAAGGATGAAATGCATGTGTTTCTCTCTGAAAGAACACTCTGCCACTAGGCTTTTGCTTGCTCCTTCAAAGTCTTTGTAGAAACATGTGTTTTCACTGCTGGAATACGTTTTGGGATGCATTGTTTCAATCTCTTGCAAGCCTCATGTTGTTTCTTACACAATGTGGAAAAACAAGGAGTATGTTTCCCAAATCACTTGAAATCCAGGAAAACGCACACTACATCACTCTTGCTCATACACGATCTTTCTCCTAATGTGTTGAGAACATTCAAGAAACCAGAAAAGAAGGGTATTTTGATGTGAATTTCAGATGGCTATGTACAAAAGGACATTTCTATTGGTTGCAGAGTGCAAAACCATGATTGACCTCATGTTCTCCATGAAAACCTTACATTTCCAAGTGACCTGAGGTTGGACTTTCACAGAAAGATGTGTTTGCGTGTCTGTGGTTTAAGGAGCTCTAAGTAGTGTATTCAGTGCTGGAGAGCAACACACCCTACAGAAGTTACACAGCGTTTTGAGAGCACCAACATGCTTCAAGCTGAAACTGCTACAAGGTGTGTGTAGCATGCAGGAAGAAGGCTTGTCATTTCAAAGAAAGAAGTGTAATCCAACATCCAGGTACTGAAACGAGCACACCAGTATGGGAGATGTGCATGTGGACAGTTTCAAGCAGCAGCTCTTTGTGGCCACTTGGAGACAGCGCTGTGAAAAAATTTCGTACGAAGCGGGATTTGGCCAAAGTTGAAAGACCTTCCAAAACCAACCCTAAAGAACTTAGCCAAACAATGAATGTTGCAACAAGCTCCTGCAGGAAAGGTGCTTCTATGAGACAACCCCCGAGCAGGTAGCTACATTCTGCACAGTACAAAATGCAAATGAATTCCAGGCTGAAAACTCACTCCAGAAGGATGAAATGCATGTGTTTCTCTCTGAAAGAACACTCTGCCACTAGGCTTTTGCTTGCTCCTTCAAAGTCTTTGTAGAAACATGTGTTTTCACTGCTGGAATACGTTTTGGGATGCATTGTTTCAATCTCTTGCAAGCCTCATGTTGTTTCTTACACAATGTGGAAAAACAAGGAGTATGTTTCCCAAATCACTTGAAATCCAGGAAAACGCACACTACATCACTCTTGCTCATACACGATCTTTCTCCTAATGTGTTGAGAACATTCAAGAAACCAGAAAAGAAGGGTATTTTGATGTGAATTTCAGATGGCTATGTACAAAAGGACATTTCTATTGGTTGCAGAGTGCAAAACCATGATTGACCTCATGTTCTCCATGAAAACCTTACATTTCCAAGTGACCTGAGGTTGGACTTTCACAGAAAGATGTGTTTGCGTGTCTGTGGTTTAAGGAGCTCTAAGTAGTGTATTCAGTGCTGGAGAGCAACACACCCTACAGAAGTTACACAGCGTTTTGAGAGCACCAACATGCTTCAAGCTGAAACTGCTACAAGGTGTGTGTAGCATGGAGGAAGAAGGCTTGTCATTTCAAAGAAAGAAGTGTAATCCAACATCCAGGTACTGAAACGAGCACACCAGTATGGGAGATGTGCATGTGGACAGTTTCAAGCAGCAGCTCTTTGTGGCCACTTGGAGACAGCGCTGTGAAAAAATTTCGTACGAAGCGGGATTTGGCCAAAGTTGAAAGACCTTCCAAAACCAACCCTAAAGAACTTAGCCAAACAATGAATGTTGCAACAAGCTCCTGCAGGAAAGGTGCTTCTATGAGACAACCCCCGAGCAGGTAGCTACATTCTGCACAGTACAAAATGCAAATGAATTCCAGGCTGAAAACTCACTCCAGAAGGATGAAATGCATGTGTTTCTCTCTGAAAGAACACTCTGCCACTAGGCTTTTGCTTGCTCCTTCAAAGTCTTTGTAGAAACATGTGTTTTCACTGCTGGAATACGTTTTGGGATGCATTGTTTCAATCTCTTGCAAGCCTCATGTTGTTTCTTACACAATGTGGAAAAACAAGGAGTATGTTTCCCAAATCACTTGAAATCCAGGAAAACGCACACTACATCACTCTTGCTCATACACGATCTTTCTCCTAATGTGTTGAGAACATTCAAGAAACCAGAAAAGAAGGGTATTTTGATGTGAATTTCAGATGGCTATGTACAAAAGGACATTTCTATTGGTTGCAGAGTGCAAAACCATGATTGACCTCATGTTCTCCATGAAAACCTTACATTTCCAAGTGACCTGAGGTTGGACTTTCACAGAAAGATGTGTTTGCGTGTCTGTGGTTTAAGGAGCTCTAAGTAGTGTATTCAGTGCTGGAGAGCAACACACCCTACAGAAGTTACACAGCGTTTTGAGAGCACCAACATGCTTCAAGCTGAAACTGCTACAAGGTGTGTGTAGCATGCAGGAAGAAGGCTTGTCATTTCAAAGAAAGAAGTGTAATCCAACATCCAGGTACTGAAACGAGCACACCAGTATGGGAGATGTGCATGTGGACAGTTTCAAGCAGCAGCTCTTTGTGGCCACTTGGAGACAGCGCTGTGAAAAAATTTCGTACGAAGCGGGATTTGGCCAAAGTTGAAAGACCTTCCAAAACCAACCCTAAAGAACTTAGCCAAACAATGAATGTTGCAACAAGCTCCTGCAGGAAAGGTGCTTCTATGAGACAACCCCCGAGCAGGTAGCTACATTCTGCACAGTACAAAATGCAAATGAATTCCAGGCTGAAAACTCACTCCAGAAGGATGAAATGCATGTGTTTCTCTCTGAAAGAACACTCTGCCACTAGGCTTTTGCTTGCTCCTTCAAAGTCTTTGTAGAAACATGTGTTTTCACTGCTGGAATACGTTTTGGGATGCATTGTTTCAATCTCTTGCAAGCCTCATGTTGTTTCTTACACAATGTGGAAAAACAAGGAGTATGTTTCCCAAATCACTTGAAATCCAGGAAAACGCACACTACATCACTCTTGCTCATACACGATCTTTCTCCTAATGTGTTGAGAACATTCAAGAAACCAGAAAAGAAGGGTATTTTGATGTGAATTTCAGATGGCTATGTACAAAAGGACATTTCTATTGGTTGCAGAGTGCAAAACCATGATTGACCTCATGTTCTCCATGAAAACCTTACATTTCCAAGTGACCTGAGGTTGGACTTTCACAGAAAGATGTGTTTGCGTGTCTGTGGTTTAAGGAGCTCTAAGTAGTGTATTCAGTGCTGGAGAGCAACACACCCTACAGAAGTTACACAGCGTTTTGAGAGCACCAACATGCTTCAAGCTGAAACTGCTACAAGGTGTGTGTAGCATGCAGGAAGAAGGCTTGTCATTTCAAAGAAAGAAGTGTAATCCAACATCCAGGTACTGAAACGAGCACACCAGTATGGGAGATGTGCATGTGGACAGTTTCAAGCAGCAGCTCTTTGTGGCCACTTGGAGACAGCGCTGTGAAAAAATTTCGTACGAAGCGGGATTTGGCCAAAGTTGAAAGACCTTCCAAAACCAACCCTAAAGAACTTAGCCAAACAATGAATGTTGCAACAAGCTCCTGCAGGAAAGGTGCTTCTATGAGACAACCCCCGAGCAGGTAGCTACATTCTGCACAGTACAAAATGCAAATGAATTCCAGGCTGAAAACTCACTCCAGAAGGATGAAATGCATGTGTTTCTCTCTGAAAGAACACTCTGCCACTAGGCTTTTGCTTGCTCCTTCAAAGTCTTTGTAGAAACATGTGTTTTCACTGCTGGAATACGTTTTGGGATGCATTGTTTCAATCTCTTGCAAGCCTCATGTTGTTTCTTACACAATGTGGAAAAACAAGGAGTATGTTTCCCAAATCACTTGAAATCCAGGAAAACGCACACTACATCACTCTTGCTCATACACGATCTTTCTCCTAATGTGTTGAGAACATTCAAGAAACCAGAAAAGAAGGGTATTTTGATGTGAATTTCAGATGGCTATGTACAAAAGGACATTTCTATTGGTTGCAGAGTGCAAAACCATGATTGACCTCATGTTCTCCATGAAAACCTTACATTTCCAAGTGACCTGAGGTTGGACTTTCACAGAAAGATGTGTTTGCGTGTCTGTGGTTTAAGGAGCTCTAAGTAGTGTATTCAGTGCTGGAGAGCAACACACCCTACAGAAGTTACACAGCGTTTTGAGAGCACCAACATGCTTCAAGCTGAAACTGCTACAAGGTGTGTGTAGCATGCAGGAAGAAGGCTTGTCATTTCAAAGAAAGAAGTGTAATCCAACATCCAGGTACTGAAACGAGCACACCAGTATGGGAGATGTGCATGTGGACAGTTTCAAGCAGCAGCTCTTTGTGGCCACTTGGAGACAGCGCTGTGAAAAAATTTCGTACGAAGCGGGATTTGGCCAAAGTTGAAAGACCTTCCAAAACCAACCCTAAAGAACTTAGCCAAACAATGAATGTTGCAACAAGCTCCTGCAGGAAAGGTGCTTCTATGAGACAACCCCCGAGCAGGTAGCTACATTCTGCACAGTACAAAATGCAAATGAATTCCAGGCTGAAAACTCACTCCAGAAGGATGAAATGCATGTGTTTCTCTCTGAAAGAACACTCTGCCACTAGGCTTTTGCTTGCTCCTTCAAAGTCTTTGTAGAAACATGTGTTTTCACTGCTGGAATACGTTTTGGGATGCATTGTTTCAATCTCTTGCAAGCCTCATGTTGTTTCTTACACAATGTGGAAAAACAAGGAGTATGTTTCCCAAATCACTTGAAATCCAGGAAAACGCACACTACATCACTCTTGCTCATACACGATCTTTCTCCTAATGTGTTGAGAACATTCAAGAAACCAGAAAAGAAGGGTATTTTGATGTGAATTTCAGATGGCTATGTACAAAAGGACATTTCTATTGGTTGCAGAGTGCAAAACCATGATTGACCTCATGTTCTCCATGAAAACCTTACATTTCCAAGTGACCTGAGGTTGGACTTTCACAGAAAGATGTGTTTGCGTGTCTGTGGTTTAAGGAGCTCTAAGTAGTGTATTCAGTGCTGGAGAGCAACACACCCTACAGAAGTTACACAGCGTTTTGAGAGCACCAACATGCTTCAAGCTGAAACTGCTACAAGGTGTGTGTAGCATGCAGGAAGAAGGCTTGTCATTTCAAAGAAAGAAGTGTAATCCAACATCCAGGTACTGAAACGAGCACACCAGTATGGGAGATGTGCATGTGGACAGTTTCAAGCAGCAGCTCTTTGTGGCCACTTGGAGACAGCGCTGTGAAAAAATTTCGTACGAAGCGGGATTTGGCCAAAGTTGAAAGACCTTCCAAAACCAACCCTAAAGAACTTAGCCAAACAATGAATGTTGCAACAAGCTCCTGCAGGAAAGGTGCTTCTATGAGACAACCCCCGAGCAGGTAGCTACATTCTGCACAGTACAAAATGCAAATGAATTCCAGGCTGAAAACTCACTCCAGAAGGATGAAATGCATGTGTTTCTCTCTGAAAGAACACTCTGCCACTAGGCTTTTGCTTGCTCCTTCAAAGTCTTTGTAGAAACATGTGTTTTCACTGCTGGAATACGTTTTGGGATGCATTGTTTCAATCTCTTGCAAGCCTCATGTTGTTTCTTACACAATGTGGAAAAACAAGGAGTATGTTTCCCAAATCACTTGAAATCCAGGAAAACGCACACTACATCACTCTTGCTCATACACGATCTTTCTCCTAATGTGTTGAGAACATTCAAGAAACCAGAAAAGAAGGGTATTTTGATGTGAATTTCAGATGGCTATGTACAAAAGGACATTTCTATTGGTTGCAGAGTGCAAAACCATGATTGACCTCATGTTCTCCATGAAAACCTTACATTTCCAAGTGACCTGAGGTTGGACTTTCACAGAAAGATGTGTTTGCGTGTCTGTGGTTTAAGGAGCTCTAAGTAGTGTATTCAGTGCTGGAGAGCAACACACCCTACAGAAGTTACACAGCGTTTTGAGAGCACCAACATGCTTCAAGCTGAAACTGCTACAAGGTGTGTGTAGCATGGAGGAAGAAGGCTTGTCATTTCAAAGAAAGAAGTGTAATCCAACATCCAGGTACTGAAACGAGCACACCAGTATGGGAGATGTGCATGTGGACAGTTTCAAGCAGCAGCTCTTTGTGGCCACTTGGAGACAGCGCTGTGAAAAAATTTCGTACGAAGCGGGATTTGGCCAAAGTTGAAAGACCTTCCAAAACCAACCCTAAAGAACTTAGCCAAACAATGAATGTTGCAACAAGCTCCTGCAGGAAAGGTGCTTCTATGAGACAACCCCCGAGCAGGTAGCTACATTCTGCACAGTACAAAATGCAAATGAATTCCAGGCTGAAAACTCACTCCAGAAGGATGAAATGCATGTGTTTCTCTCTGAAAGAACACTCTGCCACTAGGCTTTTGCTTGCTCCTTCAAAGTCTTTGTAGAAACATGTGTTTTCACTGCTGGAATACGTTTTGGGATGCATTGTTTCAATCTCTTGCAAGCCTCATGTTGTTTCTTACACAATGTGGAAAAACAAGGAGTATGTTTCCCAAATCACTTGAAATCCAGGAAAACGCACACTACATCACTCTTGCTCATACACGATCTTTCTCCTAATGTGTTGAGAACATTCAAGAAACCAGAAAAGAAGGGTATTTTGATGTGAATTTCAGATGGCTATGTACAAAAGGACATTTCTATTGGTTGCAGAGTGCAAAACCATGATTGACCTCATGTTCTCCATGAAAACCTTACATTTCCAAGTGACCTGAGGTTGGACTTTCACAGAAAGATGTGTTTGCGTGTCTGTGGTTTAAGGAGCTCTAAGTAGTGTATTCAGTGCTGGAGAGCAACACACCCTACAGAAGTTACACAGCGTTTTGAGAGCACCAACATGCTTCAAGCTGAAACTGCTACAAGGTGTGTGTAGCATGGAGGAAGAAGGCTTGTCATTTCAAAGAAAGAAGTGTAATCCAACATCCAGGTACTGAAACGAGCACACCAGTATGGGAGATGTGCATGTGGACAGTTTCAAGCAGCAGCTCTTTGTGGCCACTTGGAGACAGCGCTGTGAAAAAATTTCGTACGAAGCGGGATTTGGCCAAAGTTGAAAGACCTTCCAAAACCAACCCTAAAGAACTTAGCCAAACAATGAATGTTGCAACAAGCTCCTGCAGGAAAGGTGCTTCTATGAGACAACCCCCGAGCAGGTAGCTACATTCTGCACAGTACAAAATGCAAATGAATTCCAGGCTGAAAACTCACTCCAGAAGGATGAAATGCATGTGTTTCTCTCTGAAAGAACACTCTGCCACTAGGCTTTTGCTTGCTCCTTCAAAGTCTTTGTAGAAACATGTGTTTTCACTGCTGGAATACGTTTTGGGATGCATTGTTTCAATCTCTTGCAAGCCTCATGTTGTTTCTTACACAATGTGGAAAAACAAGGAGTATGTTTCCCAAATCACTTGAAATCCAGGAAAACGCACACTACATCACTCTTGCTCATACACGATCTTTCTCCTAATGTGTTGAGAACATTCAAGAAACCAGAAAAGAAGGGTATTTTGATGTGAATTTCAGATGGCTATGTACAAAAGGACATTTCTATTGGTTGCAGAGTGCAAAACCATGATTGACCTCATGTTCTCCATGAAAACCTTACATTTCCAAGTGACCTGAGGTTGGACTTTCACAGAAAGATGTGTTTGCGTGTCTGTGGTTTAAGGAGCTCTAAGTAGTGTATTCAGTGCTGGAGAGCAACACACCCTACAGAAGTTACACAGCGTTTTGAGAGCACCAACATGCTTCAAGCTGAAACTGCTACAAGGTGTGTGTAGCATGGAGGAAGAAGGCTTGTCATTTCAAAGAAAGAAGTGTAATCCAACATCCAGGTACTGAAACGAGCACACCAGTATGGGAGATGTGCATGTGGACAGTTTCAAGCAGCAGCTCTTTGTGGCCACTTGGAGACAGCGCTGTGAAAAAATTTCGTACGAAGCGGGATTTGGCCAAAGTTGAAAGACCTTCCAAAACCAACCCTAAAGAACTTAGCCAAACAATGAATGTTGCAACAAGCTCCTGCAGGAAAGGTGCTTCTATGAGACAACCCCCGAGCAGGTAGCTACATTCTGCACAGTACAAAATGCAAATGAATTCCAGGCTGAAAACTCACTCCAGAAGGATGAAATGCATGTGTTTCTCTCTGAAAGAACACTCTGCCACTAGGCTTTTGCTTGCTCCTTCAAAGTCTTTGTAGAAACATGTGTTTTCACTGCTGGAATACGTTTTGGGATGCATTGTTTCAATCTCTTGCAAGCCTCATGTTGTTTCTTACACAATGTGGAAAAACAAGGAGTATGTTTCCCAAATCACTTGAAATCCAGGAAAACGCACACTACATCACTCTTGCTCATACACGATCTTTCTCCTAATGTGTTGAGAACATTCAAGAAACCAGAAAAGAAGGGTATTTTGATGTGAATTTCAGATGGCTATGTACAAAAGGACATTTCTATTGGTTGCAGAGTGCAAAACCATGATTGACCTCATGTTCTCCATGAAAACCTTACATTTCCAAGTGACCTGAGGTTGGACTTTCACAGAAAGATGTGTTTGCGTGTCTGTGGTTTAAGGAGCTCTAAGTAGTGTATTCAGTGCTGGAGAGCAACACACCCTACAGAAGTTACACAGCGTTTTGAGAGCACCAACATGCTTCAAGCTGAAACTGCTACAAGGTGTGTGTAGCATGGAGGAAGAAGGCTTGTCATTTCAAAGAAAGAAGTGTAATCCAACATCCAGGTACTGAAACGAGCACACCAGTATGGGAGATGTGCATGTGGACAGTTTCAAGCAGCAGCTCTTTGTGGCCACTTGGAGACAGCGCTGTGAAAAAATTTCGTACGAAGCGGGATTTGGCCAAAGTTGAAAGACCTTCCAAAACCAACCCTAAAGAACTTAGCCAAACAATGAATGTTGCAACAAGCTCCTGCAGGAAAGGTGCTTCTATGAGACAACCCCCGAGCAGGTAGCTACATTCTGCACAGTACAAAATGCAAATGAATTCCAGGCTGAAAACTCACTCCAGAAGGATGAAATGCATGTGTTTCTCTCTGAAAGAACACTCTGCCACTAGGCTTTTGCTTGCTCCTTCAAAGTCTTTGTAGAAACATGTGTTTTCACTGCTGGAATACGTTTTGGGATGCATTGTTTCAATCTCTTGCAAGCCTCATGTTGTTTCTTACACAATGTGGAAAAACAAGGAGTATGTTTCCCAAATCACTTGAAATCCAGGAAAACGCACACTACATCACTCTTGCTCATACACGATCTTTCTCCTAATGTGTTGAGAACATTCAAGAAACCAGAAAAGAAGGGTATTTTGATGTGAATTTCAGATGGCTATGTACAAAAGGACATTTCTATTGGTTGCAGAGTGCAAAACCATGATTGACCTCATGTTCTCCATGAAAACCTTACATTTCCAAGTGACCTGAGGTTGGACTTTCACAGAAAGATGTGTTTGCGTGTCTGTGGTTTAAGGAGCTCTAAGTAGTGTATTCAGTGCTGGAGAGCAACACACCCTACAGAAGTTACACAGCGTTTTGAGAGCACCAACATGCTTCAAGCTGAAACTGCTACAAGGTGTGTGTAGCATGCAGGAAGAAGGCTTGTCATTTCAAAGAAAGAAGTGTAATCCAACATCCAGGTACTGAAACGAGCACACCAGTATGGGAGATGTGCATGTGGACAGTTTCAAGCAGCAGCTCTTTGTGGCCACTTGGAGACAGCGCTGTGAAAAAATTTCGTACGAAGCGGGATTTGGCCAAAGTTGAAAGACCTTCCAAAACCAACCCTAAAGAACTTAGCCAAACAATGAATGTTGCAACAAGCTCCTGCAGGAAAGGTGCTTCTATGAGACAACCCCCGAGCAGGTAGCTACATTCTGCACAGTACAAAATGCAAATGAATTCCAGGCTGAAAACTCACTCCAGAAGGATGAAATGCATGTGTTTCTCTCTGAAAGAACACTCTGCCACTAGGCTTTTGCTTGCTCCTTCAAAGTCTTTGTAGAAACATGTGTTTTCACTGCTGGAATACGTTTTGGGATGCATTGTTTCAATCTCTTGCAAGCCTCATGTTGTTTCTTACACAATGTGGAAAAACAAGGAGTATGTTTCCCAAATCACTTGAAATCCAGGAAAACGCACACTACATCACTCTTGCTCATACACGATCTTTCTCCTAATGTGTTGAGAACATTCAAGAAACCAGAAAAGAAGGGTATTTTGATGTGAATTTCAGATGGCTATGTACAAAAGGACATTTCTATTGGTTGCAGAGTGCAAAACCATGATTGACCTCATGTTCTCCATGAAAACCTTACATTTCCAAGTGACCTGAGGTTGGACTTTCACAGAAAGATGTGTTTGCGTGTCTGTGGTTTAAGGAGCTCTAAGTAGTGTATTCAGTGCTGGAGAGCAACACACCCTACAGAAGTTACACAGCGTTTTGAGAGCACCAACATGCTTCAAGCTGAAACTGCTACAAGGTGTGTGTAGCATGCAGGAAGAAGGCTTGTCATTTCAAAGAAAGAAGTGTAATCCAACATCCAGGTACTGAAACGAGCACACCAGTATGGGAGATGTGCATGTGGACAGTTTCAAGCAGCAGCTCTTTGTGGCCACTTGGAGACAGCGCTGTGAAAAAATTTCGTACGAAGCGGGATTTGGCCAAAGTTGAAAGACCTTCCAAAACCAACCCTAAAGAACTTAGCCAAACAATGAATGTTGCAACAAGCTCCTGCAGGAAAGGTGCTTCTATGAGACAACCCCCGAGCAGGTAGCTACATTCTGCACAGTACAAAATGCAAATGAATTCCAGGCTGAAAACTCACTCCAGAAGGATGAAATGCATGTGTTTCTCTCTGAAAGAACACTCTGCCACTAGGCTTTTGCTTGCTCCTTCAAAGTCTTTGTAGAAACATGTGTTTTCACTGCTGGAATACGTTTTGGGATGCATTGTTTCAATCTCTTGCAAGCCTCATGTTGTTTCTTACACAATGTGGAAAAACAAGGAGTATGTTTCCCAAATCACTTGAAATCCAGGAAAACGCACACTACATCACTCTTGCTCATACACGATCTTTCTCCTAATGTGTTGAGAACATTCAAGAAACCAGAAAAGAAGGGTATTTTGATGTGAATTTCAGATGGCTATGTACAAAAGGACATTTCTATTGGTTGCAGAGTGCAAAACCATGATTGACCTCATGTTCTCCATGAAAACCTTACATTTCCAAGTGACCTGAGGTTGGACTTTCACAGAAAGATGTGTTTGCGTGTCTGTGGTTTAAGGAGCTCTAAGTAGTGTATTCAGTGCTGGAGAGCAACACACCCTACAGAAGTTACACAGCGTTTTGAGAGCACCAACATGCTTCAAGCTGAAACTGCTACAAGGTGTGTGTAGCATGCAGGAAGAAGGCTTGTCATTTCAAAGAAAGAAGTGTAATCCAACATCCAGGTACTGAAACGAGCACACCAGTATGGGAGATGTGCATGTGGACAGTTTCAAGCAGCAGCTCTTTGTGGCCACTTGGAGACAGCGCTGTGAAAAAATTTCGTACGAAGCGGGATTTGGCCAAAGTTGAAAGACCTTCCAAAACCAACCCTAAAGAACTTAGCCAAACAATGAATGTTGCAACAAGCTCCTGCAGGAAAGGTGCTTCTATGAGACAACCCCCGAGCAGGTAGCTACATTCTGCACAGTACAAAATGCAAATGAATTCCAGGCTGAAAACTCACTCCAGAAGGATGAAATGCATGTGTTTCTCTCTGAAAGAACACTCTGCCACTAGGCTTTTGCTTGCTCCTTCAAAGTCTTTGTAGAAACATGTGTTTTCACTGCTGGAATACGTTTTGGGATGCATTGTTTCAATCTCTTGCAAGCCTCATGTTGTTTCTTACACAATGTGGAAAAACAAGGAGTATGTTTCCCAAATCACTTGAAATCCAGGAAAACGCACACTACATCACTCTTGCTCATACACGATCTTTCTCCTAATGTGTTGAGAACATTCAAGAAACCAGAAAAGAAGGGTATTTTGATGTGAATTTCAGATGGCTATGTACAAAAGGACATTTCTATTGGTTGCAGAGTGCAAAACCATGATTGACCTCATGTTCTCCATGAAAACCTTACATTTCCAAGTGACCTGAGGTTGGACTTTCACAGAAAGATGTGTTTGCGTGTCTGTGGTTTAAGGAGCTCTAAGTAGTGTATTCAGTGCTGGAGAGCAACACACCCTACAGAAGTTACACAGCGTTTTGAGAGCACCAACATGCTTCAAGCTGAAACTGCTACAAGGTGTGTGTAGCATGCAGGAAGAAGGCTTGTCATTTCAAAGAAAGAAGTGTAATCCAACATCCAGGTACTGAAACGAGCACACCAGTATGGGAGATGTGCATGTGGACAGTTTCAAGCAGCAGCTCTTTGTGGCCACTTGGAGACAGCGCTGTGAAAAAATTTCGTACGAAGCGGGATTTGGCCAAAGTTGAAAGACCTTCCAAAACCAACCCTAAAGAACTTAGCCAAACAATGAATGTTGCAACAAGCTCCTGCAGGAAAGGTGCTTCTATGAGACAACCCCCGAGCAGGTAGCTACATTCTGCACAGTACAAAATGCAAATGAATTCCAGGCTGAAAACTCACTCCAGAAGGATGAAATGCATGTGTTTCTCTCTGAAAGAACACTCTGCCACTAGGCTTTTGCTTGCTCCTTCAAAGTCTTTGTAGAAACATGTGTTTTCACTGCTGGAATACGTTTTGGGATGCATTGTTTCAATCTCTTGCAAGCCTCATGTTGTTTCTTACACAATGTGGAAAAACAAGGAGTATGTTTCCCAAATCACTTGAAATCCAGGAAAACGCACACTACATCACTCTTGCTCATACACGATCTTTCTCCTAATGTGTTGAGAACATTCAAGAAACCAGAAAAGAAGGGTATTTTGATGTGAATTTCAGATGGCTATGTACAAAAGGACATTTCTATTGGTTGCAGAGTGCAAAACCATGATTGACCTCATGTTCTCCATGAAAACCTTACATTTCCAAGTGACCTGAGGTTGGACTTTCACAGAAAGATGTGTTTGCGTGTCTGTGGTTTAAGGAGCTCTAAGTAGTGTATTCAGTGCTGGAGAGCAACACACCCTACAGAAGTTACACAGCGTTTTGAGAGCACCAACATGCTTCAAGCTGAAACTGCTACAAGGTGTGTGTAGCATGCAGGAAGAAGGCTTGTCATTTCAAAGAAAGAAGTGTAATCCAACATCCAGGTACTGAAACGAGCACACCAGTATGGGAGATGTGCATGTGGAAAGTTTCAAGCAGCAGCTCTTTGTGGCCACTTGGAGACAGCGCTGTGAAAAAAATTCGTACGAAGCGGGATTTGGCCAAAGTTGAAAGACCTTCCAAAACCAACCCTAAAGAACTTAGCCAAACAATGAATGTTGCAACAAGCTCCTGCAGGAAAGGTGCTTCTATGAGACAACCCCCGAGCAGATAGCTACATTCTGCACAGTACAAAATGCAAATGAATTCCAGGCTGAAAACTCACTCCAGAAGGATGAAATGCATGTGTTTCTCTCTGAAAGAACACTCTGCCACTAGGCTTTTGCTTGCTCCTTCAAAGTCTTTGTAGAAACATGTGTTTTCACTGCTGGAATACGTTTTGGGATGCATTGTTTCAATCTCTTGCAAGCCTCATGTTGTTTCTTACACAATGTGGAAAAACAAGGAGTATGTTTCCCAAATCACTTGAAATCCAGGAAAACGCACACTACATCACTCTTGCTCATACACGATCTTTCTCCTAATGTGTTGAGAACATTCAAGAAACCAGAAAAGAAGGGTATTTTGATGTGAATTTCAGATGGCTATGTACAAAAGGACATTTCTATTGGTTGCAGAGTGCAAAACCATGATTGACCTCATGTTCTCCATGAAAACCTTACATTTCCAAGTGACCTGAGGTTGGACTTTCACAGAAAGATGTGTTTGCGTGTCTGTGGTTTAAGGAGCTCTAAGTAGTGTATTCAGTGCTGGAGAGCAACACACCCTACAGAAGTTACACAGCGTTTTGAGAGCACCAACATGCTTCAAGCTGAAACTGCTACAAGGTGTGTGTAGCATGCAGGAAGAAGGCTTGTCATTTCAAAGAAAGAAGTGTAATCCAACATCCAGGTACTGAAACGAGCACACCAGTATGGGAGATGTGCATGTGGACAGTTTCAAGCAGCAGCTCTTTGTGGCCACTTGGAGACAGCGCTGTGAAAAAATTTCGTACGAAGCGGGATTTGGCCAAAGTTGAAAGACCTTCCAAAACCAACCCTAAAGAACTTAGCCAAACAATGAATGTTGCAACAAGCTCCTGCAGGAAAGGTGCTTCTATGAGACAACCCCCGAGCAGGTAGCTACATTCTGCACAGTACAAAATGCAAATGAATTCCAGGCTGAAAACTCACTCCAGAAGGATGAAATGCATGTGTTTCTCTCTGAAAGAACACTCTGCCACTAGGCTTTTGCTTGCTCCTTCAAAGTCTTTGTAGAAACATGTGTTTTCACTGCTGGAATACGTTTTGGGATGCATTGTTTCAATCTCTTGCAAGCCTCATGTTGTTTCTTACACAATGTGGAAAAACAAGGAGTATGTTTCCCAAATCACTTGAAATCCAGGAAAACGCACACTACATCACTCTTGCTCATACACGATCTTTCTCCTAATGTGTTGAGAACATTCAAGAAACCAGAAAAGAAGGGTATTTTGATGTGAATTTCAGATGGCTATGTACAAAAGGACATTTCTATTGGTTGCAGAGTGCAAAACCATGATTGACCTCATGTTCTCCATGAAAACCTTACATTTCCAAGTGACCTGAGGTTGGACTTTCACAGAAAGATGTGTTTGCGTGTCTGTGGTTTAAGGAGCTCTAAGTAGTGTATTCAGTGCTGGAGAGCAACACACCCTACAGAAGTTACACAGCGTTTTGAGAGCACCAACATGCTTCAAGCTGAAACTGCTACAAGGTGTGTGTAGCATGCAGGAAGAAGGCTTGTCATTTCAAAGAAAGAAGTGTAATCCAACATCCAGGTACTGAAACGAGCACACCAGTATGGGAGATGTGCATGTGGACAGTTTCAAGCAGCAGCTCTTTGTGGCCACTTGGAGACAGCGCTGTGAAAAAATTTCGTACGAAGCGGGATTTGGCCAAAGTTGAAAGACCTTCCAAAACCAACCCTAAAGAACTTAGCCAAACAATGAATGTTGCAACAAGCTCCTGCAGGAAAGGTGCTTCTATGAGACAACCCCCGAGCAGGTAGCTACATTCTGCACAGTACAAAATGCAAATGAATTCCAGGCTGAAAACTCACTCCAGAAGGATGAAATGCATGTGTTTCTCTCTGAAAGAACACTCTGCCACTAGGCTTTTGCTTGCTCCTTCAAAGTCTTTGTAGAAACATGTGTTTTCACTGCTGGAATACGTTTTGGGATGCATTGTTTCAATCTCTTGCAAGCCTCATGTTGTTTCTTACACAATGTGGAAAAACAAGGAGTATGTTTCCCAAATCACTTGAAATCCAGGAAAACGCACACTACATCACTCTTGCTCATACACGATCTTTCTCCTAATGTGTTGAGAACATTCAAGAAACCAGAAAAGAAGGGTATTTTGATGTGAATTTCAGATGGCTATGTACAAAAGGACATTTCTATTGGTTGCAGAGTGCAAAACCATGATTGACCTCATGTTCTCCATGAAAACCTTACATTTCCAAGTGACCTGAGGTTGGACTTTCACAGAAAGATGTGTTTGCGTGTCTGTGGTTTAAGGAGCTCTAAGTAGTGTATTCAGTGCTGGAGAGCAACACACCCTACAGAAGTTACACAGCGTTTTGAGAGCACCAACATGCTTCAAGCTGAAACTGCTACAAGGTGTGTGTAGCATGCAGGAAGAAGGCTTGTCATTTCAAAGAAAGAAGTGTAATCCAACATCCAGGTACTGAAACGAGCACACCAGTATGGGAGATGTGCATGTGGACAGTTTCAAGCAGCAGCTCTTTGTGGCCACTTGGAGACAGCGCTGTGAAAAAATTTCGTACGAAGCGGGATTTGGCCAAAGTTGAAAGACCTTCCAAAACCAACCCTAAAGAACTTAGCCAAACAATGAATGTTGCAACAAGCTCCTGCAGGAAAGGTGCTTCTATGAGACAACCCCCGAGCAGGTAGCTACATTCTGCACAGTACAAAATGCAAATGAATTCCAGGCTGAAAACTCACTCCAGAAGGATGAAATGCATGTGTTTCTCTCTGAAAGAACACTCTGCCACTAGGCTTTTGCTTGCTCCTTCAAAGTCTTTGTAGAAACATGTGTTTTCACTGCTGGAATACGTTTTGGGATGCATTGTTTCAATCTCTTGCAAGCCTCATGTTGTTTCTTACACAATGTGGAAAAACAAGGAGTATGTTTCCCAAATCACTTGAAATCCAGGAAAACGCACACTACATCACTCTTGCTCATACACGATCTTTCTCCTAATGTGTTGAGAACATTCAAGAAACCAGAAAAGAAGGGTATTTTGATGTGAATTTCAGATGGCTATGTACAAAAGGACATTTCTATTGGTTGCAGAGTGCAAAACCATGATTGACCTCATGTTCTCCATGAAAACCTTACATTTCCAAGTGACCTGAGGTTGGACTTTCACAGAAAGATGTGTTTGCGTGTCTGTGGTTTAAGGAGCTCTAAGTAGTGTATTCAGTGCTGGAGAGCAACACACCCTACAGAAGTTACACAGCGTTTTGAGAGCACCAACATGCTTCAAGCTGAAACTGCTACAAGGTGTGTGTAGCATGCAGGAAGAAGGCTTGTCATTTCAAAGAAAGAAGTGTAATCCAACATCCAGGTACTGAAACGAGCACACCAGTATGGGAGATGTGCATGTGGACAGTTTCAAGCAGCAGCTCTTTGTGGCCACTTGGAGACAGCGCTGTGAAAAAATTTCGTACGAAGCGGGATTTGGCCAAAGTTGAAAGACCTTCCAAAACCAACCCTAAAGAACTTAGCCAAACAATGAATGTTGCAACAAGCTCCTGCAGGAAAGGTGCTTCTATGAGACAACCCCCGAGCAGGTAGCTACATTCTGCACAGTACAAAATGCAAATGAATTCCAGGCTGAAAACTCACTCCAGAAGGATGAAATGCATGTGTTTCTCTCTGAAAGAACACTCTGCCACTAGGCTTTTGCTTGCTCCTTCAAAGTCTTTGTAGAAACATGTGTTTTCACTGCTGGAATACGTTTTGGGATGCATTGTTTCAATCTCTTGCAAGCCTCATGTTGTTTCTTACACAATGTGGAAAAACAAGGAGTATGTTTCCCAAATCACTTGAAATCCAGGAAAACGCACACTACATCACTCTTGCTCATACACGATCTTTCTCCTAATGTGTTGAGAACATTCAAGAAACCAGAAAAGAAGGGTATTTTGATGTGAATTTCAGATGGCTATGTACAAAAGGACATTTCTATTGGTTGCAGAGTGCAAAACCATGATTGACCTCATGTTCTCCATGAAAACCTTACATTTCCAAGTGACCTGAGGTTGGACTTTCACAGAAAGATGTGTTTGCGTGTCTGTGGTTTAAGGAGCTCTAAGTAGTGTATTCAGTGCTGGAGAGCAACACACCCTACAGAAGTTACACAGCGTTTTGAGAGCACCAACATGCTTCAAGCTGAAACTGCTACAAGGTGTGTGTAGCATGGAGGAAGAAGGCTTGTCATTTCAAAGAAAGAAGTGTAATCCAACATCCAGGTACTGAAACGAGCACACCAGTATGGGAGATGTGCATGTGGACAGTTTCAAGCAGCAGCTCTTTGTGGCCACTTGGAGACAGCGCTGTGAAAAAATTTCGTACGAAGCGGGATTTGGCCAAAGTTGAAAGACCTTCCAAAACCAACCCTAAAGAACTTAGCCAAACAATGAATGTTGCAACAAGCTCCTGCAGGAAAGGTGCTTCTATGAGACAACCCCCGAGCAGGTAGCTACATTCTGCACAGTACAAAATGCAAATGAATTCCAGGCTGAAAACTCACTCCAGAAGGATGAAATGCATGTGTTTCTCTCTGAAAGAACACTCTGCCACTAGGCTTTTGCTTGCTCCTTCAAAGTCTTTGTAGAAACATGTGTTTTCACTGCTGGAATACGTTTTGGGATGCATTGTTTCAATCTCTTGCAAGCCTCATGTTGTTTCTTACACAATGTGGAAAAACAAGGAGTATGTTTCCCAAATCACTTGAAATCCAGGAAAACGCACACTACATCACTCTTGCTCATACACGATCTTTCTCCTAATGTGTTGAGAACATTCAAGAAACCAGAAAAGAAGGGTATTTTGATGTGAATTTCAGATGGCTATGTACAAAAGGACATTTCTATTGGTTGCAGAGTGCAAAACCATGATTGACCTCATGTTCTCCATGAAAACCTTACATTTCCAAGTGACCTGAGGTTGGACTTTCACAGAAAGATGTGTTTGCGTGTCTGTGGTTTAAGGAGCTCTAAGTAGTGTATTCAGTGCTGGAGAGCAACACACCCTACAGAAGTTACACAGCGTTTTGAGAGCACCAACATGCTTCAAGCTGAAACTGCTACAAGGTGTGTGTAGCATGCAGGAAGAAGGCTTGTCATTTCAAAGAAAGAAGTGTAATCCAACATCCAGGTACTGAAACGAGCACACCAGTATGGGAGATGTGCATGTGGACAGTTTCAAGCAGCAGCTCTTTGTGGCCACTTGGAGACAGCGCTGTGAAAAAATTTCGTACGAAGCGGGATTTGGCCAAAGTTGAAAGACCTTCCAAAACCAACCCTAAAGAACTTAGCCAAACAATGAATGTTGCAACAAGCTCCTGCAGGAAAGGTGCTTCTATGAGACAACCCCCGAGCAGGTAGCTACATTCTGCACAGTACAAAATGCAAATGAATTCCAGGCTGAAAACTCACTCCAGAAGGATGAAATGCATGTGTTTCTCTCTGAAAGAACACTCTGCCACTAGGCTTTTGCTTGCTCCTTCAAAGTCTTTGTAGAAACATGTGTTTTCACTGCTGGAATACGTTTTGGGATGCATTGTTTCAATCTCTTGCAAGCCTCATGTTGTTTCTTACACAATGTGGAAAAACAAGGAGTATGTTTCCCAAATCACTTGAAATCCAGGAAAACGCACACTACATCACTCTTGCTCATACACGATCTTTCTCCTAATGTGTTGAGAACATTCAAGAAACCAGAAAAGAAGGGTATTTTGATGTGAATTTCAGATGGCTATGTACAAAAGGACATTTCTATTGCTTGCAGAGTGCAAGACCATGATTGACCTCATGTTCTCCATGAAAACCTTTCATTTCCAAGTGACCTGAGGTTGGACTTTCACAGAAAGATGTGTTTGCGTGTCTGTGGTTTAAGGAGCTCTAAGTAGTGTATTCAGTGCTGGAGAGCAACACACCCTACAGAAGTTACACAGCGTTTTGAGAGCACCAACATGCTTCAAGCTGAAACTGCTACAAGGTGTGTGTAGCATGCAGGAAGAAGGCTTGTCATTTCAAAGAAAGAAGTGTAATCCAACATCCAGGTACTGAAACGAGCACACCAGTATGGGAGATGTGCATGTGGACAGTTTCAAGCAGCAGCTCTTTGTGGCCACTTGGAGACAGCGCTGTGAAAAAATTTCGTACGAAGCGGGATTTGGCCAAAGTTGAAAGACCTTCCAAAACCAACCCTAAAGAACTTAGCCAAACAATGAATGTTGCAACAAGCTCCTGCAGGAAAGGTGCTTCTATGAGACAACCCCCGAGCAGGTAGCTACATTCTGCACAGTACAAAATGCAAATGAATTCCAGGCTGAAAACTCACTCCAGAAGGATGAAATGCATGTGTTTCTCTCTGAAAGAACACTCTGCCACTAGGCTTTTGCTTGCTCCTTCAAAGTCTTTGTAGAAACATGTGTTTTCACTGCTGGAATACGTTTTGGGATGCATTGTTTCAATCTCTTGCAAGCCTCATGTTGTTTCTTACACAATGTGGAAAAACAAGGAGTATGTTTCCCAAATCACTTGAAATCCAGGAAAACGCACACTACATCACTCTTGCTCATACACGATCTTTCTCCTAATGTGTTGAGAACATTCAAGAAACCAGAAAAGAAGGGTATTTTGATGTGAATTTCAGATGGCTATGTACAAAAGGACATTTCTATTGGTTGCAGAGTGCAAAACCATGATTGACCTCATGTTCTCCATGAAAACCTTACATTTCCAAGTGACCTGAGGTTGGACTTTCACAGAAAGATGTGTTTGCGTGTCTGTGGTTTAAGGAGCTCTAAGTAGTGTATTCAGTGCTGGAGAGCAACACACCCTACAGAAGTTACACAGCGTTTTGAGAGCACCAACATGCTTCAAGCTGAAACTGCTACAAGGTGTGTGTAGCATGCAGGAAGAAGGCTTGTCATTTCAAAGAAAGAAGTGTAATCCAACATCCAGGTACTGAAACGAGCACACCAGTATGGGAGATGTGCATGTGGAAAGTTTCAAGCAGCAGCTCTTTGTGGCCACTTGGAGACAGCGCTGTGAAAAAAATTCGTACGAAGCGGGATTTGGCCAAAGTTGAAAGACCTTCCAAAACCAACCCTAAAGAACTTAGCCAAACAATGAATGTTGCAACAAGCTCCTGCAGGAAAGGTGCTTCTATGAGACAACCCCCGAGCAGATAGCTACATTCTGCACAGTACAAAATGCAAATGAATTCCAGGCTGAAAACTCACTCCAGAAGGATGAAATGCATGTGTTTCTCTCTGAAAGAACACTCTGCCACTAGGCTTTTGCTTGCTCCTTCAAAGTCTTTGTAGAAACATGTGTTTTCACTGCTGGAATACGTTTTGGGATGCATTGTTTCAATCTCTTGCAAGCCTCATGTTGTTTCTTACACAATGTGGAAAAACAAGGAGTATGTTTCCCAAATCACTTGAAATCCAGGAAAACGCACACTACATCACTCTTGCTCATACACGATCTTTCTCCTAATGTGTTGAGAACATTCAAGAAACCAGAAAAGAAGGGTATTTTGATGTGAATTTCAGATGGCTATGTACAAAAGGACATTTCTATTGGTTGCAGAGTGCAAAACCATGATTGACCTCATGTTCTCCATGAAAACCTTACATTTCCAAGTGACCTGAGGTTGGACTTTCACAGAAAGATGTGTTTGCGTGTCTGTGGTTTAAGGAGCTCTAAGTAGTGTATTCAGTGCTGGAGAGCAACACACCCTACAGAAGTTACACAGCGTTTTGAGAGCACCAACATGCTTCAAGCTGAAACTGCTACAAGGTGTGTGTAGCATGCAGGAAGAAGGCTTGTCATTTCAAAGAAAGAAGTGTAATCCAACATCCAGGTACTGAAACGAGCACACCAGTATGGGAGATGTGCATGTGGACAGTTTCAAGCAGCAGCTCTTTGTGGCCACTTGGAGACAGCGCTGTGAAAAAATTTCGTACGAAGCGGGATTTGGCCAAAGTTGAAAGACCTTCCAAAACCAACCCTAAAGAACTTAGCCAAACAATGAATGTTGCAACAAGCTCCTGCAGGAAAGGTGCTTCTATGAGACAACCCCCGAGCAGGTAGCTACATTCTGCACAGTACAAAATGCAAATGAATTCCAGGCTGAAAACTCACTCCAGAAGGATGAAATGCATGTGTTTCTCTCTGAAAGAACACTCTGCCACTAGGCTTTTGCTTGCTCCTTCAAAGTCTTTGTAGAAACATGTGTTTTCACTGCTGGAATACGTTTTGGGATGCATTGTTTCAATCTCTTGCAAGCCTCATGTTGTTTCTTACACAATGTGGAAAAACAAGGAGTATGTTTCCCAAATCACTTGAAATCCAGGAAAACGCACACTACATCACTCTTGCTCATACACGATCTTTCTCCTAATGTGTTGAGAACATTCAAGAAACCAGAAAAGAAGGGTATTTTGATGTGAATTTCAGATGGCTATGTACAAAAGGACATTTCTATTGCTTGCAGAGTGCAAGACCATGATTGACCTCATGTTCTCCATGAAAACCTTTCATTTCCAAGTGACCTGAGGTTGGACTTTCACAGAAAGATGTGTTTGCGTGTCTGTGGTTTAAGGAGCTCTAAGTAGTGTATTCAGTGCTGGAGAGCAACACACCCTACAGAAGTTACACAGCGTTTTGAGAGCACCAACATGCTTCAAGCTGAAACTGCTACAAGGTGTGTGTAGCATGCAGGAAGAAGGCTTGTCATTTCAAAGAAAGAAGTGTAATCCAACATCCAGGTACTGAAACGAGCACACCAGTATGGGAGATGTGCATGTGGACAGTTTCAAGCAGCAGCTCTTTGTGGCCACTTGGAGACAGCGCTGTGAAAAAAATTCGTACGAAGCGGGATTTGGCCAAAGTTGAAAGACCTTCCAAAACCAACCCTAAAGAACTTAGCCAAACAATGAATGTTGCAACAAGCTCCTGCAGGAAAGGTGCTTCTATGAGACAACCCCCGAGCAGGTAGCTACATTCTGCACAGTACAAAATGCAAATGAATTCCAGGCTGAAAACTCACTCCAGAAGGATGAAATGCATGTGTTTCTCTCTGAAAGAACACTCTGCCACTAGGCTTTTGCTTGCTCCTTCAAATTCTTTGTAGAAACATGTGTTTTCACTGCTGGAATACGTTTTGGGATGCATTGTTTCAATCTCTTGCAAGCCTCATGTTGTTTCTTACACAATGTGGAAAAACAAGGAGTATGTTTCCCAAATCACTTGAAATCCAGGAAAACGCACACTACATCACTCTTGCTCATACACGATCTTTCTCCTAATGTGTTGAGAACATTCAAGAAACCAGAAAAGAAGGGTATTTTGATGTGAATTTCAGATGGCTATGTACAAAAGGACATTTCTATTGGTTGCAGAGTGCAAAACCATGATTGACCTCATGTTCTCCATGAAAACCTTTCATTTCCAAGTGACCTGAGGTTGGACTTTCACAGAAAGATGTGTTTGCGTGTCTGTGGTTTAAGGAGCTCTAAGTAGTGTATTCAGTGCTGGAGAGCAACACACCCTACAGAAGTTACACAGCGTTTTGAGAGCACCAACATGCTTCAAGCTGAAACTGCTACAAGGTGTGTGTAGCATGCAGGAAGAAGGCTTGTCATTTCAAAGAAAGAAGTGTAATCCAACATCCAGGTACTGAAACGAGCACACCAGTATGGGAGATGTGCATGTGGACAGTTTCAAGCAGCAGCTCTTTGTGGCCACTTGGAGACAGCGCTGTGAAAAAATTTCGAACGAAGCGGGATTTGGCCAAAGTTGAAAGACCTTCCAAAACCAACCCTAAAGAACTTAGCCAAACAATGAATGTTGCAACAAGCTCCTGCAGGAAAGGTGCTTCTATGAGACAACCCCCGAGCAGATAGCTACATTCTGCACAGTACAAAATGCAAATGAATTCCAGGCTGAAAACTCACTCCAGAAGGATGAAATGCATGTGTTTCTCTCTGAAAGAACACTCTGCCACTAGGCTTTTGCTTGCTCCTTCAAAGTCTTTGTAGAAACATGTGTTTTCACTGCTGGAATACGTTTTGGGATGCATTGTTTCAATCTCTTGCAAGCCTCATGTTGTTTCTTACACAATGTGGAAAAACAAGGAGTATGTTTCCCAAATCACTTGAAATCCAGGAAAACGCACACTACATCACGCTTGCTCATACACGATCTTTCTCCTAATGTGTTGAGAACATTCAAGAAACCAGAAAAGAAGGGTATTTTGATGTGAATTTCAGATGGCTATGTACAAAAGGACATTTCTATTGGTTGCAGAGTGCAAAACCATGATTGACCTCATGTTCTCCATGAAAACCTTACATTTCCAAGTGACCTGAGGTTGGACTTTCACAGAAAGATGTGTTTGCGTGTCTGTGGTTTAAGGAGCTCTAAGTAGTGTATTCAGTGCTGGAGAGCAACACACCCTACAGAAGTTACACAGCGTTTTGAGAGCACCAACATGCTTCAAGCTGAAACTGCTACAAGGTGTGTGTAGCATGCAGGAAGAAGGCTTGTCATTTCAAAGAAAGAAGTGTAATCCAACATCCAGGTACTGAAACGAGCACACCAGTATGGGAGATGTGCATGTGGACAGTTTCAAGCAGCAGCTCTTTGTGGCCACTTGGAGACAGCGCTGTGAAAAAAATTCGTACGAAGCGGGATTTGGCCAAAGTTGAAAGACCTTCCAAAACCAACCCTAAAGAACTTAGCCAAACAATGAATGTTGCAACAAGCTCCTGCAGGAAAGGTGCTTCTATGAGACAACCCCCGAGCAGGTAGCTACATTCTGCACAGTACAAAATGCAAATGAATTCCAGGCTGAAAACTCACTCCAGAAGGATGAAATGCATGTGTTTCTCTCTGAAAGTACACTCTGCCACTAGGCTTTTGCTTGCTCCTTCAAATTCTTTGTAGAAACATGTGTTTTCACTGCTGGAATACGTTTTGGGATGCATTGTTTCAATCTCTTGCAAGCCTCATGTTGTTTCTTACACAATGTGGAAAAACAAGGAGTATGTTTCCCAAATCACTTGAAATCCAGGAAAACGCACACTACATCACTCTTGCTCATACACGATCTTTCTCCTAATGTGTTGAGAACATTCAAGAAACCAGAAAAGAAGGGTATTTTGATGTGAATTTCAGATGGCTATGTACAAAAGGACATTTCTATTGGTTGCAGAGTGCAAAACCATGATTGACCTCATGTTCTCCATGAAAACCTTTCATTTCCAAGTGACCTGAGGTTGGACTTTCACAGAAAGATGTGTTTGCGTGTCTGTGGTTTAAGGAGCTCTAAGTAGTGTATTCAGTGCTGGAGAGCAACACACCCTACAGAAGTTACACAGCGTTTTGAGAGCACCAACATGCTTCAAGCTGAAACTGCTACAAGGTGTGTGTAGCATGCAGGAAGAAGGCTTGTCATTTCAAAGAAAGAAGTGTAATCCAACATCCAGGTACTGAAACGAGCACACCAGTATGGGAGATGTGCATGTGGACAGTTTCAAGCAGCAGCTCTTTGTGGCCACTTGGAGACAGCGCTGTGAAAAAATTTCGAACGAAGCGGGATTTGGCCAAAGTTGAAAGACCTTCCAAAACCAACCCTAAAGAACTTAGCCAAACAATGAATGTTGCAACAAGCTCCTGCAGGAAAGGTGCTTCTATGAGACAACCCCCGAGCAGATAGCTACATTCTGCACAGTACAAAATGCAAATGAATTCCAGGCTGAAAACTCACTCCAGAAGGATGAAATGCATGTGTTTCTCTCTGAAAGAACACTCTGCCACTAGGCTTTTGCTTGCTCCTTCAAAGTCTTTGTAGAAACATGTGTTTTCACTGCTGGAATACGTTTTGGGATGCATTGTTTCAATCTCTTGCAAGCCTCATGTTGTTTCTTACACAATGTGGAAAAACAAGGAGTATGTTTCCCAAATCACTTGAAATCCAGGAAAACGCACACTACATCACTCTTGCTCATACACGATCTTTCTCCTAATGTGTTGAGAACATTCAAGAAACCAGAAAAGAAGGGTATTTTGATGTGAATTTCAGATGGCTATGTACAAAAGGACATTTCTATTGGTTGCAGAGTGCAAAACCATGATTGACCTCATGTTCTCCATGAAAACCTTACATTTCCAAGTGACCTGAGGTTGGACTTTCACAGAAAGATGTGTTTGCGTGTCTGTGGTTTAAGGAGCTCTAAGTAGTGTATTCAGTGCTGGAGAGCAACACACCCTACAGAAGTTACACAGCGTTTTGAGAGCACCAACATGCTTCAAGCTGAAACTGCTACAAGGTGTGTGTAGCATGCAGGAAGAAGGCTTGTCATTTCAAAGAAAGAAGTGTAATCCAACATCCAGGTACTGAAACGAGCACACCAGTATGGGAGATGTGCATGTGGACAGTTTCAAGCAGCAGCTCTTTGTGGCCACTTGGAGACAGCGCTGTGAAAAAATTTCGTACGAAGCGGGATTTGGCCAAAGTTGAAAGACCTTCCAAAACCAACCCTAAAGAACTTAGCCAAACAATGAATGTTGCAACAAGCTCCTGCAGGAAAGGTGCTTCTATGAGACAACCCCCGAGCAGGTAGCTACATTCTGCACAGTACAAAATGCAAATGAATTCCAGGCTGAAAACTCACTCCAGAAGGATGAAATGCATGTGTTTCTCTCTGAAAGAACACTCTGCCACTAGGCTTTTGCTTGCTCCTTCAAAGTCTTTGTAGAAACATGTGTTTTCACTGCTGGAATACGTTTTGGGATGCATTGTTTCAATCTCTTGCAAGCCTCATGTTGTTTCTTACACAATGTGGAAAAACAAGGAGTATGTTTCCCAAATCACTTGAAATCCAGGAAAACGCACACTACATCACTCTTGCTCATACACGATCTTTCTCCTAATGTGTTGAGAACATTCAAGAAACCAGAAAAGAAGGGTATTTTGATGTGAATTTCAGATGGCTATGTACAAAAGGACATTTGTATTGGTTGCAGAGTGCAAAACCATGATTGACCTCATGTTCTCCATGAAAACCTTACATTTCCAAGTGACCTGAGGTTGGACTTTCACAGAAAGATGTGTTTGCGTGTCTGTGGTTTAAGGAGCTCTAAGTAGTGTATTCAGTGCTGGAGAGCAACACACCCTACAGAAGTTACACAGCGTTTTGAGAGCACCAACATGCTTCAAGCTGAAACTGCTACAAGGTGTGTGTAGCATGCAGGAAGAAGGCTTGTCATTTCAAAGAAAGAAGTGTAATCCAACATCCAGGTACTGAAACGAGCACACCAGTATGGGAGATGTGCATGTGGACAGTTTCAAGCAGCAGCTCTTTGTGGCCACTTGGAGACAGCGCTGTGAAAAAAATTCGTACGAAGCGGGATTTGGCCAAAGTTGAAAGACCTTCCAAAACCAACCCTAAAGAACTTAGCCAAACAATGAATGTTGCAACAAGCTCCTGCAGGAAAGGTGCTTCTATGAGACAACCCCCGAGCAGGTAGCTACATTCTGCACAGTACAAAATGCAAATGAATTCCAGGCTGAAAACTCACTCCAGAAGGATGAAATGCATGTGTTTCTCTCTGAAAGAACACTCTGCCACTAGGCTTTTGCTTGCTCCTTCAAAGTCTTTGTAGAAACATGTGTTTTCACTGCTGGAATACGTTTTGGGATGCATTGTTTCAATCTCTTGCAAGCCTCATGTTGTTTCTTACACAATGTGGAAAAACAAGGAGTATGTTTCCCAAATCACTTGAAATCCAGGAAAACGCACACTACATCACTCTTGCTCATACACGATCTTTCTCCTAATGTGTTGAGAACATTCAAGAAACCAGAAAAGAAGGGTATTTTGATGTGAATTTCAGATGGCTATGTACAAAAGGACATTTCTATTGGTTGCAGAGTGCAAAACCATGATTGACCTCATGTTCTCCATGAAAACCTTACATTTCCAAGTGACCTGAGGTTGGACTTTCACAGAAAGATGTGTTTGCGTGTCTGTGGTTTAAGGAGCTCTAAGTAGTGTATTCAGTGCTGGAGAGCAACACACCCTACAGAAGTTACACAGCGTTTTGAGAGCACCAACATGCTTCAAGCTGAAACTGCTACAAGGTGTGTGTAGCATGCAGGAAGAAGGCTTGTCATTTCAAAGAAAGAAGTGTAATCCAACATCCAGGTACTGAAACGAGCACACCAGTATGGGAGATGTGCATGTGGACAGTTTCAAGCAGCAGCTCTTTGTGGCCACTTGGAGACAGCGCTGTGAAAAAAATTCGTACGAAGCGGGATTTGGCCAAAGTTGAAAGACCTTCCAAAACCAACCCTAAAGAACTTAGCCAAACAATGAATGTTGCAACAAGCTCCTGCAGGAAAGGTGCTTCTATGAGACAACCCCCGAGCAGGTAGCTACATTCTGCACAGTACAAAATGCAAATGAATTCCAGGCTGAAAACTCACTCCAGAAGGATGAAATGCATGTGTTTCTCTCTGAAAGAACACTCTGCCACTAGGCTTTTGCTTGCTCCTTCAAAGTCTTTGTAGAAACATGTGTTTTCACTGCTGGAATACGTTTTGGGATGCATTGTTTCAATCTCTTGCAAGCCTCATGTTGTTTCTTACACAATGTGGAAAAACAAGGAGTATGTTTCCCAAATCACTTGAAATCCAGGAAAACGCACACTACATCACTCTTGCTCATACACGATCTTTCTCCTAATGTGTTGAGAACATTCAAGAAACCAGAAAAGAAGGGTATTTTGATGTGAATTTCAGATGGCTATGTACAAAAGGACATTTCTATTGGTTGCAGAGTGCAAAACCATGATTGACCTCATGTTCTCCATGAAAACCTTACATTTCCAAGTGACCTGAGGTTGGACTTTCACAGAAAGATGTGTTTGCGTGTCTGTGGTTTAAGGAGCTCTAAGTAGTGTATTCAGTGCTGGAGAGCAACACACCCTACAGAAGTTACACAGCGTTTTGAGAGCACCAACATGCTTCAAGCTGAAACTGCTACAAGGTGTGTGTAGCATGCAGGAAGAAGGCTTGTCATTTCAAAGAAAGAAGTGTAATCCAACATCCAGGTACTGAAACGAGCACACCAGTATGGGAGATGTGCATGTGGACAGTTTCAAGCAGCAGCTCTTTGTGGCCACTTGGAGACAGCGCTGTGAAAAAATTTCGTACGAAGCGGGATTTGGCCAAAGTTGAAAGACCTTCCAAAACCAACCCTAAAGAACTTAGCCAAACAATGAATGTTGCAACAAGCTCCTGCAGGAAAGGTGCTTCTATGAGACAACCCCCGAGCAGGTAGCTACATTCTGCACAGTACAAAATGCAAATGAATTCCAGGCTGAAAACTCACTCCAGAAGGATGAAATGCATGTGTTTCTCTCTGAAAGAACACTCTGCCACTAGGCTTTTGCTTGCTCCTTCAAAGTCTTTGTAGAAACATGTGTTTTCACTGCTGGAATACGTTTTGGGATGCATTGTTTCAATCTCTTGCAAGCCTCATGTTGTTTCTTACACAATGTGGAAAAACAAGGAGTATGTTTCCCAAATCACTTGAAATCCAGGAAAACGCACACTACATCACTCTTGCTCATACACGATCTTTCTCCTAATGTGTTGAGAACATTCAAGAAACCAGAAAAGAAGGGTATTTTGATGTGAATTTCAGATGGCTATGTACAAAAGGACATTTCTATTGGTTGCAGAGTGCAAAACCATGATTGACCTCATGTTCTCCATGAAAACCTTACATTTCCAAGTGACCTGAGGTTGGACTTTCACAGAAAGATGTGTTTGCGTGTCTGTGGTTTAAGGAGCTCTAAGTAGTGTATTCAGTGCTGGAGAGCAACACACCCTACAGAAGTTACACAGCGTTTTGAGAGCACCAACATGCTTCAAGCTGAAACTGCTACAAGGTGTGTGTAGCATGCAGGAAGAAGGCTTGTCATTTCAAAGAAAGAAGTGTAATCCAACATCCAGGTACTGAAACGAGCACACCAGTATGGGAGATGTGCATGTGGACAGTTTCAAGCAGCAGCTCTTTGTGGCCACTTGGAGACAGCGCTGTGAAAAAATTTCGTACGAAGCGGGATTTGGCCAAAGTTGAAAGACCTTCCAAAACCAACCCTAAAGAACTTAGCCAAACAATGAATGTTGCAACAAGCTCCTGCAGGAAAGGTGCTTCTATGAGACAACCCCCGAGCAGGTAGCTACATTCTGCACAGTACAAAATGCAAATGAATTCCAGGCTGAAAACTCACTCCAGAAGGATGAAATGCATGTGTTTCTCTCTGAAAGAACACTCTGCCACTAGGCTTTTGCTTGCTCCTTCAAAGTCTTTGTAGAAACATGTGTTTTCACTGCTGGAATACGTTTTGGGATGCATTGTTTCAATCTCTTGCAAGCCTCATGTTGTTTCTTACACAATGTGGAAAAACAAGGAGTATGTTTCCCAAATCACTTGAAATCCAGGAAAACGCACACTACATCACTCTTGCTCATACACGATCTTTCTCCTAATGTGTTGAGAACATTCAAGAAACCAGAAAAGAAGGGTATTTTGATGTGAATTTCAGATGGCTATGTACAAAAGGACATTTCTATTGGTTGCAGAGTGCAAAACCATGATTGACCTCATGTTCTCCATGAAAACCTTACATTTCCAAGTGACCTGAGGTTGGACTTTCACAGAAAGATGTGTTTGCGTGTCTGTGGTTTAAGGAGCTCTAAGTAGTGTATTCAGTGCTGGAGAGCAACACACCCTACAGAAGTTACACAGCGTTTTGAGAGCACCAACATGCTTCAAGCTGAAACTGCTACAAGGTGTGTGTAGCATGCAGGAAGAAGGCTTGTCATTTCAAAGAAAGAAGTGTAATCCAACATCCAGGTACTGAAACGAGCACACCAGTATGGGAGATGTGCATGTGGACAGTTTCAAGCAGCAGCTCTTTGTGGCCACTTGGAGACAGCGCTGTGAAAAAATTTCGTACGAAGCGGGATTTGGCCAAAGTTGAAAGACCTTCCAAAACCAACCCTAAAGAACTTAGCCAAACAATGAATGTTGCAACAAGCTCCTGCAGGAAAGGTGCTTCTATGAGACAACCCCCGAGCAGGTAGCTACATTCTGCACAGTACAAAATGCAAATGAATTCCAGGCTGAAAACTCACTCCAGAAGGATGAAATGCATGTGTTTCTCTCTGAAAGAACACTCTGCCACTAGGCTTTTGCTTGCTCCTTCAAAGTCTTTGTAGAAACATGTGTTTTCACTGCTGGAATACGTTTTGGGATGCATTGTTTCAATCTCTTGCAAGCCTCATGTTGTTTCTTACACAATGTGGAAAAACAAGGAGTATGTTTCCCAAATCACTTGAAATCCAGGAAAACGCACACTACATCACTCTTGCTCATACACGATCTTTCTCCTAATGTGTTGAGAACATTCAAGAAACCAGAAAAGAAGGGTATTTTGATGTGAATTTCAGATGGCTATGTACAAAAGGACATTTCTATTGGTTGCAGAGTGCAAAACCATGATTGACCTCATGTTCTCCATGAAAACCTTACATTTCCAAGTGACCTGAGGTTGGACTTTCACAGAAAGATGTGTTTGCGTGTCTGTGGTTTAAGGAGCTCTAAGTAGTGTATTCAGTGCTGGAGAGCAACACACCCTACAGAAGTTACACAGCGTTTTGAGAGCACCAACATGCTTCAAGCTGAAACTGCTACAAGGTGTGTGTAGCATGCAGGAAGAAGGCTTGTCATTTCAAAGAAAGAAGTGTAATCCAACATCCAGGTACTGAAACGAGCACACCAGTATGGGAGATGTGCATGTGGACAGTTTCAAGCAGCAGCTCTTTGTGGCCACTTGGAGACAGCGCTGTGAAAAAATTTCGTACGAAGCGGGATTTGGCCAAAGTTGAAAGACCTTCCAAAACCAACCCTAAAGAACTTAGCCAAACAATGAATGTTGCAACAAGCTCCTGCAGGAAAGGTGCTTCTATGAGACAACCCCCGAGCAGGTAGCTACATTCTGCACAGTACAAAATGCAAATGAATTCCAGGCTGAAAACTCACTCCAGAAGGATGAAATGCATGTGTTTCTCTCTGAAAGAACACTCTGCCACTAGGCTTTTGCTTGCTCCTTCAAAGTCTTTGTAGAAACATGTGTTTTCACTGCTGGAATACGTTTTGGGATGCATTGTTTCAATCTCTTGCAAGCCTCATGTTGTTTCTTACACAATGTGGAAAAACAAGGAGTATGTTTCCCAAATCACTTGAAATCCAGGAAAACGCACACTACATCACTCTTGCTCATACACGATCTTTCTCCTAATGTGTTGAGAACATTCAAGAAACCAGAAAAGAAGGGTATTTTGATGTGAATTTCAGATGGCTATGTACAAAAGGACATTTCTATTGGTTGCAGAGTGCAAAACCATGATTGACCTCATGTTCTCCATGAAAACCTTACATTTCCAAGTGACCTGAGGTTGGACTTTCACAGAAAGATGTGTTTGCGTGTCTGTGGTTTAAGGAGCTCTAAGTAGTGTATTCAGTGCTGGAGAGCAACACACCCTACAGAAGTTACACAGCGTTTTGAGAGCACCAACATGCTTCAAGCTGAAACTGCTACAAGGTGTGTGTAGCATGCAGGAAGAAGGCTTGTCATTTCAAAGAAAGAAGTGTAATCCAACATCCAGGTACTGAAACGAGCACACCAGTATGGGAGATGTGCATGTGGACAGTTTCAAGCAGCAGCTCTTTGTGGCCACTTGGAGACAGCGCTGTGAAAAAATTTCGTACGAAGCGGGATTTGGCCAAAGTTGAAAGACCTTCCAAAACCAACCCTAAAGAACTTAGCCAAACAATGAATGTTGCAACAAGCTCCTGCAGGAAAGGTGCTTCTATGAGACAACCCCCGAGCAGGTAGCTACATTCTGCACAGTACAAAATGCAAATGAATTCCAGGCTGAAAACTCACTCCAGAAGGATGAAATGCATGTGTTTCTCTCTGAAAGAACACTCTGCCACTAGGCTTTTGCTTGCTCCTTCAAATTCTTTGTAGAAACATGTGTTTTCACTGCTGGAATACGTTTTGGGATGCATTGTTTCAATCTCTTGCAAGCCTCATGTTGTTTCTTACACAATGTGGAAAAACAAGGAGTATGTTTCCCAAATCACTTGAAATCCAGGAAAACGCACACTACATCACTCTTGCTCATACACGATCTTTCTCCTAATGTGTTGAGAACATTCAAGAAACCAGAAAAGAAGGGTATTTTGATGTGAATTTCAGATGGCTATGTACAAAAGGACATTTCTATTGGTTGCAGAGTGCAAAACCATGATTGACCTCATGTTCTCCATGAAAACCTTTCATTTCCAAGTGACCTGAGGTTGGACTTTCACAGAAAGATGTGTTTGCGTGTCTGTGGTTTA
The DNA here is from genome assembly GCF_054644295.1 of Miniopterus natalensis. NCBI lineage: Eukaryota > Metazoa > Chordata > Mammalia > Chiroptera > Miniopteridae > Miniopterus > Miniopterus natalensis. The sequence continues at coordinate 1,422,748 of NC_142101.1, forward strand.
AGGAGCTCTAAGTAGTGTATTCAGTGCTGGAGAGCAACACACCCTACAGAAGTTACACAGCGTTTTGAGAGCACCAACATGCTTCAAGCTGAAACTGCTACAAGGTGTGTGTAGCATGCAGGAAGAAGGCTTGTCATTTCAAAGAAAGAAGTGTAATCCAACATCCAGGTACTGAAACGAGCACACCAGTATGGGAGATGTGCATGTGGACAGTTTCAAGCAGCAGCTCTTTGTGGCCACTTGGAGACAGCGCTGTGAAAAAATTTCGAACGAAGCGGGATTTGGCCAAAGTTGAAAGACCTTCCAAAACCAACCCTAAAGAACTTAGCCAAACAATGAATGTTGCAACAAGCTCCTGCAGGAAAGGTGCTTCTATGAGACAACCCCCGAGCAGATAGCTACATTCTGCACAGTACAAAATGCAAATGAATTCCAGGCTGAAAACTCACTCCAGAAGGATGAAATGCATGTGTTTCTCTCTGAAAGAACACTCTGCCACTAGGCTTTTGCTTGCTCCTTCAAAGTCTTTGTAGAAACATGTGTTTTCACTGCTGGAATACGTTTTGGGATGCATTGTTTCAATCTCTTGCAAGCCTCATGTTGTTTCTTACACAATGTGGAAAAACAAGGAGTATGTTTCCCAAATCACTTGAAATCCAGGAAAACGCACACTACATCACTCTTGCTCATACACGATCTTTCTCCTAATGTGTTGAGAACATTCAAGAAACCAGAAAAGAAGGGTATTTTGATGTGAATTTCAGATGGCTATGTACAAAAGGACATTTCTATTGGTTGCAGAGTGCAAAACCATGATTGACCTCATGTTCTCCATGAAAACCTTACATTTCCAAGTGACCTGAGGTTGGACTTTCACAGAAAGATGTGTTTGCGTGTCTGTGGTTTAAGGAGCTCTAAGTAGTGTATTCAGTGCTGGAGAGCAACACACCCTACAGAAGTTACACAGCGTTTTGAGAGCACCAACATGCTTCAAGCTGAAACTGCTACAAGGTGTGTGTAGCATGCAGGAAGAAGGCTTGTCATTTAAAAGAAAGAAGTGTAATCCAACATCCAGGTACTGAAACGAGCACACCAGTATGGGAGATGTGCATGTGGACAGTTTCAAGCAGCAGCTCTTTGTGGCCACTTGGAGACAGCGCTGTGAAAAAAATTCGTACGAAGCGGGATTTGGCCAAAGTTGAAAGACCTTCCAAAACCAACCCTAAAGAACTTAGCCAAACAATGAATGTTGCAACAAGCTCCTGCAGGAAAGGTGCTTCTATGAGACAACCCCCGAGCAGGTAGCTACATTCTGCACAGTACAAAATGCAAATGAATTCCAGGCTGAAAACTCACTCCAGAAGGATGAAATGCATGTGTTTCTCTCTGAAAGAACACTCTGCCACTAGGCTTTTGCTTGCTCCTTCAAATTCTTTGTAGAAACATGTGTTTTCACTGCTGGAATACGTTTTGGGATGCATTGTTTCAATCTCTTGCAAGCCTCATGTTGTTTCTTACACAATGTGGAAAAACAAGGAGTATGTTTCCCAAATCACTTGAAATCCAGGAAAACGCACACTACATCACTCTTGCTCATACACGATCTTTCTCCTAATGTGTTGAGAACATTCAAGAAACCAGAAAAGAAGGGTATTTTGATGTGAATTTCAGATGGCTATGTACAAAAGGACATTTCTATTGGTTGCAGAGTGCAAAACCATGATTGACCTCATGTTCTCCATGAAAACCTTTCATTTCCAAGTGACCTGAGGTTGGACTTTCACAGAAAGATGTGTTTGCGTGTCTGTGGTTTAAGGAGCTCTAAGTAGTGTATTCAGTGCTGGAGAGCAACACACCCTACAGAAGTTACACAGCGTTTTGAGAGCACCAACATGCTTCAAGCTGAAACTGCTACAAGGTGTGTGTAGCATGCAGGAAGAAGGCTTGTCATTTCAAAGAAAGAAGTGTAATCCAACATCCAGGTACTGAAACGAGCACACCAGTATGGGAGATGTGCATGTGGACAGTTTCAAGCAGCAGCTCTTTGTGGCCACTTGGAGACAGCGCTGTGAAAAAATTTCGAACGAAGCGGGATTTGGCCAAAGTTGAAAGACCTTCCAAAACCAACCCTAAAGAACTTAGCCAAACAATGAATGTTGCAACAAGCTCCTGCAGGAAAGGTGCTTCTATGAGACAACCCCCGAGCAGATAGCTACATTCTGCACAGTACAAAATGCAAATGAATTCCAGGCTGAAAACTCACTCCAGAAGGATGAAATGCATGTGTTTCTCTCTGAAAGAACACTCTGCCACTAGGCTTTTGCTTGCTCCTTCAAAGTCTTTGTAGAAACATGTGTTTTCACTGCTGGAATACGTTTTGGGATGCATTGTTTCAATCTCTTGCAAGCCTCATGTTGTTTCTTACACAATGTGGAAAAACAAGGAGTATGTTTCCCAAATCACTTGAAATCCAGGAAAACGCACACTACATCACTCTTGCTCATACACGATCTTTCTCCTAATGTGTTGAGAACATTCAAGAAACCAGAAAAGAAGGGTATTTTGATGTGAATTTCAGATGGCTATGTACAAAAGGACATTTCTATTGGTTGCAGAGTGCAAAACCATGATTGACCTCATGTTCTCCATGAAAACCTTACATTTCCAAGTGACCTGAGGTTGGACTTTCACAGAAAGATGTGTTTGCGTGTCTGTGGTTTAAGGAGCTCTAAGTAGTGTATTCAGTGCTGGAGAGCAACACACCCTACAGAAGTTACACAGCGTTTTGAGAGCACCAACATGCTTCAAGCTGAAACTGCTACAAGGTGTGTGTAGCATGCAGGAAGAAGGCTTGTCATTTCAAAGAAAGAAGTGTAATCCAACATCCAGGTACTGAAACGAGCACACCAGTATGGGAGATGTGCATGTGGACAGTTTCAAGCAGCAGCTCTTTGTGGCCACTTGGAGACAGCGCTGTGAAAAAATTTCGTACGAAGCGGGATTTGGCCAAAGTTGAAAGACCTTCCAAAACCAACCCTAAAGAACTTAGCCAAACAATGAATGTTGCAACAAGCTCCTGCAGGAAAGGTGCTTCTATGAGACAACCCCCGAGCAGGTAGCTACATTCTGCACAGTACAAAATGCAAATGAATTCCAGGCTGAAAACTCACTCCAGAAGGATGAAATGCATGTGTTTCTCTCTGAAAGAACACTCTGCCACTAGGCTTTTGCTTGCTCCTTCAAAGTCTTTGTAGAAACATGTGTTTTCACTGCTGGAATACGTTTTGGGATGCATTGTTTCAATCTCTTGCAAGCCTCATGTTGTTTCTTACACAATGTGGAAAAACAAGGAGTATGTTTCCCAAATCACTTGAAATCCAGGAAAACGCACACTACATCACTCTTGCTCATACACGATCTTTCTCCTAATGTGTTGAGAACATTCAAGAAACCAGAAAAGAAGGGTATTTTGATGTGAATTTCAGATGGCTATGTACAAAAGGACATTTGTATTGGTTGCAGAGTGCAAAACCATGATTGACCTCATGTTCTCCATGAAAACCTTACATTTCCAAGTGACCTGAGGTTGGACTTTCACAGAAAGATGTGTTTGCGTGTCTGTGGTTTAAGGAGCTCTAAGTAGTGTATTCAGTGCTGGAGAGCAACACACCCTACAGAAGTTACACAGCGTTTTGAGAGCACCAACATGCTTCAAGCTGAAACTGCTACAAGGTGTGTGTAGCATGCAGGAAGAAGGCTTGTCATTTCAAAGAAAGAAGTGTAATCCAACATCCAGGTACTGAAACGAGCACACCAGTATGGGAGATGTGCATGTGGACAGTTTCAAGCAGCAGCTCTTTGTGGCCACTTGGAGACAGCGCTGTGAAAAAAATTCGTACGAAGCGGGATTTGGCCAAAGTTGAAAGACCTTCCAAAACCAACCCTAAAGAACTTAGCCAAACAATGAATGTTGCAACAAGCTCCTGCAGGAAAGGTGCTTCTATGAGACAACCCCCGAGCAGGTAGCTACATTCTGCACAGTACAAAATGCAAATGAATTCCAGGCTGAAAACTCACTCCAGAAGGATGAAATGCATGTGTTTCTCTCTGAAAGAACACTCTGCCACTAGGCTTTTGCTTGCTCCTTCAAAGTCTTTGTAGAAACATGTGTTTTCACTGCTGGAATACGTTTTGGGATGCATTGTTTCAATCTCTTGCAAGCCTCATGTTGTTTCTTACACAATGTGGAAAAACAAGGAGTATGTTTCCCAAATCACTTGAAATCCAGGAAAACGCACACTACATCACTCTTGCTCATACACGATCTTTCTCCTAATGTGTTGAGAACATTCAAGAAACCAGAAAAGAAGGGTATTTTGATGTGAATTTCAGATGGCTATGTACAAAAGGACATTTCTATTGGTTGCAGAGTGCAAAACCATGATTGACCTCATGTTCTCCATGAAAACCTTACATTTCCAAGTGACCTGAGGTTGGACTTTCACAGAAAGATGTGTTTGCGTGTCTGTGGTTTAAGGAGCTCTAAGTAGTGTATTCAGTGCTGGAGAGCAACACACCCTACAGAAGTTACACAGCGTTTTGAGAGCACCAACATGCTTCAAGCTGAAACTGCTACAAGGTGTGTGTAGCATGCAGGAAGAAGGCTTGTCATTTCAAAGAAAGAAGTGTAATCCAACATCCAGGTACTGAAACGAGCACACCAGTATGGGAGATGTGCATGTGGACAGTTTCAAGCAGCAGCTCTTTGTGGCCACTTGGAGACAGCGCTGTGAAAAAAATTCGTACGAAGCGGGATTTGGCCAAAGTTGAAAGACCTTCCAAAACCAACCCTAAAGAACTTAGCCAAACAATGAATGTTGCAACAAGCTCCTGCAGGAAAGGTGCTTCTATGAGACAACCCCCGAGCAGGTAGCTACATTCTGCACAGTACAAAATGCAAATGAATTCCAGGCTGAAAACTCACTCCAGAAGGATGAAATGCATGTGTTTCTCTCTGAAAGAACACTCTGCCACTAGGCTTTTGCTTGCTCCTTCAAAGTCTTTGTAGAAACATGTGTTTTCACTGCTGGAATACGTTTTGGGATGCATTGTTTCAATCTCTTGCAAGCCTCATGTTGTTTCTTACACAATGTGGAAAAACAAGGAGTATGTTTCCCAAATCACTTGAAATCCAGGAAAACGCACACTACATCACTCTTGCTCATACACGATCTTTCTCCTAATGTGTTGAGAACATTCAAGAAACCAGAAAAGAAGGGTATTTTGATGTGAATTTCAGATGGCTATGTACAAAAGGACATTTCTATTGGTTGCAGAGTGCAAAACCATGATTGACCTCATGTTCTCCATGAAAACCTTACATTTCCAAGTGACCTGAGGTTGGACTTTCACAGAAAGATGTGTTTGCGTGTCTGTGGTTTAAGGAGCTCTAAGTAGTGTATTCAGTGCTGGAGAGCAACACACCCTACAGAAGTTACACAGCGTTTTGAGAGCACCAACATGCTTCAAGCTGAAACTGCTACAAGGTGTGTGTAGCATGCAGGAAGAAGGCTTGTCATTTCAAAGAAAGAAGTGTAATCCAACATCCAGGTACTGAAACGAGCACACCAGTATGGGAGATGTGCATGTGGACAGTTTCAAGCAGCAGCTCTTTGTGGCCACTTGGAGACAGCGCTGTGAAAAAATTTCGTACGAAGCGGGATTTGGCCAAAGTTGAAAGACCTTCCAAAACCAACCCTAAAGAACTTAGCCAAACAATGAATGTTGCAACAAGCTCCTGCAGGAAAGGTGCTTCTATGAGACAACCCCCGAGCAGGTAGCTACATTCTGCACAGTACAAAATGCAAATGAATTCCAGGCTGAAAACTCACTCCAGAAGGATGAAATGCATGTGTTTCTCTCTGAAAGAACACTCTGCCACTAGGCTTTTGCTTGCTCCTTCAAAGTCTTTGTAGAAACATGTGTTTTCACTGCTGGAATACGTTTTGGGATGCATTGTTTCAATCTCTTGCAAGCCTCATGTTGTTTCTTACACAATGTGGAAAAACAAGGAGTATGTTTCCCAAATCACTTGAAATCCAGGAAAACGCACACTACATCACTCTTGCTCATACACGATCTTTCTCCTAATGTGTTGAGAACATTCAAGAAACCAGAAAAGAAGGGTATTTTGATGTGAATTTCAGATGGCTATGTACAAAAGGACATTTCTATTGGTTGCAGAGTGCAAAACCATGATTGACCTCATGTTCTCCATGAAAACCTTACATTTCCAAGTGACCTGAGGTTGGACTTTCACAGAAAGATGTGTTTGCGTGTCTGTGGTTTAAGGAGCTCTAAGTAGTGTATTCAGTGCTGGAGAGCAACACACCCTACAGAAGTTACACAGCGTTTTGAGAGCACCAACATGCTTCAAGCTGAAACTGCTACAAGGTGTGTGTAGCATGCAGGAAGAAGGCTTGTCATTTCAAAGAAAGAAGTGTAATCCAACATCCAGGTACTGAAACGAGCACACCAGTATGGGAGATGTGCATGTGGACAGTTTCAAGCAGCAGCTCTTTGTGGCCACTTGGAGACAGCGCTGTGAAAAAATTTCGTACGAAGCGGGATTTGGCCAAAGTTGAAAGACCTTCCAAAACCAACCCTAAAGAACTTAGCCAAACAATGAATGTTGCAACAAGCTCCTGCAGGAAAGGTGCTTCTATGAGACAACCCCCGAGCAGGTAGCTACATTCTGCACAGTACAAAATGCAAATGAATTCCAGGCTGAAAACTCACTCCAGAAGGATGAAATGCATGTGTTTCTCTCTGAAAGAACACTCTGCCACTAGGCTTTTGCTTGCTCCTTCAAAGTCTTTGTAGAAACATGTGTTTTCACTGCTGGAATACGTTTTGGGATGCATTGTTTCAATCTCTTGCAAGCCTCATGTTGTTTCTTACACAATGTGGAAAAACAAGGAGTATGTTTCCCAAATCACTTGAAATCCAGGAAAACGCACACTACATCACTCTTGCTCATACACGATCTTTCTCCTAATGTGTTGAGAACATTCAAGAAACCAGAAAAGAAGGGTATTTTGATGTGAATTTCAGATGGCTATGTACAAAAGGACATTTCTATTGGTTGCAGAGTGCAAAACCATGATTGACCTCATGTTCTCCATGAAAACCTTACATTTCCAAGTGACCTGAGGTTGGACTTTCACAGAAAGATGTGTTTGCGTGTCTGTGGTTTAAGGAGCTCTAAGTAGTGTATTCAGTGCTGGAGAGCAACACACCCTACAGAAGTTACACAGCGTTTTGAGAGCACCAACATGCTTCAAGCTGAAACTGCTACAAGGTGTGTGTAGCATGCAGGAAGAAGGCTTGTCATTTCAAAGAAAGAAGTGTAATCCAACATCCAGGTACTGAAACGAGCACACCAGTATGGGAGATGTGCATGTGGACAGTTTCAAGCAGCAGCTCTTTGTGGCCACTTGGAGACAGCGCTGTGAAAAAATTTCGTACGAAGCGGGATTTGGCCAAAGTTGAAAGACCTTCCAAAACCAACCCTAAAGAACTTAGCCAAACAATGAATGTTGCAACAAGCTCCTGCAGGAAAGGTGCTTCTATGAGACAACCCCCGAGCAGGTAGCTACATTCTGCACAGTACAAAATGCAAATGAATTCCAGGCTGAAAACTCACTCCAGAAGGATGAAATGCATGTGTTTCTCTCTGAAAGAACACTCTGCCACTAGGCTTTTGCTTGCTCCTTCAAAGTCTTTGTAGAAACATGTGTTTTCACTGCTGGAATACGTTTTGGGATGCATTGTTTCAATCTCTTGCAAGCCTCATGTTGTTTCTTACACAATGTGGAAAAACAAGGAGTATGTTTCCCAAATCACTTGAAATCCAGGAAAACGCACACTACATCACTCTTGCTCATACACGATCTTTCTCCTAATGTGTTGAGAACATTCAAGAAACCAGAAAAGAAGGGTATTTTGATGTGAATTTCAGATGGCTATGTACAAAAGGACATTTCTATTGGTTGCAGAGTGCAAAACCATGATTGACCTCATGTTCTCCATGAAAACCTTACATTTCCAAGTGACCTGAGGTTGGACTTTCACAGAAAGATGTGTTTGCGTGTCTGTGGTTTAAGGAGCTCTAAGTAGTGTATTCAGTGCTGGAGAGCAACACACCCTACAGAAGTTACACAGCGTTTTGAGAGCACCAACATGCTTCAAGCTGAAACTGCTACAAGGTGTGTGTAGCATGCAGGAAGAAGGCTTGTCATTTAAAAGAAAGAAGTGTAATCCAACATCCAGGTACTGAAACGAGCACACCAGTATGGGAGATGTGCATGTGGACAGTTTCAAGCAGCAGCTCTTTGTGGCCACTTGGAGACAGCGCTGTGAAAAAATTTCGTACGAAGCGGGATTTGGCCAAAGTTGAAAGACCTTCCAAAACCAACCCTAAAGAACTTAGCCAAACAATGAATGTTGCAACAAGCTCCTGCAGGAAAGGTGCTTCTATGAGACAACCCCCGAGCAGGTAGCTACATTCTGCACAGTACAAAATGCAAATGAATTCCAGGCTGAAAACTCACTCCAGAAGGATGAAATGCATGTGTTTCTCTCTGAAAGAACACTCTGCCACTAGGCTTTTGCTTGCTCCTTCAAAGTCTTTGTAGAAACATGTGTTTTCACTGCTGGAATACGTTTTGGGATGCATTGTTTCAATCTCTTGCAAGCCTCATGTTGTTTCTTACACAATGTGGAAAAACAAGGAGTATGTTTCCCAAATCACTTGAAATCCAGGAAAACGCACACTACATCACTCTTGCTCATACACGATCTTTCTCCTAATGTGTTGAGAACATTCAAGAAACCAGAAAAGAAGGGTATTTTGATGTGAATTTCAGATGGCTATGTACAAAAGGACATTTCTATTGGTTGCAGAGTGCAAAACCATGATTGACCTCATGTTCTCCATGAAAACCTTACATTTCCAAGTGACCTGAGGTTGGACTTTCACAGAAAGATGTGTTTGCGTGTCTGTGGTTTAAGGAGCTCTAAGTAGTGTATTCAGTGCTGGAGAGCAACACACCCTACAGAAGTTACACAGCGTTTTGAGAGCACCAACATGCTTCAAGCTGAAACTGCTACAAGGTGTGTGTAGCATGCAGGAAGAAGGCTTGTCATTTCAAAGAAAGAAGTGTAATCCAACATCCAGGTACTGAAACGAGCACACCAGTATGGGAGATGTGCATGTGGACAGTTTCAAGCAGCAGCTCTTTGTGGCCACTTGGAGACAGCGCTGTGAAAAAATTTCGTACGAAGCGGGATTTGGCCAAAGTTGAAAGACCTTCCAAAACCAACCCTAAAGAACTTAGCCAAACAATGAATGTTGCAACAAGCTCCTGCAGGAAAGGTGCTTCTATGAGACAACCCCCGAGCAGGTAGCTACATTCTGCACAGTACAAAATGCAAATGAATTCCAGGCTGAAAACTCACTCCAGAAGGATGAAATGCATGTGTTTCTCTCTGAAAGAACACTCTGCCACTAGGCTTTTGCTTGCTCCTTCAAAGTCTTTGTAGAAACATGTGTTTTCACTGCTGGAATACGTTTTGGGATGCATTGTTTCAATCTCTTGCAAGCCTCATGTTGTTTCTTACACAATGTGGAAAAACAAGGAGTATGTTTCCCAAATCACTTGAAATCCAGGAAAACGCACACTACATCACTCTTGCTCATACACGATCTTTCTCCTAATGTGTTGAGAACATTCAAGAAACCAGAAAAGAAGGGTATTTTGATGTGAATTTCAGATGGCTATGTACAAAAGGACATTTCTATTGGTTGCAGAGTGCAAAACCATGATTGACCTCATGTTCTCCATGAAAACCTTACATTTCCAAGTGACCTGAGGTTGGACTTTCACAGAAAGATGTGTTTGCGTGTCTGTGGTTTAAGGAGCTCTAAGTAGTGTATTCAGTGCTGGAGAGCAACACACCCTACAGAAGTTACACAGCGTTTTGAGAGCACCAACATGCTTCAAGCTGAAACTGCTACAAGGTGTGTGTAGCATGCAGGAAGAAGGCTTGTCATTTCAAAGAAAGAAGTGTAATCCAACATCCAGGTACTGAAACGAGCACACCAGTATGGGAGATGTGCATGTGGACAGTTTCAAGCAGCAGCTCTTTGTGGCCACTTGGAGACAGCGCTGTGAAAAAATTTCGTACGAAGCGGGATTTGGCCAAAGTTGAAAGACCTTCCAAAACCAACCCTAAAGAACTTAGCCAAACAATGAATGTTGCAACAAGCTCCTGCAGGAAAGGTGCTTCTATGAGACAACCCCCGAGCAGGTAGCTACATTCTGCACAGTACAAAATGCAAATGAATTCCAGGCTGAAAACTCACTCCAGAAGGATGAAATGCATGTGTTTCTCTCTGAAAGAACACTCTGCCACTAGGCTTTTGCTTGCTCCTTCAAAGTCTTTGTAGAAACATGTGTTTTCACTGCTGGAATACGTTTTGGGATGCATTGTTTCAATCTCTTGCAAGCCTCATGTTGTTTCTTACACAATGTGGAAAAACAAGGAGTATGTTTCCCAAATCACTTGAAATCCAGGAAAACGCACACTACATCACTCTTGCTCATACACGATCTTTCTCCTAATGTGTTGAGAACATTCAAGAAACCAGAAAAGAAGGGTATTTTGATGTGAATTTCAGATGGCTATGTACAAAAGGACATTTCTATTGGTTGCAGAGTGCAAAACCATGATTGACCTCATGTTCTCCATGAAAACCTTACATTTCCAAGTGACCTGAGGTTGGACTTTCACAGAAAGATGTGTTTGCGTGTCTGTGGTTTAAGGAGCTCTAAGTAGTGTATTCAGTGCTGGAGAGCAACACACCCTACAGAAGTTACACAGCGTTTTGAGAGCACCAACATGCTTCAAGCTGAAACTGCTACAAGGTGTGTGTAGCATGCAGGAAGAAGGCTTGTCATTTCAAAGAAAGAAGTGTAATCCAACATCCAGGTACTGAAACGAGCACACCAGTATGGGAGATGTGCATGTGGACAGTTTCAAGCAGCAGCTCTTTGTGGCCACTTGGAGACAGCGCTGTGAAAAAATTTCGTACGAAGCGGGATTTGGCCAAAGTTGAAAGACCTTCCAAAACCAACCCTAAAGAACTTAGCCAAACAATGAATGTTGCAACAAGCTCCTGCAGGAAAGGTGCTTCTATGAGACAACCCCCGAGCAGGTAGCTACATTCTGCACAGTACAAAATGCAAATGAATTCCAGGCTGAAAACTCACTCCAGAAGGATGAAATGCATGTGTTTCTCTCTGAAAGAACACTCTGCCACTAGGCTTTTGCTTGCTCCTTCAAAGTCTTTGTAGAAACATGTGTTTTCACTGCTGGAATACGTTTTGGGATGCATTGTTTCAATCTCTTGCAAGCCTCATGTTGTTTCTTACACAATGTGGAAAAACAAGGAGTATGTTTCCCAAATCACTTGAAATCCAGGAAAACGCACACTACATCACTCTTGCTCATACACGATCTTTCTCCTAATGTGTTGAGAACATTCAAGAAACCAGAAAAGAAGGGTATTTTGATGTGAATTTCAGATGGCTATGTACAAAAGGACATTTCTATTGGTTGCAGAGTGCAAAACCATGATTGACCTCATGTTCTCCATGAAAACCTTACATTTCCAAGTGACCTGAGGTTGGACTTTCACAGAAAGATGTGTTTGCGTGTCTGTGGTTTAAGGAGCTCTAAGTAGTGTATTCAGTGCTGGAGAGCAACACACCCTACAGAAGTTACACAGCGTTTTGAGAGCACCAACATGCTTCAAGCTGAAACTGCTACAAGGTGTGTGTAGCATGCAGGAAGAAGGCTTGTCATTTCAAAGAAAGAAGTGTAATCCAACATCCAGGTACTGAAACGAGCACACCAGTATGGGAGATGTGCATGTGGACAGTTTCAAGCAGCAGCTCTTTGTGGCCACTTGGAGACAGCGCTGTGAAAAAAATTCGTACGAAGCGGGATTTGGCCAAAGTTGAAAGACCTTCCAAAACCAACCCTAAAGAACTTAGCCAAACAATGAATGTTGCAACAAGCTCCTGCAGGAAAGGTGCTTCTATGAGACAACCCCCGAGCAGGTAGCTACATTCTGCACAGTACAAAATGCAAATGAATTCCAGGCTGAAAACTCACTCCAGAAGGATGAAATGCATGTGTTTCTCTCTGAAAGAACACTCTGCCACTAGGCTTTTGCTTGCTCCTTCAAAGTCTTTGTAGAAACATGTGTTTTCACTGCTGGAATACGTTTTGGGATGCATTGTTTCAATCTCTTGCAAGCCTCATGTTGTTTCTTACACAATGTGGAAAAACAAGGAGTATGTTTCCCAAATCACTTGAAATCCAGGAAAACGCACACTACATCACTCTTGCTCATACACGATCTTTCTCCTAATGTGTTGAGAACATTCAAGAAACCAGAAAAGAAGGGTATTTTGATGTGAATTTCAGATGGCTATGTACAAAAGGACATTTCTATTGGTTGCAGAGTGCAAAACCATGATTGACCTCATGTTCTCCATGAAAACCTTACATTTCCAAGTGACCTGAGGTTGGACTTTCACAGAAAGATGTGTTTGCGTGTCTGTGGTTTAAGGAGCTCTAAGTAGTGTATTCAGTGCTGGAGAGCAACACACCCTACAGAAGTTACACAGCGTTTTGAGAGCACCAACATGCTTCAAGCTGAAACTGCTACAAGGTGTGTGTAGCATGCAGGAAGAAGGCTTGTCATTTCAAAGAAAGAAGTGTAATCCAACATCCAGGTACTGAAACGAGCACACCAGTATGGGAGATGTGCATGTGGACAGTTTCAAGCAGCAGCTCTTTGTGGCCACTTGGAGACAGCGCTGTGAAAAAATTTCGTACGAAGCGGGATTTGGCCAAAGTTGAAAGACCTTCCAAAACCAACCCTAAAGAACTTAGCCAAACAATGAATGTTGCAACAAGCTCCTGCAGGAAAGGTGCTTCTATGAGACAACCCCCGAGCAGGTAGCTACATTCTGCACAGTACAAAATGCAAATGAATTCCAGGCTGAAAACTCACTCCAGAAGGATGAAATGCATGTGTTTCTCTCTGAAAGAACACTCTGCCACTAGGCTTTTGCTTGCTCCTTCAAAGTCTTTGTAGAAACATGTGTTTTCACTGCTGGAATACGTTTTGGGATGCATTGTTTCAATCTCTTGCAAGCCTCATGTTGTTTCTTACACAATGTGGAAAAACAAGGAGTATGTTTCCCAAATCACTTGAAATCCAGGAAAACGCACACTACATCACTCTTGCTCATACACGATCTTTCTCCTAATGTGTTGAGAACATTCAAGAAACCAGAAAAGAAGGGTATTTTGATGTGAATTTCAGATGGCTATGTACAAAAGGACATTTCTATTGGTTGCAGAGTGCAAAACCATGATTGACCTCATGTTCTCCATGAAAACCTTACATTTCCAAGTGACCTGAGGTTGGACTTTCACAGAAAGATGTGTTTGCGTGTCTGTGGTTTAAGGAGCTCTAAGTAGTGTATTCAGTGCTGGAGAGCAACACACCCTACAGAAGTTACACAGCGTTTTGAGAGCACCAACATGCTTCAAGCTGAAACTGCTACAAGGTGTGTGTAGCATGCAGGAAGAAGGCTTGTCATTTCAAAGAAAGAAGTGTAATCCAACATCCAGGTACTGAAACGAGCACACCAGTATGGGAGATGTGCATGTGGACAGTTTCAAGCAGCAGCTCTTTGTGGCCACTTGGAGACAGCGCTGTGAAAAAATTTCGTACGAAGCGGGATTTGGCCAAAGTTGAAAGACCTTCCAAAACCAACCCTAAAGAACTTAGCCAAACAATGAATGTTGCAACAAGCTCCTGCAGGAAAGGTGCTTCTATGAGACAACCCCCGAGCAGGTAGCTACATTCTGCACAGTACAAAATGCAAATGAATTCCAGGCTGAAAACTCACTCCAGAAGGATGAAATGCATGTGTTTCTCTCTGAAAGAACACTCTGCCACTAGGCTTTTGCTTGCTCCTTCAAAGTCTTTGTAGAAACATGTGTTTTCACTGCTGGAATACGTTTTGGGATGCATTGTTTCAATCTCTTGCAAGCCTCATGTTGTTTCTTACACAATGTGGAAAAACAAGGAGTATGTTTCCCAAATCACTTGAAATCCAGGAAAACGCACACTACATCACTCTTGCTCATACACGATCTTTCTCCTAATGTGTTGAGAACATTCAAGAAACCAGAAAAGAAGGGTATTTTGATGTGAATTTCAGATGGCTATGTACAAAAGGACATTTCTATTGGTTGCAGAGTGCAAAACCATGATTGACCTCATGTTCTCCATGAAAACCTTACATTTCCAAGTGACCTGAGGTTGGACTTTCACAGAAAGATGTGTTTGCGTGTCTGTGGTTTAAGGAGCTCTAAGTAGTGTATTCAGTGCTGGAGAGCAACACACCCTACAGAAGTTACACAGCGTTTTGAGAGCACCAACATGCTTCAAGCTGAAACTGCTACAAGGTGTGTGTAGCATGCAGGAAGAAGGCTTGTCATTTCAAAGAAAGAAGTGTAATCCAACATCCAGGTACTGAAACGAGCACACCAGTATGGGAGATGTGCATGTGGACAGTTTCAAGCAGCAGCTCTTTGTGGCCACTTGGAGACAGCGCTGTGAAAAAATTTCGTACGAAGCGGGATTTGGCCAAAGTTGAAAGACCTTCCAAAACCAACCCTAAAGAACTTAGCCAAACAATGAATGTTGCAACAAGCTCCTGCAGGAAAGGTGCTTCTATGAGACAACCCCCGAGCAGGTAGCTACATTCTGCACAGTACAAAATGCAAATGAATTCCAGGCTGAAAACTCACTCCAGAAGGATGAAATGCATGTGTTTCTCTCTGAAAGAACACTCTGCCACTAGGCTTTTGCTTGCTCCTTCAAAGTCTTTGTAGAAACATGTGTTTTCACTGCTGGAATACGTTTTGGGATGCATTGTTTCAATCTCTTGCAAGCCTCATGTTGTTTCTTACACAATGTGGAAAAACAAGGAGTATGTTTCCCAAATCACTTGAAATCCAGGAAAACGCACACTACATCACTCTTGCTCATACACGATCTTTCTCCTAATGTGTTGAGAACATTCAAGAAACCAGAAAAGAAGGGTATTTTGATGTGAATTTCAGATGGCTATGTACAAAAGGACATTTCTATTGGTTGCAGAGTGCAAAACCATGATTGACCTCATGTTCTCCATGAAAACCTTACATTTCCAAGTGACCTGAGGTTGGACTTTCACAGAAAGATGTGTTTGCGTGTCTGTGGTTTAAGGAGCTCTAAGTAGTGTATTCAGTGCTGGAGAGCAACACACCCTACAGAAGTTACACAGCGTTTTGAGAGCACCAACATGCTTCAAGCTGAAACTGCTACAAGGTGTGTGTAGCATGCAGGAAGAAGGCTTGTCATTTCAAAGAAAGAAGTGTAATCCAACATCCAGGTACTGAAACGAGCACACCAGTATGGGAGATGTGCATGTGGACAGTTTCAAGCAGCAGCTCTTTGTGGCCACTTGGAGACAGCGCTGTGAAAAAAATTCGTACGAAGCGGGATTTGGCCAAAGTTGAAAGACCTTCCAAAACCAACCCTAAAGAACTTAGCCAAACAATGAATGTTGCAACAAGCTCCTGCAGGAAAGGTGCTTCTATGAGACAACCCCCGAGCAGGTAGCTACATTCTGCACAGTACAAAATGCAAATGAATTCCAGGCTGAAAACTCACTCCAGAAGGATGAAATGCATGTGTTTCTCTCTGAAAGAACACTCTGCCACTAGGCTTTTGCTTGCTCCTTCAAAGTCTTTGTAGAAACATGTGTTTTCACTGCTGGAATACGTTTTGGGATGCATTGTTTCAATCTCTTGCAAGCCTCATGTTGTTTCTTACACAATGTGGAAAAACAAGGAGTATGTTTCCCAAATCACTTGAAATCCAGGAAAACGCACACTACATCACTCTTGCTCATACACGATCTTTCTCCTAATGTGTTGAGAACATTCAAGAAACCAGAAAAGAAGGGTATTTTGATGTGAATTTCAGATGGCTATGTACAAAAGGACATTTCTATTGGTTGCAGAGTGCAAAACCATGATTGACCTCATGTTCTCCATGAAAACCTTACATTTCCAAGTGACCTGAGGTTGGACTTTCACAGAAAGATGTGTTTGCGTGTCTGTGGTTTAAGGAGCTCTAAGTAGTGTATTCAGTGCTGGAGAGCAACACACCCTACAGAAGTTACACAGCGTTTTGAGAGCACCAACATGCTTCAAGCTGAAACTGCTACAAGGTGTGTGTAGCATGCAGGAAGAAGGCTTGTCATTTCAAAGAAAGAAGTGTAATCCAACATCCAGGTACTGAAACGAGCACACCAGTATGGGAGATGTGCATGTGGACAGTTTCAAGCAGCAGCTCTTTGTGGCCACTTGGAGACAGCGCTGTGAAAAAAATTCGTACGAAGCGGGATTTGGCCAAAGTTGAAAGACCTTCCAAAACCAACCCTAAAGAACTTAGCCAAACAATGAATGTTGCAACAAGCTCCTGCAGGAAAGGTGCTTCTATGAGACAACCCCCGAGCAGGTAGCTACATTCTGCACAGTACAAAATGCAAATGAATTCCAGGCTGAAAACTCACTCCAGAAGGATGAAATGCATGTGTTTCTCTCTGAAAGAACACTCTGCCACTAGGCTTTTGCTTGCTCCTTCAAAGTCTTTGTAGAAACATGTGTTTTCACTGCTGGAATACGTTTTGGGATGCATTGTTTCAATCTCTTGCAAGCCTCATGTTGTTTCTTACACAATGTGGAAAAACAAGGAGTATGTTTCCCAAATCACTTGAAATCCAGGAAAACGCACACTACATCACTCTTGCTCATACACGATCTTTCTCCTAATGTGTTGAGAACATTCAAGAAACCAGAAAAGAAGGGTATTTTGATGTGAATTTCAGATGGCTATGTACAAAAGGACATTTCTATTGGTTGCAGAGTGCAAAACCATGATTGACCTCATGTTCTCCATGAAAACCTTACATTTCCAAGTGACCTGAGGTTGGACTTTCACAGAAAGATGTGTTTGCGTGTCTGTGGTTTAAGGAGCTCTAAGTAGTGTATTCAGTGCTGGAGAGCAACACACCCTACAGAAGTTACACAGCGTTTTGAGAGCACCAACATGCTTCAAGCTGAAACTGCTACAAGGTGTGTGTAGCATGCAGGAAGAAGGCTTGTCATTTCAAAGAAAGAAGTGTAATCCAACATCCAGGTACTGAAACGAGCACACCAGTATGGGAGATGTGCATGTGGACAGTTTCAAGCAGCAGCTCTTTGTGGCCACTTGGAGACAGCGCTGTGAAAAAATTTCGTACGAAGCGGGATTTGGCCAAAGTTGAAAGACCTTCCAAAACCAACCCTAAAGAACTTAGCCAAACAATGAATGTTGCAACAAGCTCCTGCAGGAAAGGTGCTTCTATGAGACAACCCCCGAGCAGGTAGCTACATTCTGCACAGTACAAAATGCAAATGAATTCCAGGCTGAAAACTCACTCCAGAAGGATGAAATGCATGTGTTTCTCTCTGAAAGAACACTCTGCCACTAGGCTTTTGCTTGCTCCTTCAAAGTCTTTGTAGAAACATGTGTTTTCACTGCTGGAATACGTTTTGGGATGCATTGTTTCAATCTCTTGCAAGCCTCATGTTGTTTCTTACACAATGTGGAAAAACAAGGAGTATGTTTCCCAAATCACTTGAAATCCAGGAAAACGCACACTACATCACTCTTGCTCATACACGATCTTTCTCCTAATGTGTTGAGAACATTCAAGAAACCAGAAAAGAAGGGTATTTTGATGTGAATTTCAGATGGCTATGTACAAAAGGACATTTCTATTGGTTGCAGAGTGCAAAACCATGATTGACCTCATGTTCTCCATGAAAACCTTACATTTCCAAGTGACCTGAGGTTGGACTTTCACAGAAAGATGTGTTTGCGTGTCTGTGGTTTAAGGAGCTCTAAGTAGTGTATTCAGTGCTGGAGAGCAACACACCCTACAGAAGTTACACAGCGTTTTGAGAGCACCAACATGCTTCAAGCTGAAACTGCTACAAGGTGTGTGTAGCATGCAGGAAGAAGGCTTGTCATTTCAAAGAAAGAAGTGTAATCCAACATCCAGGTACTGAAACGAGCACACCAGTATGGGAGATGTGCATGTGGACAGTTTCAAGCAGCAGCTCTTTGTGGCCACTTGGAGACAGCGCTGTGAAAAAATTTCGTACGAAGCGGGATTTGGCCAAAGTTGAAAGACCTTCCAAAACCAACCCTAAAGAACTTAGCCAAACAATGAATGTTGCAACAAGCTCCTGCAGGAAAGGTGCTTCTATGAGACAACCCCCGAGCAGGTAGCTACATTCTGCACAGTACAAAATGCAAATGAATTCCAGGCTGAAAACTCACTCCAGAAGGATGAAATGCATGTGTTTCTCTCTGAAAGAACACTCTGCCACTAGGCTTTTGCTTGCTCCTTCAAAGTCTTTGTAGAAACATGTGTTTTCACTGCTGGAATACGTTTTGGGATGCATTGTTTCAATCTCTTGCAAGCCTCATGTTGTTTCTTACACAATGTGGAAAAACAAGGAGTATGTTTCCCAAATCACTTGAAATCCAGGAAAACGCACACTACATCACTCTTGCTCATACACGATCTTTCTCCTAATGTGTTGAGAACATTCAAGAAACCAGAAAAGAAGGGTATTTTGATGTGAATTTCAGATGGCTATGTACAAAAGGACATTTCTATTGGTTGCAGAGTGCAAAACCATGATTGACCTCATGTTCTCCATGAAAACCTTACATTTCCAAGTGACCTGAGGTTGGACTTTCACAGAAAGATGTGTTTGCGTGTCTGTGGTTTAAGGAGCTCTAAGTAGTGTATTCAGTGCTGGAGAGCAACACACCCTACAGAAGTTACACAGCGTTTTGAGAGCACCAACATGCTTCAAGCTGAAACTGCTACAAGGTGTGTGTAGCATGCAGGAAGAAGGCTTGTCATTTCAAAGAAAGAAGTGTAATCCAACATCCAGGTACTGAAACGAGCACACCAGTATGGGAGATGTGCATGTGGACAGTTTCAAGCAGCAGCTCTTTGTGGCCACTTGGAGACAGCGCTGTGAAAAAATTTCGTACGAAGCGGGATTTGGCCAAAGTTGAAAGACCTTCCAAAACCAACCCTAAAGAACTTAGCCAAACAATGAATGTTGCAACAAGCTCCTGCAGGAAAGGTGCTTCTATGAGACAACCCCCGAGCAGGTAGCTACATTCTGCACAGTACAAAATGCAAATGAATTCCAGGCTGAAAACTCACTCCAGAAGGATGAAATGCATGTGTTTCTCTCTGAAAGAACACTCTGCCACTAGGCTTTTGCTTGCTCCTTCAAAGTCTTTGTAGAAACATGTGTTTTCACTGCTGGAATACGTTTTGGGATGCATTGTTTCAATCTCTTGCAAGCCTCATGTTGTTTCTTACACAATGTGGAAAAACAAGGAGTATGTTTCCCAAATCACTTGAAATCCAGGAAAACGCACACTACATCACTCTTGCTCATACACGATCTTTCTCCTAATGTGTTGAGAACATTCAAGAAACCAGAAAAGAAGGGTATTTTGATGTGAATTTCAGATGGCTATGTACAAAAGGACATTTCTATTGGTTGCAGAGTGCAAAACCATGATTGACCTCATGTTCTCCATGAAAACCTTACATTTCCAAGTGACCTGAGGTTGGACTTTCACAGAAAGATGTGTTTGCGTGTCTGTGGTTTAAGGAGCTCTAAGTAGTGTATTCAGTGCTGGAGAGCAACACACCCTACAGAAGTTACACAGCGTTTTGAGAGCACCAACATGCTTCAAGCTGAAACTGCTACAAGGTGTGTGTAGCATGCAGGAAGAAGGCTTGTCATTTCAAAGAAAGAAGTATAATCCAACATCCAGGTACTGAAACGAGCACACCAGTATGGGAGATGTGCATGTGGACAGTTTCAAGCAGCAGCTCTTTGTGGCCACTTGGAGACAGCGCTGTGAAAAAAATTCGTACGAAGCGGGATTTGGCCAAAGTTGAAAGACCTTCCAAAACCAACCCTAAAGAACTTAGCCAAACAATGAATGTTGCAACAAGCTCCTGCAGGAAAGGTGCTTCTATGAGACAACCCCCGAGCAGGTAGCTACATTCTGCACAGTACAAAATGCAAATGAATTCCAGGCTGAAAACTCACTCCAGAAGGATGAAATGCATGTGTTTCTCTCTGAAAGAACACTCTGCCACTAGGCTTTTGCTTGCTCCTTCAAAGTCTTTGTAGAAACATGTGTTTTCACTGCTGGAATACGTTTTGGGATGCATTGTTTCAATCTCTTGCAAGCCTCATGTTGTTTCTTACACAATGTGGAAAAACAAGGAGTATGTTTCCCAAATCACTTGAAATCCAGGAAAACGCACACTACATCACTCTTGCTCATACACGATCTTTCTCCTAATGTGTTGAGAACATTCAAGAAACCAGAAAAGAAGGGTATTTTGATGTGAATTTCAGATGGCTATGTACAAAAGGACATTTCTATTGGTTGCAGAGTGCAAAACCATGATTGACCTCATGTTCTCCATGAAAACCTTACATTTCCAAGTGACCTGAGGTTGGACTTTCACAGAAAGATGTGTTTGCGTGTCTGTGGTTTAAGGAGCTCTAAGTAGTGTATTCAGTGCTGGAGAGCAACACACCCTACAGAAGTTACACAGCGTTTTGAGAGCACCAACATGCTTCAAGCTGAAACTGCTACAAGGTGTGTGTAGCATGCAGGAAGAAGGCTTGTCATTTCAAAGAAAGAAGTGTAATCCAACATCCAGGTACTGAAACGAGCACACCAGTATGGGAGATGTGCATGTGGACAGTTTCAAGCAGCAGCTCTTTGTGGCCACTTGGAGACAGCGCTGTGAAAAAATTTCGTACGAAGCGGGATTTGGCCAAAGTTGAAAGACCTTCCAAAACCAACCCTAAAGAACTTAGCCAAACAATGAATGTTGCAACAAGCTCCTGCAGGAAAGGTGCTTCTATGAGACAACCCCCGAGCAGGTAGCTACATTCTGCACAGTACAAAATGCAAATGAATTCCAGGCTGAAAACTCACTCCAGAAGGATGAAATGCATGTGTTTCTCTCTGAAAGAACACTCTGCCACTAGGCTTTTGCTTGCTCCTTCAAAGTCTTTGTAGAAACATGTGTTTTCACTGCTGGAATACGTTTTGGGATGCATTGTTTCAATCTCTTGCAAGCCTCATGTTGTTTCTTACACAATGTGGAAAAACAAGGAGTATGTTTCCCAAATCACTTGAAATCCAGGAAAACGCACACTACATCACTCTTGCTCATACACGATCTTTCTCCTAATGTGTTGAGAACATTCAAGAAACCAGAAAAGAAGGGTATTTTGATGTGAATTTCAGATGGCTATGTACAAAAGGACATTTCTATTGGTTGCAGAGTGCAAAACCATGATTGACCTCATGTTCTCCATGAAAACCTTACATTTCCAAGTGACCTGAGGTTGGACTTTCACAGAAAGATGTGTTTGCGTGTCTGTGGTTTAAGGAGCTCTAAGTAGTGTATTCAGTGCTGGAGAGCAACACACCCTACAGAAGTTACACAGCGTTTTGAGAGCACCAACATGCTTCAAGCTGAAACTGCTACAAGGTGTGTGTAGCATGCAGGAAGAAGGCTTGTCATTTCAAAGAAAGAAGTGTAATCCAACATCCAGGTACTGAAACGAGCACACCAGTATGGGAGATGTGCATGTGGACAGTTTCAAGCAGCAGCTCTTTGTGGCCACTTGGAGACAGCGCTGTGAAAAAATTTCGTACGAAGCGGGATTTGGCCAAAGTTGAAAGACCTTCCAAAACCAACCCTAAAGAACTTAGCCAAACAATGAATGTTGCAACAAGCTCCTGCAGGAAAGGTGCTTCTATGAGACAACCCCCGAGCAGGTAGCTACATTCTGCACAGTACAAAATGCAAATGAATTCCAGGCTGAAAACTCACTCCAGAAGGATGAAATGCATGTGTTTCTCTCTGAAAGAACACTCTGCCACTAGGCTTTTGCTTGCTCCTTCAAAGTCTTTGTAGAAACATGTGTTTTCACTGCTGGAATACGTTTTGGGATGCATTGTTTCAATCTCTTGCAAGCCTCATGTTGTTTCTTACACAATGTGGAAAAACAAGGAGTATGTTTCCCAAATCACTTGAAATCCAGGAAAACGCACACTACATCACTCTTGCTCATACACGATCTTTCTCCTAATGTGTTGAGAACATTCAAGAAACCAGAAAAGAAGGGTATTTTGATGTGAATTTCAGATGGCTATGTACAAAAGGACATTTCTATTGGTTGCAGAGTGCAAAACCATGATTGACCTCATGTTCTCCATGAAAACCTTACATTTCCAAGTGACCTGAGGTTGGACTTTCACAGAAAGATGTGTTTGCGTGTCTGTGGTTTAAGGAGCTCTAAGTAGTGTATTCAGTGCTGGAGAGCAACACACCCTACAGAAGATACACAGCGTTTTGAGAGCACCAACATGCTTCAAGCTGAAACTGCTACAAGGTGTGTGTAGCATGCAGGAAGAAGGCTTGTCATTTCAAAGAAAGAAGTGTAATCCAACATCCAGGTACTGAAACGAGCACACCAGTATGGGAGATGTGCATGTGGACAGTTTCAAGCAGCAGCTCTTTGTGGCCACTTGGAGACAGCGCTGTGAAAAAATTTCGTACGAAGCGGGATTTGGCCAAAGTTGAAAGACCTTCCAAAACCAACCCTAAAGAACTTAGCCAAACAATGAATGTTGCAACAAGCTCCTGCAGGAAAGGTGCTTCTATGAGACAACCCCCGAGCAGGTAGCTACATTCTGCACAGTACAAAATGCAAATGAATTCCAGGCTGAAAACTCACTCCAGAAGGATGAAATGCATGTGTTTCTCTCTGAAAGAACACTCTGCCACTAGGCTTTTGCTTGCTCCTTCAAAGTCTTTGTAGAAACATGTGTTTTCACTGCTGGAATACGTTTTGGGATGCATTGTTTCAATCTCTTGCAAGCCTCATGTTGTTTCTTACACAATGTGGAAAAACAAGGAGTATGTTTCCCAAATCACTTGAAATCCAGGAAAACGCACACTACATCACTCTTGCTCATACACGATCTTTCTCCTAATGTGTTGAGAACATTCAAGAAACCAGAAAAGAAGGGTATTTTGATGTGAATTTCAGATGGCTATGTACAAAAGGACATTTCTATTGGTTGCAGAGTGCAAAACCATGATTGACCTCATGTTCTCCATGAAAACCTTACATTTCCAAGTGACCTGAGGTTGGACTTTCACAGAAAGATGTGTTTGCGTGTCTGTGGTTTAAGGAGCTCTAAGTAGTGTATTCAGTGCTGGAGAGCAACACACCCTACAGAAGTTACACAGCGTTTTGAGAGCACCAACATGCTTCAAGCTGAAACTGCTACAAGGTGTGTGTAGCATGCAGGAAGAAGGCTTGTCATTTCAAAGAAAGAAGTGTAATCCAACATCCAGGTACTGAAACGAGCACACCAGTATGGGAGATGTGCATGTGGACAGTTTCAAGCAGCAGCTCTTTGTGGCCACTTGGAGACAGCGCTGTGAAAAAATTTCGTACGAAGCGGGATTTGGCCAAAGTTGAAAGACCTTCCAAAACCAACCCTAAAGAACTTAGCCAAACAATGAATGTTGCAACAAGCTCCTGCAGGAAAGGTGCTTCTATGAGACAACCCCCGAGCAGGTAGCTACATTCTGCACAGTACAAAATGCAAATGAATTCCAGGCTGAAAACTCACTCCAGAAGGATGAAATGCATGTGTTTCTCTCTGAAAGAACACTCTGCCACTAGGCTTTTGCTTGCTCCTTCAAAGTCTTTGTAGAAACATGTGTTTTCACTGCTGGAATACGTTTTGGGATGCATTGTTTCAATCTCTTGCAAGCCTCATGTTGTTTCTTACACAATGTGGAAAAACAAGGAGTATGTTTCCCAAATCACTTGAAATCCAGGAAAACGCACACTACATCACTCTTGCTCATACACGATCTTTCTCCTAATGTGTTGAGAACATTCAAGAAACCAGAAAAGAAGGGTATTTTGATGTGAATTTCAGATGGCTATGTACAAAAGGACATTTCTATTGGTTGCAGAGTGCAAAACCATGATTGACCTCATGTTCTCCATGAAAACCTTACATTTCCAAGTGACCTGAGGTTGGACTTTCACAGAAAGATGTGTTTGCGTGTCTGTGGTTTAAGGAGCTCTAAGTAGTGTATTCAGTGCTGGAGAGCAACACACCCTACAGAAGTTACACAGCGTTTTGAGAGCACCAACATGCTTCAAGCTGAAACTGCTACAAGGTGTGTGTAGCATGCAGGAAGAAGGCTTGTCATTTCAAAGAAAGAAGTGTAATCCAACATCCAGGTACTGAAACGAGCACACCAGTATGGGAGATGTGCATGTGGACAGTTTCAAGCAGCAGCTCTTTGTGGCCACTTGGAGACAGCGCTGTGAAAAAATTTCGTACGAAGCGGGATTTGGCCAAAGTTGAAAGACCTTCCAAAACCAACCCTAAAGAACTTAGCCAAACAATGAATGTTGCAACAAGCTCCTGCAGGAAAGGTGCTTCTATGAGACAACCCCCGAGCAGGTAGCTACATTCTGCACAGTACAAAATGCAAATGAATTCCAGGCTGAAAACTCACTCCAGAAGGATGAAATGCATGTGTTTCTCTCTGAAAGAACACTCTGCCACTAGGCTTTTGCTTGCTCCTTCAAAGTCTTTGTAGAAACATGTGTTTTCACTGCTGGAATACGTTTTGGGATGCATTGTTTCAATCTCTTGCAAGCCTCATGTTGTTTCTTACACAATGTGGAAAAACAAGGAGTATGTTTCCCAAATCACTTGAAATCCAGGAAAACGCACACTACATCACTCTTGCTCATACACGATCTTTCTCCTAATGTGTTGAGAACATTCAAGAAACCAGAAAAGAAGGGTATTTTGATGTGAATTTCAGATGGCTATGTACAAAAGGACATTTCTATTGGTTGCAGAGTGCAAAACCATGATTGACCTCATGTTCTCCATGAAAACCTTACATTTCCAAGTGACCTGAGGTTGGACTTTCACAGAAAGATGTGTTTGCGTGTCTGTGGTTTAAGGAGCTCTAAGTAGTGTATTCAGTGCTGGAGAGCAACACACCCTACAGAAGTTACACAGCGTTTTGAGAGCACCAACATGCTTCAAGCTGAAACTGCTACAAGGTGTGTGTAGCATGCAGGAAGAAGGCTTGTCATTTCAAAGAAAGAAGTGTAATCCAACATCCAGGTACTGAAACGAGCACACCAGTATGGGAGATGTGCATGTGGACAGTTTCAAGCAGCAGCTCTTTGTGGCCACTTGGAGACAGCGCTGTGAAAAAAATTCGTACGAAGCGGGATTTGGCCAAAGTTGAAAGACCTTCCAAAACCAACCCTAAAGAACTTAGCCAAACAATGAATGTTGCAACAAGCTCCTGCAGGAAAGGTGCTTCTATGAGACAACCCCCGAGCAGGTAGCTACATTCTGCACAGTACAAAATGCAAATGAATTCCAGGCTGAAAACTCACTCCAGAAGGATGAAATGCATGTGTTTCTCTCTGAAAGAACACTCTGCCACTAGGCTTTTGCTTGCTCCTTCAAAGTCTTTGTAGAAACATGTGTTTTCACTGCTGGAATACGTTTTGGGATGCATTGTTTCAATCTCTTGCAAGCCTCATGTTGTTTCTTACACAATGTGGAAAAACAAGGAGTATGTTTCCCAAATCACTTGAAATCCAGGAAAACGCACACTACATCACTCTTGCTCATACACGATCTTTCTCCTAATGTGTTGAGAACATTCAAGAAACCAGAAAAGAAGGGTATTTTGATGTGAATTTCAGATGGCTATGTACAAAAGGACATTTCTATTGGTTGCAGAGTGCAAAACCATGATTGACCTCATGTTCTCCATGAAAACCTTACATTTCCAAGTGACCTGAGGTTGGACTTTCACAGAAAGATGTGTTTGCGTGTCTGTGGTTTAAGGAGCTCTAAGTAGTGTATTCAGTGCTGGAGAGCAACACACCCTACAGAAGTTACACAGCGTTTTGAGAGCACCAACATGCTTCAAGCTGAAACTGCTACAAGGTGTGTGTAGCATGCAGGAAGAAGGCTTGTCATTTCAAAGAAAGAAGTGTAATCCAACATCCAGGTACTGAAACGAGCACACCAGTATGGGAGATGTGCATGTGGACAGTTTCAAGCAGCAGCTCTTTGTGGCCACTTGGAGACAGCGCTGTGAAAAAAATTCGTACGAAGCGGGATTTGGCCAAAGTTGAAAGACCTTCCAAAACCAACCCTAAAGAACTTAGCCAAACAATGAATGTTGCAACAAGCTCCTGCAGGAAAGGTGCTTCTATGAGACAACCCCCGAGCAGGTAGCTACATTCTGCACAGTACAAAATGCAAATGAATTCCAGGCTGAAAACTCACTCCAGAAGGATGAAATGCATGTGTTTCTCTCTGAAAGAACACTCTGCCACTAGGCTTTTGCTTGCTCCTTCAAAGTCTTTGTAGAAACATGTGTTTTCACTGCTGGAATACGTTTTGGGATGCATTGTTTCAATCTCTTGCAAGCCTCATGTTGTTTCTTACACAATGTGGAAAAACAAGGAGTATGTTTCCCAAATCACTTGAAATCCAGGAAAACGCACACTACATCACTCTTGCTCATACACGATCTTTCTCCTAATGTGTTGAGAACATTCAAGAAACCAGAAAAGAAGGGTATTTTGATGTGAATTTCAGATGGCTATGTACAAAAGGACATTTCTATTGGTTGCAGAGTGCAAAACCATGATTGACCTCATGTTCTCCATGAAAACCTTACATTTCCAAGTGACCTGAGGTTGGACTTTCACAGAAAGATGTGTTTGCGTGTCTGTGGTTTAAGGAGCTCTAAGTAGTGTATTCAGTGCTGGAGAGCAACACACCCTACAGAAGTTACACAGCGTTTTGAGAGCACCAACATGCTTCAAGCTGAAACTGCTACAAGGTGTGTGTAGCATGCAGGAAGAAGGCTTGTCATTTCAAAGAAAGAAGTGTAATCCAACATCCAGGTACTGAAACGAGCACACCAGTATGGGAGATGTGCATGTGGACAGTTTCAAGCAGCAGCTCTTTGTGGCCACTTGGAGACAGCGCTGTGAAAAAATTTCGTACGAAGCGGGATTTGGCCAAAGTTGAAAGACCTTCCAAAACCAACCCTAAAGAACTTAGCCAAACAATGAATGTTGCAACAAGCTCCTGCAGGAAAGGTGCTTCTATGAGACAACCCCCGAGCAGGTAGCTACATTCTGCACAGTACAAAATGCAAATGAATTCCAGGCTGAAAACTCACTCCAGAAGGATGAAATGCATGTGTTTCTCTCTGAAAGAACACTCTGCCACTAGGCTTTTGCTTGCTCCTTCAAAGTCTTTGTAGAAACATGTGTTTTCACTGCTGGAATACGTTTTGGGATGCATTGTTTCAATCTCTTGCAAGCCTCATGTTGTTTCTTACACAATGTGGAAAAACAAGGAGTATGTTTCCCAAATCACTTGAAATCCAGGAAAACGCACACTACATCACTCTTGCTCATACACGATCTTTCTCCTAATGTGTTGAGAACATTCAAGAAACCAGAAAAGAAGGGTATTTTGATGTGAATTTCAGATGGCTATGTACAAAAGGACATTTCTATTGGTTGCAGAGTGCAAAACCATGATTGACCTCATGTTCTCCATGAAAACCTTACATTTCCAAGTGACCTGAGGTTGGACTTTCACAGAAAGATGTGTTTGCGTGTCTGTGGTTTAAGGAGCTCTAAGTAGTGTATTCAGTGCTGGAGAGCAACACACCCTACAGAAGTTACACAGCGTTTTGAGAGCACCAACATGCTTCAAGCTGAAACTGCTACAAGGTGTGTGTAGCATGCAGGAAGAAGGCTTGTCATTTCAAAGAAAGAAGTGTAATCCAACATCCAGGTACTGAAACGAGCACACCAGTATGGGAGATGTGCATGTGGACAGTTTCAAGCAGCAGCTCTTTGTGGCCACTTGGAGACAGCGCTGTGAAAAAATTTCGTACGAAGCGGGATTTGGCCAAAGTTGAAAGACCTTCCAAAACCAACCCTAAAGAACTTAGCCAAACAATGAATGTTGCAACAAGCTCCTGCAGGAAAGGTGCTTCTATGAGACAACCCCCGAGCAGGTAGCTACATTCTGCACAGTACAAAATGCAAATGAATTCCAGGCTGAAAACTCACTCCAGAAGGATGAAATGCATGTGTTTCTCTCTGAAAGAACACTCTGCCACTAGGCTTTTGCTTGCTCCTTCAAAGTCTTTGTAGAAACATGTGTTTTCACTGCTGGAATACGTTTTGGGATGCATTGTTTCAATCTCTTGCAAGCCTCATGTTGTTTCTTACACAATGTGGAAAAACAAGGAGTATGTTTCCCAAATCACTTGAAATCCAGGAAAACGCACACTACATCACTCTTGCTCATACACGATCTTTCTCCTAATGTGTTGAGAACATTCAAGAAACCAGAAAAGAAGGGTATTTTGATGTGAATTTCAGATGGCTATGTACAAAAGGACATTTCTATTGGTTGCAGAGTGCAAAACCATGATTGACCTCATGTTCTCCATGAAAACCTTACATTTCCAAGTGACCTGAGGTTGGACTTTCACAGAAAGATGTGTTTGCGTGTCTGTGGTTTAAGGAGCTCTAAGTAGTGTATTCAGTGCTGGAGAGCAACACACCCTACAGAAGTTACACAGCGTTTTGAGAGCACCAACATGCTTCAAGCTGAAACTGCTACAAGGTGTGTGTAGCATGCAGGAAGAAGGCTTGTCATTTCAAAGAAAGAAGTGTAATCCAACATCCAGGTACTGAAACGAGCACACCAGTATGGGAGATGTGCATGTGGACAGTTTCAAGCAGCAGCTCTTTGTGGCCACTTGGAGACAGCGCTGTGAAAAAAATTCGTACGAAGCGGGATTTGGCCAAAGTTGAAAGACCTTCCAAAACCAACCCTAAAGAACTTAGCCAAACAATGAATGTTGCAACAAGCTCCTGCAGGAAAGGTGCTTCTATGAGACAACCCCCGAGCAGGTAGCTACATTCTGCACAGTACAAAATGCAAATGAATTCCAGGCTGAAAACTCACTCCAGAAGGATGAAATGCATGTGTTTCTCTCTGAAAGAACACTCTGCCACTAGGCTTTTGCTTGCTCCTTCAAAGTCTTTGTAGAAACATGTGTTTTCACTGCTGGAATACGTTTTGGGATGCATTGTTTCAATCTCTTGCAAGCCTCATGTTGTTTCTTACACAATGTGGAAAAACAAGGAGTATGTTTCCCAAATCACTTGAAATCCAGGAAAACGCACACTACATCACTCTTGCTCATACACGATCTTTCTCCTAATGTGTTGAGAACATTCAAGAAACCAGAAAAGAAGGGTATTTTGATGTGAATTTCAGATGGCTATGTACAAAAGGACATTTCTATTGGTTGCAGAGTGCAAAACCATGATTGACCTCATGTTCTCCATGAAAACCTTACATTTCCAAGTGACCTGAGGTTGGACTTTCACAGAAAGATGTGTTTGCGTGTCTGTGGTTTAAGGAGCTCTAAGTAGTGTATTCAGTGCTGGAGAGCAACACACCCTACAGAAGATACACAGCGTTTTGAGAGCACCAACATGCTTCAAGCTGAAACTGCTACAAGGTGTGTGTAGCATGCAGGAAGAAGGCTTGTCATTTCAAAGAAAGAAGTGTAATCCAACATCCAGGTACTGAAACGAGCACACCAGTATGGGAGATGTGCATGTGGACAGTTTCAAGCAGCAGCTCTTTGTGGCCACTTGGAGACAGCGCTGTGAAAAAATTTCGTACGAAGCGGGATTTGGCCAAAGTTGAAAGACCTTCCAAAACCAACCCTAAAGAACTTAGCCAAACAATGAATGTTGCAACAAGCTCCTGCAGGAAAGGTGCTTCTATGAGACAACCCCCGAGCAGGTAGCTACATTCTGCACAGTACAAAATGCAAATGAATTCCAGGCTGAAAACTCACTCCAGAAGGATGAAATGCATGTGTTTCTCTCTGAAAGAACACTCTGCCACTAGGCTTTTGCTTGCTCCTTCAAAGTCTTTGTAGAAACATGTGTTTTCACTGCTGGAATACGTTTTGGGATGCATTGTTTCAATCTCTTGCAAGCCTCATGTTGTTTCTTACACAATGTGGAAAAACAAGGAGTATGTTTCCCAAATCACTTGAAATCCAGGAAAACGCACACTACATCACTCTTGCTCATACACGATCTTTCTCCTAATGTGTTGAGAACATTCAAGAAACCAGAAAAGAAGGGTATTTTGATGTGAATTTCAGATGGCTATGTACAAAAGGACATTTCTATTGGTTGCAGAGTGCAAAACCATGATTGACCTCATGTTCTCCATGAAAACCTTACATTTCCAAGTGACCTGAGGTTGGACTTTCACAGAAAGATGTGTTTGCGTGTCTGTGGTTTAAGGAGCTCTAAGTAGTGTATTCAGTGCTGGAGAGCAACACACCCTACAGAAGTTACACAGCGTTTTGAGAGCACCAACATGCTTCAAGCTGAAACTGCTACAAGGTGTGTGTAGCATGCAGGAAGAAGGCTTGTCATTTCAAAGAAAGAAGTGTAATCCAACATCCAGGTACTGAAACGAGCACACCAGTATGGGAGATGTGCATGTGGACAGTTTCAAGCAGCAGCTCTTTGTGGCCACTTGGAGACAGCGCTGTGAAAAAAATTCGTACGAAGCGGGATTTGGCCAAAGTTGAAAGACCTTCCAAAACCAACCCTAAAGAACTTAGCCAAACAATGAATGTTGCAACAAGCTCCTGCAGGAAAGGTGCTTCTATGAGACAACCCCCGAGCAGGTAGCTACATTCTGCACAGTACAAAATGCAAATGAATTCCAGGCTGAAAACTCACTCCAGAAGGATGAAATGCATGTGTTTCTCTCTGAAAGAACACTCTGCCACTAGGCTTTTGCTTGCTCCTTCAAAGTCTTTGTAGAAACATGTGTTTTCACTGCTGGAATACGTTTTGGGATGCATTGTTTCAATCTCTTGCAAGCCTCATGTTGTTTCTTACACAATGTGGAAAAACAAGGAGTATGTTTCCCAAATCACTTGAAATCCAGGAAAACGCACACTACATCACTCTTGCTCATACACGATCTTTCTCCTAATGTGTTGAGAACATTCAAGAAACCAGAAAAGAAGGGTATTTTGATGTGAATTTCAGATGGCTATGTACAAAAGGACATTTCTATTGGTTGCAGAGTGCAAAACCATGATTGACCTCATGTTCTCCATGAAAACCTTACATTTCCAAGTGACCTGAGGTTGGACTTTCACAGAAAGATGTGTTTGCGTGTCTGTGGTTTAAGGAGCTCTAAGTAGTGTATTCAGTGCTGGAGAGCAACACACCCTACAGAAGTTACACAGCGTTTTGAGAGCACCAACATGCTTCAAGCTGAAACTGCTACAAGGTGTGTGTAGCATGCAGGAAGAAGGCTTGTCATTTCAAAGAAAGAAGTGTAATCCAACATCCAGGTACTGAAACGAGCACACCAGTATGGGAGATGTGCATGTGGACAGTTTCAAGCAGCAGCTCTTTGTGGCCACTTGGAGACAGCGCTGTGAAAAAATTTCGTACGAAGCGGGATTTGGCCAAAGTTGAAAGACCTTCCAAAACCAACCCTAAAGAACTTAGCCAAACAATGAATGTTGCAACAAGCTCCTGCAGGAAAGGTGCTTCTATGAGACAACCCCCGAGCAGGTAGCTACATTCTGCACAGTACAAAATGCAAATGAATTCCAGGCTGAAAACTCACTCCAGAAGGATGAAATGCATGTGTTTCTCTCTGAAAGAACACTCTGCCACTAGGCTTTTGCTTGCTCCTTCAAAGTCTTTGTAGAAACATGTGTTTTCACTGCTGGAATACGTTTTGGGATGCATTGTTTCAATCTCTTGCAAGCCTCATGTTGTTTCTTACACAATGTGGAAAAACAAGGAGTATGTTTCCCAAATCACTTGAAATCCAGGAAAACGCACACTACATCACTCTTGCTCATACACGATCTTTCTCCTAATGTGTTGAGAACATTCAAGAAACCAGAAAAGAAGGGTATTTTGATGTGAATTTCAGATGGCTATGTACAAAAGGACATTTCTATTGGTTGCAGAGTGCAAAACCATGATTGACCTCATGTTCTCCATGAAAACCTTACATTTCCAAGTGACCTGAGGTTGGACTTTCACAGAAAGATGTGTTTGCGTGTCTGTGGTTTAAGGAGCTCTAAGTAGTGTATTCAGTGCTGGAGAGCAACACACCCTACAGAAGTTACACAGCGTTTTGAGAGCACCAACATGCTTCAAGCTGAAACTGCTACAAGGTGTGTGTAGCATGCAGGAAGAAGGCTTGTCATTTCAAAGAAAGAAGTGTAATCCAACATCCAGGTACTGAAACGAGCACACCAGTATGGGAGATGTGCATGTGGACAGTTTCAAGCAGCAGCTCTTTGTGGCCACTTGGAGACAGCGCTGTGAAAAAATTTCGTACGAAGCGGGATTTGGCCAAAGTTGAAAGACCTTCCAAAACCAACCCTAAAGAACTTAGCCAAACAATGAATGTTGCAACAAGCTCCTGCAGGAAAGGTGCTTCTATGAGACAACCCCCGAGCAGGTAGCTACATTCTGCACAGTACAAAATGCAAATGAATTCCAGGCTGAAAACTCACTCCAGAAGGATGAAATGCATGTGTTTCTCTCTGAAAGAACACTCTGCCACTAGGCTTTTGCTTGCTCCTTCAAAGTCTTTGTAGAAACATGTGTTTTCACTGCTGGAATACGTTTTGGGATGCATTGTTTCAATCTCTTGCAAGCCTCATGTTGTTTCTTACACAATGTGGAAAAACAAGGAGTATGTTTCCCAAATCACTTGAAATCCAGGAAAACGCACACTACATCACTCTTGCTCATACACGATCTTTCTCCTAATGTGTTGAGAACATTCAAGAAACCAGAAAAGAAGGGTATTTTGATGTGAATTTCAGATGGCTATGTACAAAAGGACATTTCTATTGGTTGCAGAGTGCAAAACCATGATTGACCTCATGTTCTCCATGAAAACCTTACATTTCCAAGTGACCTGAGGTTGGACTTTCACAGAAAGATGTGTTTGCGTGTCTGTGGTTTAAGGAGCTCTAAGTAGTGTATTCAGTGCTGGAGAGCAACACACCCTACAGAAGATACACAGCGTTTTGAGAGCACCAACATGCTTCAAGCTGAAACTGCTACAAGGTGTGTGTAGCATGCAGGAAGAAGGCTTGTCATTTCAAAGAAAGAAGTGTAATCCAACATCCAGGTACTGAAACGAGCACACCAGTATGGGAGATGTGCATGTGGACAGTTTCAAGCAGCAGCTCTTTGTGGCCACTTGGAGACAGCGCTGTGAAAAAATTTCGTACGAAGCGGGATTTGGCCAAAGTTGAAAGACCTTCCAAAACCAACCCTAAAGAACTTAGCCAAACAATGAATGTTGCAACAAGCTCCTGCAGGAAAGGTGCTTCTATGAGACAACCCCCGAGCAGGTAGCTACATTCTGCACAGTACAAAATGCAAATGAATTCCAGGCTGAAAACTCACTCCAGAAGGATGAAATGCATGTGTTTCTCTCTGAAAGAACACTCTGCCACTAGGCTTTTGCTTGCTCCTTCAAAGTCTTTGTAGAAACATGTGTTTTCACTGCTGGAATACGTTTTGGGATGCATTGTTTCAATCTCTTGCAAGCCTCATGTTGTTTCTTACACAATGTGGAAAAACAAGGAGTATGTTTCCCAAATCACTTGAAATCCAGGAAAACGCACACTACATCACTCTTGCTCATACACGATCTTTCTCCTAATGTGTTGAGAACATTCAAGAAACCAGAAAAGAAGGGTATTTTGATGTGAATTTCAGATGGCTATGTACAAAAGGACATTTCTATTGGTTGCAGAGTGCAAAACCATGATTGACCTCATGTTCTCCATGAAAACCTTACATTTCCAAGTGACCTGAGGTTGGACTTTCACAGAAAGATGTGTTTGCGTGTCTGTGGTTTAAGGAGCTCTAAGTAGTGTATTCAGTGCTGGAGAGCAACACACCCTACAGAAGTTACACAGCGTTTTGAGAGCACCAACATGCTTCAAGCTGAAACTGCTACAAGGTGTGTGTAGCATGCAGGAAGAAGGCTTGTCATTTCAAAGAAAGAAGTGTAATCCAACATCCAGGTACTGAAACGAGCACACCAGTATGGGAGATGTGCATGTGGACAGTTTCAAGCAGCAGCTCTTTGTGGCCACTTGGAGACAGCGCTGTGAAAAAATTTCGTACGAAGCGGGATTTGGCCAAAGTTGAAAGACCTTCCAAAACCAACCCTAAAGAACTTAGCCAAACAATGAATGTTGCAACAAGCTCCTGCAGGAAAGGTGCTTCTATGAGACAACCCCCGAGCAGGTAGCTACATTCTGCACAGTACAAAATGCAAATGAATTCCAGGCTGAAAACTCACTCCAGAAGGATGAAATGCATGTGTTTCTCTCTGAAAGAACACTCTGCCACTAGGCTTTTGCTTGCTCCTTCAAAGTCTTTGTAGAAACATGTGTTTTCACTGCTGGAATACGTTTTGGGATGCATTGTTTCAATCTCTTGCAAGCCTCATGTTGTTTCTTACACAATGTGGAAAAACAAGGAGTATGTTTCCCAAATCACTTGAAATCCAAGAAAACGCACACTACATCACTCTTGCTCATACACGATCTTTCTCCTAATGTGTTGAGAACATTCAAGAAACCAGAAAAGAAGGGTATTTTGATGTGAATTTCAGATGGCTATGTACAAAAGGACATTTCTATTGGTTGCAGAGTGCAAAACCATGATTGACCTCATGTTCTCCATGAAAACCTTACATTTCCAAGTGACCTGAGGTTGGACTTTCACAGAAAGATGTGTTTGCGTGTCTGTGGTTTAAGGAGCTCTAAGTAGTGTATTCAGTGCTGGAGAGTAACACACCCTACAGAAGTTACACAGCGTTTTGAGAGCACCAACATGCTTCAAGCTGAAACTGCTACAAGGTGTGTGTAGCATGCAGGAAGAAGGCTTGTCATTTCAAAGAAAGAAGTGTAATCCAACATCCGGTACTGAAACGAGCACACCAGTATGGGAGATGTGCATGTGGACAGTTTCAAGCAGCAGCTCTTTGTGGCCACTTGGAGACAGCGCTGTGAAAAAATTTCGTACGAAGCGGGATTTGGCCAAAGTTGAAAGACCTTCCAAAACCAACCCTAAAGAACTTAGCCAAACAATGAATGTTGCAACAAGCTCCTGCAGGAAAGGTGCTTCTATGAGACAACCCCCGAGCAGGTAGCTACATTCTGCACAGTACAAAATGCAAATGAATTCCAGGCTGAAAACTCACTCCAGAAGGATGAAATGCATGTGTTTCTCTCTGAAAGAACACTCTGCCACTAGGCTTTTGCTTGCTCCTTCAAAGTCTTTGTAGAAACATGTGTTTTCACTGCTGGAATACGTTTTGGGATGCATTGTTTCAATCTCTTGCAAGCCTCATGTTGTTTCTTACACAATGTGGAAAAACAAGGAGTATGTTTCCCAAATCACTTGAAATCCAGGAAAACGCACACTACATCACTCTTGCTCATACACGATCTTTCTCCTAATGTGTTGAGAACATTCAAGAAACCAGAAAAGAAGGGTATTTTGATGTGAATTTCAGATGGCTATGTACAAAAGGACATTTCTATTGGTTGCAGAGTGCAAAACCATGATTGACCTCATGTTCTCCATGAAAACCTTACATTTCCAAGTGACCTGAGGTTGGACTTTCACAGAAAGATGTGTTTGCGTGTCTGTGGTTTAAGGAGCTCTAAGTAGTGTATTCAGTGCTGGAGAGTAACACACCCTACAGAAGTTACACAGCGTTTTGAGAGCACCAACATGCTTCAAGCTGAAACTGCTACAAGGTGTGTGTAGCATGCAGGAAGAAGGCTTGTCATTTCAAAGAAAGAAGTGTAATCCAACATCCAGGTACTGAAACGAGCACACCAGTATGGGAGATGTGCATGTGGACAGTTTCAAGCAGCAGCTCTTTGTGGCCACTTGGAGACAGCGCTGTGAAAAAATTTCGTACGAAGCGGGATTTGGCCAAAGTTGAAAGACCTTCCAAAACCAACCCTAAAGAACTTAGCCAAACAATGAATGTTGCAACAAGCTCCTGCAGGAAAGGTGCTTCTATGAGACAACCCCCGAGCAGGTAGCTACATTCTGCACAGTACAAAATGCAAATGAATTCCAGGCTGAAAACTCACTCCAGAAGGATGAAATGCATGTGTTTCTCTCTGAAAGAACACTCTGCCACTAGGCTTTTGCTTGCTCCTTCAAAGTCTTTGTAGAAACATGTGTTTTCACTGCTGGAATACGTTTTGGGATGCATTGTTTCAATCTCTTGCAAGCCTCATGTTGTTTCTTACACAATGTGGAAAAACAAGGAGTATGTTTCCCAAATCACTTGAAATCCAGGAAAACGCACACTACATCACTCTTGCTCATACACGATCTTTCTCCTAATGTGTTGAGAACATTCAAGAAACCAGAAAAGAAGGGTATTTTGATGTGAATTTCAGATGGCTATGTACAAAAGGACATTTCTATTGGTTGCAGAGTGCAAAACCATGATTGACCTCATGTTCTCCATGAAAACCTTACATTTCCAAGTGACCTGAGGTTGGACTTTCACAGAAAGATGTGTTTGCGTGTCTGTGGTTTAAGGAGCTCTAAGTAGTGTATTCAGTGCTGGAGAGCAACACACCCTACAGAAGTTACACAGCGTTTTGAGAGCACCAACATGCTTCAAGCTGAAACTGCTACAAGGTGTGTGTAGCATGCAGGAAGAAGGCTTGTCATTTCAAAGAAAGAAGTGTAATCCAACATCCAGGTACTGAAACGAGCACACCAGTATGGGAGATGTGCATGTGGACAGTTTCAAGCAGCAGCTCTTTGTGGCCACTTGGAGACAGCGCTGTGAAAAAATTTCGTACGAAGCGGGATTTGGCCAAAGTTGAAAGACCTTCCAAAACCAACCCTAAAGAACTTAGCCAAACAATGAATGTTGCAACAAGCTCCTGCAGGAAAGGTGCTTCTATGAGACAACCCCCGAGCAGATAGCTACATTCTGCACAGTACAAAATGCAAATGAATTCCAGGCTGAAAACTCACTCCAGAAGGATGAAATGCATGTGTTTCTCTCTGAAAGAACACTCTGCCACTAGGCTTTTGCTTGCTCCTTCAAAGTCTTTTTAGAAACATGTGTTTTCACTGCTGGAATACGTTTTGGGATGCATTGTTTCAATCTCTTGCAAGCCTCATGTTGTTTCTTACACAATGTGGAAAACAAGGAGTATGTTTCCCAAATCACTTGAAATCCAGGAAAACGCACACTACATCACTCTTACTCATACACGATCTTTCTCCTAATGTGTTGAGAACATTCAAGAAACCAGAAAAGAAGGGTATTTTGATGTGAATTTCAGATGGCTATGTACAAAAGGACATTTCTATTGGTTGCAGAGTGCAAAACCATGATTGACCTCATGTTCTCCATGAAAACCTTACATTTCCAAGTGACCTGAGGTTGGACTTTCACAGAAAGATGTGTTTGCGTGTCTGTGGTTTAAGGATCTCTAAGTAGTGTATTCAGTGCTGGAGAGTAACACACCCTACAGAAGTTACACAGCGTTTTGAGAGCACCAACATGCTTCAAGCTGAAACTGCTACAAGGTGTGTGTAGCATGCAGGAAGAAGGCTTGTCATTTCAAAGAAAGAAGTGTAATCCAACATCCAGGTACTGAAACGAGCACACCAGTATGGGAGATGTGCATGTGGACAGTTTCAAGCAGCAGCTCTTTGTGGCCACTTGGAGACAGCGCTGTGAAAAAATTTCGTACAAGGCGGGATTTGGCCAAAGTTGAAAGACCTTCCAAAACCAACCCTAAAGAACTTAGCCAAACAATGAATGTTGCAACAAGCTCCTGCAGGAAAGGTGCTTCTATGAGACAACCCCCGAGCAGGTAGCTACATTCTGCACAGTACAAAATGCAAATGAATTCCAGGCTGAAAACTCACTCCAGAAGGATGAAATGCATGTGTTTCTCTCTGAAAGAACACTCTGCCACTAGGCTTTTGCTTGCTCCTTCAAAGTCTTTGTAGAAACATGTGTTTTCACTGCTGGAATATATTTTGGGATGCATTGTTTCAATCTCTTGCAAGCCTCATGTTGTTTCTTACACAATGTGGAAAAACAAGGAGTATGTTTCCCAAATCACTTGAAATCCAGGAAAACGCACACTACATCACTCTTGCTCATACACGATCTTTCTCCTAATGTGTTGAGAACATTCAAGAAACCAGAAAAGAAGGGTATTTTGATGTGAATTTCAGATGGCTATGTACAAAAGGACATTTCTATTGGTTGCAGAGTGCAAAACCATGATTGACCTCATGTTCTCCATGAAAACCTTACATTTCCAAGTGACCTGAGGTTGGACTTTCACTGAAAGATGTGTTTGCGTGTCTCGTTTAAGGAGCTCTAAGTAGTGTATTCAGTGCTGGAGAGTAACACAGCCTACAGAAGTTACACAGCGTTTTGAGAGCACCAACATGCTTCAAGCTGAAACTGCTACAAGGTGTGTGTAGCATGCAGAAAGAAGGCTTGTCATTTCAAAGAAAGAAGTGTAATCCAACATCCAGGTACTAAAACGAGCACACCAGTATGGGAGATGTGCATGTGGACAGTTTCAAGCAGCAGCTCTTTGTGGCCACTTGGAGACAGCGCTGTGAAAAAAATTCGTACGAAGCGGGATTTGGCCAAAGTTGAAAGACCTTCCAAAACCAACCCTAAAGAACTTAGCCAAACAATGAATATTGCAACAAACTCCTGCAGGAAAGGTGCTTCTATGAGACAACCCCCGAGCAGATAGCTACATTCTGCACAGTACAAAATGCAAATGAATTCCAGGCTGAAAACTCACTCCAGAAAGATGAAATGCATGTGTTTCTCTCTGAAAGAACACTCTGCCACTAGGCTTTTGCTTGCTCCTTCAAAGTCTTTGTAGAAACATGTGTTTTCACTGCTGGAATACATTTTGGGATGCATTGTTTCAATCTCTTGCAAGCCTCATGTTGTTTCTTACACAATGTGGAAAAACAAGGAGTATGTTTCCCAAATCACTTGAAATCCAGGAAAACGCACACTACATCACTCTTGCTCATACACGATCTTTCTCCTAATGTGTTGAGAACATTCAAGAACCAGAAAAGAAGGGTATTTTGATGTGAATTTCAGATGGCTATGTACAAAAGGACATTTCTATTGGTTGCAGAGTGCAAAACCATGATTGACCTCATGTTCTCCATGAAAACCTTACATTTCCAAGTGACCTGAGGTTGGACTTTCACAGAAAGATGTGTTTGCGTGTCTGTGGTTTAAGGAGCTCTAAGTAGTGTATTCAGTGCTGGAGAGCAACACACCCTACAGAAGTTACACAGCGTTTTGAGAGCACCAACATGCTTCAAGCTGAAACTGCTACAAGGTGTGTGTAGCATGCAGGAAGAAGGCTTGTCATTTCAAAGAAAGAAGTGTAATCCAACATCCAGGTACTGAAACGAGCACACCAGTATGGGAGATGTGCATGTGGACAGTTTCAAGCAGCAGCTCTTTGTGGCCACTTGGAGACAGCGCTGTGAAAAAAATTCGTACGAAGCGGGATTTGGCCAAAGTTGAAAGACCTTCCAAAACCAACCCTAAAGAACTTAGCCAAACAATGAATGTTGCAACAAGCTCCTGCAGGAAAGGTGCTTCTATGAGACAACCCCCGAGCAGGTAGCTACATTCTGCACAGTACAAAATGCAAATGAATTCCAGGCTGAAAACTCACTCCAGAAGGATGAAATGCATGTGTTTCTCTCTGAAAGAACACTCTGCCACTAGGCTTTTGCTTGCTCCTTCAAAGTCTTTGTAGAAACATGTGTTTTCACTGCTCGAATACGTTTTGGGATGCATTGTTTCAATCTCTTGCAAGCCTCATGTTGTTTCTTACACAATGTGGAAAAACAAGGAGTATGTTTCCCAAATCACTTGAAATCCAGGAAAACGCACACTACATCACTCTTGCTCATACACGATCTTTCTCCTAATGTGTTGAGAACATTCAAGAAACCAGAAAAGAAGGGTATTTTGATGTGAATTTCAGATGGCTATGTACAAAAGGACATTTCTATTGGTTGCAGAGTGCAAAACCATGATTGACCTCATGTTCTCCATGAAAACCTTACATTTCCAAGTGACCTGAGGTTGGACTTTCACAGAAAGATGTGTTTGCGTGTCTGTGGTTTAAGGAGCTCTAAGTAGTGTATTCAGTGCTGGAGAGCAACACACCCTACAGAAGTTACACAGCGTTTTGAGAGCACCAACATGCTTCAAGCTGAAACTGCTACAAGGTGTGTGTAGCATGCAGGAAGAAGGCTTGTCATTTCAAAGAAAGAAGTGTAATCCAACATCCAGGTACTGAAACGAGCACACCAGTATGGGAGATGTGCATGTGGACAGTTTCAAGCAGCAGCTCTTTGTGGCCACTTGGAGACAGCGCTGTGAAAAAATTTCGTACGAAGCGGGATTTGGCCAAAGTTGAAAGACCTTCCAAAACCAACCCTAAAGAACTTAGCCAAACAATGAATGTTGCAACAAGCTCCTGCAGGAAAGGTGCTTCTATGAGACAACCCCCGAGCAGGTAGCTACATTCTGCACAGTACAAAATGCAAATGAATTCCAGGCTGAAAACTCACTCCAGAAGGATGAAATGCATGTGTTTCTCTCTGAAAGAACACTCTGCCACTAGGCTTTTGCTTGCTCCTTCAAAGTCTTTGTAGAAACATGTGTTTTCACTGCTGGAATACGTTTTGGGATGCATTGTTTCAATCTCTTGCAAGCCTCATGTTGTTTCTTACACAATGTGGAAAAACAAGGAGTATGTTTCCCAAATCACTTGAAATCCAGGAAAACGCACACTACATCACTCTTGCTCATACACGATCTTTCTCCTAATGTGTTGAGAACATTCAAGAAACCAGAAAAGAAGGGTATTTTGATGTGAATTTCAGATGGCTATGTACAAAAGGACATTTCTATTGGTTGCAGAGTGCAAAACCATGATTGACCTCATGTTCTCCATGAAAACCTTACATTTCCAAGTGACCTGAGGTTGGACTTTCACAGAAAGATGTGTTTGCGTGTCTGTGGTTTAAGGAGCTCTAAGTAGTGTATTCAGTGCTGGAGAGCAACACACCCTACAGAAGTTACACAGCGTTTTGAGAGCACCAACATGCTTCAAGCTGAAACTGCTACAAGGTGTGTGTAGCATGCAGGAAGAAGGCTTGTCATTTCAAAGAAAGAAGTGTAATCCAACATCCAGGTACTGAAACGAGCACACCAGTATGGGAGATGTGCATGTGGACAGTTTCAAGCAGCAGCTCTTTGTGGCCACTTGGAGACAGCGCTGTGAAAAAATTTCGTACGAAGCGGGATTTGGCCAAAGTTGAAAGACCTTCCAAAACCAACCCTAAAGAACTTAGCCAAACAATGAATGTTGCAACAAGCTCCTGCAGGAAAGGTGCTTCTATGAGACAACCCCCGAGCAGATAGCTACATTCTGCACAGTACAAAATGCAAATGAATTCCAGGCTGAAAACTCACTCCAGAAGGATGAAATGCATGTGTTTCTCTCTGAAAGAACACTCTGCCACTAGGCTTTTGCTTGCTCCTTCAAAGTCTTTTTAGAAACATGTGTTTTCACTGCTGGAATACGTTTTGGGATGCATTGTTTCAATCTCTTGCAAGCCTCATGTTGTTTCTTACACAATGTGGAAAACAAGGAGTATGTTTCCCAAATCACTTGAAATCCAGGAAAACGCACACTACATCACTCTTACTCATACACGATCTTTCTCCTAATGTGTTGAGAACATTCAAGAAACCAGAAAAGAAGGGTATTTTGATGTGAATTTCAGATGGCTATGTACAAAAGGACATTTCTATTGGTTGCAGAGTGCAAAACCATGATTGACCTCATGTTCTCCATGAAAACCTTACATTTCCAAGTGACCTGAGGTTGGACTTTCACAGAAAGATGTGTTTGCGTGTCTGTGGTTTAAGGATCTCTAAGTAGTGTATTCAGTGCTGGAGAGTAACACACCCTACAGAAGTTACACAGCGTTTTGAGAGCACCAACATGCTTCAAGCTGAAACTGCTACAAGGTGTGTGTAGCATGCAGGAAGAAGGCTTGTCATTTCAAAGAAAGAAGTGTAATCCAACATCCAGGTACTGAAACGAGCACACCAGTATGGGAGATGTGCATGTGGACAGTTTCAAGCAGCAGCTCTTTGTGGCCACTTGGAGACAGCGCTGTGAAAAAATTTCGTACAAGGCGGGATTTGGCCAAAGTTGAAAGACCTTCCAAAACCAACCCTAAAGAACTTAGCCAAACAATGAATGTTGCAACAAGCTCCTGCAGGAAAGGTGCTTCTATGAGACAACCCCCGAGCAGGTAGCTACATTCTGCACAGTACAAAATGCAAATGAATTCCAGGCTGAAAACTCACTCCAGAAGGATGAAATGCATGTGTTTCTCTCTGAAAGAACACTCTGCCACTAGGCTTTTGCTTGCTCCTTCAAAGTCTTTGTAGAAACATGTGTTTTCACTGCTGGAATATATTTTGGGATGCATTGTTTCAATCTCTTGCAAGCCTCATGTTGTTTCTTACACAATGTGGAAAAACAAGGAGTATGTTTCCCAAATCACTTGAAATCCAGGAAAACGCACACTACATCACTCTTGCTCATACACGATCTTTCTCCTAATGTGTTGAGAACATTCAAGAAACCAGAAAAGAAGGGTATTTTGATGTGAATTTCAGATGGCTATGTACAAAAGGACATTTCTATTGGTTGCAGAGTGCAAAACCATGATTGACCTCATGTTCTCCATGAAAACCTTACATTTCCAAGTGACCTGAGGTTGGACTTTCACTGAAAGATGTGTTTGCGTGTCTCGTTTAAGGAGCTCTAAGTAGTGTATTCAGTGCTGGAGAGTAACACAGCCTACAGAAGTTACACAGCGTTTTGAGAGCACCAACATGCTTCAAGCTGAAACTGCTACAAGGTGTGTGTAGCATGCAGAAAGAAGGCTTGTCATTTCAAAGAAAGAAGTGTAATCCAACATCCAGGTACTAAAACGAGCACACCAGTATGGGAGATGTGCATGTGGACAGTTTCAAGCAGCAGCTCTTTGTGGCCACTTGGAGACAGCGCTGTGAAAAAAATTCGTACGAAGCGGGATTTGGCCAAAGTTGAAAGACCTTCCAAAACCAACCCTAAAGAACTTAGCCAAACAATGAATATTGCAACAAACTCCTGCAGGAAAGGTGCTTCTATGAGACAACCCCCGAGCAGATAGCTACATTCTGCACAGTACAAAATGCAAATGAATTCCAGGCTGAAAACTCACTCCAGAAAGATGAAATGCATGTGTTTCTCTCTGAAAGAACACTCTGCCACTAGGCTTTTGCTTGCTCCTTCAAAGTCTTTGTAGAAACATGTGTTTTCACTGCTGGAATACATTTTGGGATGCATTGTTTCAATCTCTTGCAAGCCTCATGTTGTTTCTTACACAATGTGGAAAAACAAGGAGTATGTTTCCCAAATCACTTGAAATCCAGGAAAACGCACACTACATCACTCTTGCTCATACACGATCTTTCTCCTAATGTGTTGAGAACATTCAAGAACCAGAAAAGAAGGGTATTTTGATGTGAATTTCAGATGGCTATGTACAAAAGGACATTTCTATTGGTTGCAGAGTGCAAAACCATGATTGACCTCATGTTCTCCATGAAAACCTTACATTTCCAAGTGACCTGAGGTTGGACTTTCACAGAAAGATGTGTTTGCGTGTCTGTGGTTTAAGGAGCTCTAAGTAGTGTATTCAGTGCTGGAGAGCAACACACCCTACAGAAGTTACACAGCGTTTTGAGAGCACCAACATGCTTCAAGCTGAAACTGCTACAAGGTGTGTGTAGCATGCAGGAAGAAGGCTTGTCATTTCAAAGAAAGAAGTGTAATCCAACATCCAGGTACTGAAACGAGCACACCAGTATGGGAGATGTGCATGTGGACAGTTTCAAGCAGCAGCTCTTTGTGGCCACTTGGAGACAGCGCTGTGAAAAAAATTCGTACGAAGCGGGATTTGGCCAAAGTTGAAAGACCTTCCAAAACCAACCCTAAAGAACTTAGCCAAACAATGAATGTTGCAACAAGCTCCTGCAGGAAAGGTGCTTCTATGAGACAACCCCCGAGCAGGTAGCTACATTCTGCACAGTACAAAATGCAAATGAATTCCAGGCTGAAAACTCACTCCAGAAGGATGAAATGCATGTGTTTCTCTCTGAAAGAACACTCTGCCACTAGGCTTTTGCTTGCTCCTTCAAAGTCTTTGTAGAAACATGTGTTTTCACTGCTGGAA
Source organism: Miniopterus natalensis (assembly GCF_054644295.1). NCBI lineage: Eukaryota > Metazoa > Chordata > Mammalia > Chiroptera > Miniopteridae > Miniopterus > Miniopterus natalensis. The sequence goes on from NC_142101.1 coordinate 1,467,739, forward strand.
TACGTTTTGGGATGCATTGTTTCAATCTCTTGCAAGCCTCATGTTGTTTCTTACACAATGTGGAAAAACAAGGAGTATGTTTCCCAAATCACTTGAAATCCAGGAAAACGCACACTACATCACTCTTGCTCATACACGATCTTTCTCCTAATGTGTTGAGAACATTCAAGAAACCAGAAAAGAAGGGTATTTTGATGTGAATTTCAGATGGCTATGTACAAAAGGACATTTCTATTGGTTGCAGAGTGCAAAACCATGATTGACCTCATGTTCTCCATGAAAACCTTACATTTCCAAGTGACCTGAGGTTGGACTTTCACAGAAAGATGTGTTTGCGTGTCTGTGGTTTAAGGAGCTCTAAGTAGTGTATTCAGTGCTGGAGAGCAACACACCCTACAGAAGTTACACAGCGTTTTGAGAGCACCAACATGCTTCAAGCTGAAACTGCTACAAGGTGTGTGTAGCATGCAGGAAGAAGGCTTGTCATTTCAAAGAAAGAAGTGTAATCCAACATCCAGGTACTGAAACGAGCACACCAGTATGGGAGATGTGCATGTGGACAGTTTCAAGCAGCAGCTCTTTGTGGCCACTTGGAGACAGCGCTGTGAAAAAAATTCGTACGAAGCGGGATTTGGCCAAAGTTGAAAGACCTTCCAAAACCAACCCTAAAGAACTTAGCCAAACAATGAATATTGCAACAAACTCCTGCAGGAAAGGTGCTTCTATGAGACAACCCCCGAGCAGATAGCTACATTCTGCACAGTACAAAATGCAAATGAATTCCAGGCTGAAAACTCACTCCAGAAAGATGAAATGCATGTGTTTCTCTCTGAAAGAACACTCTGCCACTAGGCTTTTGCTTGCTCCTTCAAAGTCTTTGTAGAAACATGTGTTTTCACTGCTGGAATACATTTTGGGATGCATTGTTTCAATCTCTTGCAAGCCTCATGTTGTTTCTTACACAATGTGGAAAAACAAGGAGTATGTTTCCCAAATCACTTGAAATCCAGGAAAACGCACACTACATCACTCTTGCTCATACACGATCTTTCTCCTAATGTGTTGAGAACATTCAAGAACCAGAAAAGAAGGGTATTTTGATGTGAATTTCAGATGGCTATGTACAAAAGGACATTTCTATTGGTTGCAGAGTGCAAAACCATGATTGACCTCATGTTCTCCATGAAAACCTTACATTTCCAAGTGACCTGAGGTTGGACTTTCACAGAAAGATGTGTTTGCGTGTCTGTGGTTTAAGGAGCTCTAAGTAGTGTATTCAGTGCTGGAGAGTAACACACCCTACAGAAGTTACACAGCGTTTTGAGAGCACCAACATGCTTCAAGCTGAAACTGCTACAAGGTGTGTGTAGCATGCAGGAAGAAGGCTTGTCATTTCAAAGAAAGAAGTGTAATCCAACATCCAGGTACTGAAACGAGCACACCAGTATGGGAGATGTGCATGTGGACAGTTTCAAGCAGCAGCTCTTTGTGGCCACTTGGAGACAGCGCTGTGAAAAAAATTCGTACGAAGCGGGATTTGGCCAAAGTTGAAAGACCTTCCAAAACCAACCCTAAAGAACTTAGCCAAACAATGAATGTTGCAACAAGCTCCTGCAGGAAAGGTGCTTCTATGAGACAACCCCCGAGCAGGTAGCTACATTCTGCACAGTACAAAATGCAAATGAATTCCAGGCTGAAAACTCACTCCAGAAGGATGAAATGCATGTGTTTCTTTCTGAAAGAACACTCTGCCACTAGGCTTTTGCTTGCTCCTTCAAAGTCTTTGTAGAAACATGTGTTTTCACTGCTGGAATATATTTTGGGATGCATTGTTTCAATCTCTTGCAAGCCTCATGTTGTTTCTTACACAATGTGGAAAAACAAGGAGTATGTTTCCCAAATCACTTGAAATCCAGATAAAAGCACACTACATCACTCTTGCTCATACACGATCTTTCTCCTAATGTGTTGAGAACATTCAAGAAACCAGAAAAGAAGGGTATTTTGATGTGAATTTCAGATGGCTATGTACAAAAGGACATTTCTATTGGTTGCAGAGTGCAAAACCATGATTGACCTCATGTTCTCCATGAAAACCTTACATTTCCAAGTGACCTGAGGTTGGACTTTCACAGAAAGATGTGTTTGCGTGTCTGTGGTTTAAGGAGCTCTAAGTAGTGTATTCAGTGCTGGAGAGCAACACACCCTACAGAAGTTACACAGCGTTTTGAGAGCACCAACATGCTTCAAGCTGAAACTGCTACAAGGTGTGTGTAGCATGCAGGAAGAAGGCTTGTCATTTCAAAGAAAGAAGTGTAATCCAACATCCAGGTACTGAAACGAGCACACCAGTATGGGAGATGTGCATGTGGACAGTTTCAAGCAGCAGCTCTTTGTGGCCACTTGGAGACAGCGCTGTGAAAAAAATTCGTACGAAGCGGGATTTGGCCAAAGTTGAAAGACCTTCCAAAACCAACCCTAAAGAACTTAGCCAAACAATGAATGTTGCAACAAGCTCCTGCAGGAAAGGTGCTTCTATGAGACAACCCCCGAGCAGGTAGCTACATTCTGCACAGTACAAAATGCAAATGAATTCCAGGCTGAAAACTCACTCCAGAAGGATGAAATGCATGGGTTTCTCTCTGAAAGAACACTCTGCCACTAGGCTTTTGCTTGCTCCTTCAAAGTCTTTGTAGAAACATGTGTTTTCACTGCTGGAATACGTTTTGGGATGCATTGTTTCAATCTCTTGCAAGCCTCATGTTGTTTCTTACACAATGTGGAAAAACAAGGAGTATGTTTCCCAAATCACTTGAAATCCAGGAAAACGCACACTACATCACTCTTGCTCATACACGATCTTTCTCCTAATGTGTTGAGAACATTCAAGAAACCAGAAAAGAAGGGTATTTTGATGTGAATTTCAGATGGCTATGTACAAAAGGACATTTCTATTGGTTGCAGAGTGCAAAACCATGATTGACCTCATGTTCTCCATGAAAACCTTACATTTCCAAGTGACCTGAGGTTGGACTTTCACAGAAAGATGTGTTTGCGTGTCTGTGGTTTAAGGAGCTCTAAGTAGTGTATTCAGTGCTGGAGAGCAACACACCCTACAGAAGTTACACAGCGTTTTGAGAGCACCAACATGCTTCAAGCTGAAACTGCTACAAGGTGTGTGTAGCATGCAGGAAGAAGGCTTGTCATTTCAAAGAAAGAAGTGTAATCCAACATCCAGGTACTGAAACGAGCACACCAGTATGGGAGATGTGCATGTGGACAGTTTCAAGCAGCAGCTCTTTGTGGACACTTGGAGACAGCGCTGTGAAAAAATTTCGTACGAAGCGGGATTTGGCCAAAGTTGAAAGACCTTCCAAAACCAACCCTAAAGAACTTAGCCAAACAATGAATATTGCAACAAACTCCTGCAGGAAAGGTGCTTCTATGAGACAACCCCCGAGCAGATAGCTACATTCTGCACAGTACAAAATGCAAATGAATTCCAGGCTGAAAACTCACTCCAGAAAGATGAAATGCATGTGTTTCTCTCTGAAAGAACACTCTGCCACTAGGCTTTTGCTTGCTCCTTCAAAGTCTTTGTAGAAACATGTGTTTTCACTGCTGGAATACATTTTGGGATGCATTGTTTCAATCTCTTGCAAGCCTCATGTTGTTTCTTACACAATGTGGAAAAACAAGGAGTATGTTTCCCAAATCACTTGAAATCCAGGAAAACGCACACTACATCACTCTTGCTCATACACGATCTTTCTCCTAATGTGTTGAGAACATTCAAGAACCAGAAAAGAAGGGTATTTTGATGTGAATTTCAGATGGCTATGTACAAAAGGACATTTCTATTGGTTGCAGAGTGCAAAACCATGATTGACCTCATGTTCTCCATGAAAACCTTACATTTCCAAGTGACCAGAGGCAGGCATTTCACAAAAAGATGTGTTTGTGTGTCTGTGGTTTAAGGAGCTCTAAGTAGTGTATTCAGTGCTGGAGAGTAACACACCCTACAGAAGTTACACAGGGTTTTGAGAGCACCAACATGCTTCAAGCTGAAACTGCTACAAGGTGTGTGTAGCCTGCAGGAAGAAGGCTTGTCATTTCAAAGAAAGAAGTGGAATCCAACATCCAGGTACTGAAACGAGCACACCAGTATGGGAGATGTGCATGTGGACAGTTTCAAGCAGCACCTCTTTGTGGACACTTGGAGACAGCGCTGTGAAAAAATTTCGTACGAAGCGGGATTTGGCCAAAGTTGAAAGACCTTCCAAAACCAACCCTAAAGAACAGAGCCAAACAATGAATGTTGCAACAAGCTCCTGCAGGAAAGGTGCTTGTATGAGACAACCCCTGAGCAGGTAGCTACATTCTGCACAGTACAAAATGCAAATGAATTCCAGGCTGAAAACTCACTACAGAAGGATGAAATGCATGTGTTTCTCTCTGAAAGAACACTCTGCCACTAGGCTTTTGCTTGCTCCTTCAAAGTCTTTGTAGAAACATGTGTTTTCACTGCTGGAATACGTTTTGCGATGCATTGTTTCAATCTCTTGCAAGCCTCATGTTGTTTCTTACACAATGTGGAAAAACAAGGAGTATGTTTCCCTAATCACTTGAAATCCAGGAAAACGCACACTACATCACTCTTGCTCAAACACGGTCTTTCTACTAATGTGTTGAGAACATTCAAGAACCAGAAAAGAAGGGTATTTTGATGTGAATTTCAGATGGCTATGTACAAAAGAACATTTCTATTGGTTGCAGAGTGCAAAACCATGATTGACCTCATGTTCTCCATGAAAACCTTACATTTCCAAGTGACCTGAGGTTGGACTTTCACAGAAAGATGTGTTTGCGTGTCTGTGGTTTAAGGAGCTCTAAGTAGTGTATTCAGTGCTGGAGAGGAACACACCCTACAGAAGTTACACAGCGTTTTGAGAGCACCAACATGCTTCAAGCTGAAACTGCTACAAGGTGTGTGTAGCATACAGGAAGAAGGCTTGTCATTTCAAAGAAAGAAGTGTAATCCAACATCCAGGTACTGAAACGAGCACACCAGTATGGGAGATGTGCATGTGGACAGTTTCAAGCAGCAGCTCTTTGTGGCCACTTGGAGACAGCGCTGTGAAAAAAATTCGTACGAAGCGGGATTTGGCCAAATTTGAAAGACCTTCCAAAACCAACCCTAAAGAACTTAGCCAAACACTGAATGTTGCAACAAGCTCCTGCAGGAAAGGTGCTTCTATGAGACAACCCCCGAGCAGATAGCTACATTCTGCACAGTACAAAATGCAAATGAATTCCAGGCTGAAAACTGACTCCAGAAAGATGAATTGCATGTGTTTCTCTCTGAAAGAACACTCTGCCACTAGGCTTTTGCTTGCTCCTTCAAAGTCTTTGTAGAAACATGTGTTTTCACTGCTGGAATATATTTTGGGATGCATTGTTTCAATCTCTTGCAAGCCTCATGTTGTTTCTTACACAATGTGGAAAAACAAGGAGTATGTTTCCCAAATCACTTGAAATCCAGGAAAACGCACACTACATCACTCTTGCTCATACACGATCTTTCTCCTAATGTGTTGAGAACATTCAAGAAACCAGAAAAGAAGGGTATTTTGATGTGAATTTCAGATGGCTATGTACAAAAGGACATTTCTATTGGTTGCAGAGTGCAAAACCATGATTGACCTCATGTTCTCCATAAAAACCTTACATTTCCAAGTGACCTGAGGTTGGACTTTCACTGAAAGATGTGTTTGCGTGTCTGGTTTAAGGAGCTCTAAGTAGTGTATTCAGTGCTGGAGAGTAACACAGCCTACAGAAGTTACACAGCGTTTTGAGAGCACCAACATGCTTCAAGCTGAAACTGCTACAAGGTGTGTGTAGCATGCAGGAAGAAGGCTTGTCATTTCAAAGAAAGAAGTGTAATCCAACATCCAGGTACTGAAACGAGCACACCAGTATGGGAGATGTGCATGTGGACAGTTTCAAGCAGCAGCTCTTTGTGGCCACTTGGAGACAGCGCTGTGAAAAAATTTCGTACGAAGCGGGATTTGGCCAAAGTTGAAAGACCTTCCAAAACCAACCCTAAAGAACTTAGCCAAACACTGAATGTTGCAACAAGCTCCTGCAGGAAAGGTGCTTCTATGAGACAACCTCCGAGCAGGTAGCTACATTCTGCACAGTACAAAATGCAAATGAATTCCAGGCTGAAACTCACTCCAGAAAGATGAAATGCATGTGTTTCTCTCTGAAAGAACACTCTGCCACTAGGCTTTTGCTTGCTCCTTCAAAGTCTTTGTAGAAACATGTGTTTTCACTGCTGGAATACGTTTTGCGATGCATTGTTTCAATCTCTTGCAAGCCTCATGTTGTTTCTTACACAATGTGGAAAAACAAGGAGTATGTTTCCCAAATCACTTGAAATCCAGGAAAACGCACACTACATCACTCTTGCTCATACACGATCTTTCTCCTAATGTGTTGAGAACATTCAAGAAACCAGAAAAGAAGGGTATTTTGATGTGAATTTCAGAAGGCTATGTACAAAAGGACATTTCTATTGGTTGCAGAGTGCAAAACCATGATTGACCTCATGTTCTCCATGAAAACCTTACATTTCCAAGTGACCTGAGGTTGGACTTTCACAGAAAGATGTGTTTGCGTGTCTGTGGTTAAGGAGCTCTAAGTAGTGTATTCAGTGCTGGAGAGTAACACACCCTACAGAAGTTACACAGCGTTTTGAGAGCACCAACATGCTTCAAGCTGAAACTGCTACAAGGTGTGTGTAGCATGCAGGAAGAAGACTTGTCATTTCAAAGAAAGAAGTGTAATCCAACATCCAGGTACTGAAACGAGCACACCAGTATGGGAGATGTGCATGTGGACAGTTTCAAGCAGCAGCTCTTTGTGGCCACTTGGAGACAGCGCTGTGAAAAAATTTCGTACGAAGCGGGATTTGGCCAAAGTTGAAAGACCTTCCAAAACCAACCCTAAAGAACTTAGCCAAACAATGAATGTTGCAACAAGCTCCTGCAGGAAAGGTGCTTCTATGAGACAACCCCCGAGCAGGTAGCTACATTCTGCACAGTACAAAATGCAAATGAATTCCAGGCTGAAAACTCACTCCAGAAGGATGAAATGCATGGGTTTCTCTCTGAAAGAAGACTCTGCCACTAGGCTTTTGCTTGCTCCTTCAAAGTCTTTGTAGAAACATGTGTTTTCACTGCTGGAATATATTTTGGGATGCATTGTTTCAATCTCTTGCAAGCCTCATGTTGTTTCTTACACAATGTGGAAAAACAAGGAGTATGTTTCCCAAATCACTTGAAATCCAGGAAAACGCACACTACATCACTCTTGCTCATACACGATCTTTCTCCTAATGTGTTGAGAACATTCAAGAAACCAGAAAAGAAGGGTATTTTGATGTGAATTTCAGATGGCTATGTACAAAAGGACATTTCTATTGGTTGCAGAGTGCAAAACCATGATTGACCTCATGTTCTCCATGAAAACCTTACATTTCCAAGTGACCTGAGGTTGGACTTTCACAGAAAGATGTGTTTGCGTGTCTGTGGTTTAAGGAGCTCTAAGTAGTGTATTCAGTGCTGGAGAGGAACACACCCTACAGAAGTTACACAGCGTTTTGAGAGCACCAACATGCTTCAAGCTGAAACTGCTACAAGGTGTGTGTAGCATACAGGAAGAAGGCTTGTCATTTCAAAGAAAGAAGTGTAATCCAACATCCAGGTACTGAAACGAGCACACCAGTATGGGAGATGTGCATGTGGACAGTTTCAAGCAGCAGCTCTTTGTGGCCACTTGGAGACAGCGCTGTGAAAAAAATTCGTACGAAGCGGGATTTGGCCAAATTTGAAAGACCTTCCAAAACCAACCCTAAAGAACTTAGCCAAACACTGAATGTTGCAACAAGGTCCTGCAGGAAAGGTGCTTCTATGAGACAACCCCCGAGCAGATAGCTACATTCTGCACAGTACAAAATGCAAATGAATTCCAGGCTGAAAACTCACTCCAGAAAGATGAAATGCATGTGTTTCTCTCTGAAAGAACACTCTGCCACTAGGCTTTTGCTTGCTCCTTCAAAGTCTTTGTAGAAACATGTGTTTTCACTGCTGGAATATATTTTGGGATGCATTGTTTCAATCTCTTGCCACCCTCATGTTGTTTCTTACACAATGTGGAAAAACAAGGAGTATGTTTCCCAAATCACTTGAAATCCAGGAAAACGCACACTACATCACTCTTGCTCATACACGATCTTTCTCCTAATGTGTTGAGAACATTCAAGAAACCAGAAAAGAAGGGTATTTTGATGTGAATTTCAGATGGCTATGTACAAAAGGACATTTCTATTGGTTGCAGAGTGCAAAACCATGATTGACCTCATGTTCTCCATGAAAACCTTACATTTCCAAGTGACCTGAGGTTGGACTTTCACTGAAAGATGTGTTTGCGTGTCTGGTTTAAGGAGCTCTAAGTAGTGTATTCAGTGCTGGAGAGTAACACAGCCTACAGAAGTTACACAGCGTTTTGAGAGCACCAACATGCTTCAAGCTGAAACTGCTACAAGGTGTGTGTAGCATGCAGGAAGAAGGCTTGTCATTTCAAAGAAAGAAGTGTAATCCAACATCCAGGTACTGAAACGAGCACACCAGTATGGGAGATGTGCATGTGGACAGTTTCAAGCAGCAGCTCTTTGTGGCCACTTGGAGACAGCGCTGTGAAAAAATTTCGTACGAAGCGGGATTTGGCCAAAGTTGAAAGACCTTCCAAAACCAACCCTAAAGAACTTAGCCAAACACTGAATGTTGCAACAAGCTCCTGCAGGAAAGGTGCTTCTATGAGACAACCTCCGAGCAGGTAGCTACATTCTGCACAGTACAAAATGCAAATGAATTCCAGGCTGAAACTCACTCCAGAAGGATGAAATGCATGTGTTTCTCTCTGAAAGAACACTCTGCCACTAGGCTTTTGCTTGCTCCTTCAATGTCTTTGTAGAAACATGTGTTTTCACTGCTGGAATACGTTTTGGGATGCATTGTTTCAATCTCTTGCAAGCCTCATGTTGTTTCTTACACAATGTGGAAAAACAAGGAGTATGTTTCCCAAATCACTTGAAATCCAGGAAAACGCACACTACATCACTCTTGCTCAAACACGATCTTTCTCCTAATGTGTTGAGAACATTCAAGAACCAGAAAAGAAGGGTATTTTGATGTGAATTTCAGATGGCTATGTACAAAAGGACATTTCTATTGGTTGCAGAGTGCAAAACCATGATTGACCTCATGTTCTCCATGAAAACCTTACATTTCCAAGTGACCTGAGGTTGGACTTTCACAGAAAGATGTGTTTGCGTGTCTGTGGTTTAAGGAGCTCTAAGTAGTGTATTCAGTCCTGGAGAGTAACACACCCTACAAAAGTTACACAGCGTTTTGAGAGCACCAACATGCTTCAAGCTGAAACTGCTACAAGGTGTGTGTAGCCTGCAGGAAGAAGGCTTGTCATTTCAAAGAAAGAAGTGTAATCCAACATCCAGGTACTGAAACGAGCACACCAGTATGGGAGATGTGCATGTGGACAGTTTCAAGCAGCAGCTCTTTGTGGCCACTTGGAGACAGCGCTGTGAAAAAATTTCGTACGAAGCGGGATTTGGCCAAAGTTGAAAGACCTTCCAAAACCAACCCTAAAGAACTTAGACAAACAATGAATGTTGCAACAAGCTCCTGCAGGAAAGGTGCTTCTATGAGACAACCCCCGAGCAGGTAGCTACATTCTGCACAGTACAAAATGCAAATGAATTTCAGGCTGAAAACTCACTCCAGAAGGATGAAATGCATGTATTTCTCTCTGAAAGAACACTCTGCCACTAGGCTTTTGCTTGCTCCTTCAAAGTCTTTGTAGAAACATGTGTTTTCACTGCTGGAATATATTTTGGGATGCATTGTTTCAATCTCTTGCAAGCCTCATGTTGTTTCTTACACAATGTGGAAAAACAAGGAGTATGTTTCCCAAATCACTTGAAATCCAGATAAAAGCACACTACATCACTCTTGCTCATACACGATCTTTCTCCTAATGTGTTGAGAACATTCAAGAAACCAGAAAAGAAGGGTATTTTGATGTGAATTTCAGATGGCTATGTACAAAATAACATTTCTATTGGTTGCAGAGTGCAAAACCATGATTGACCTCATGTTCTCCATGAAAACCTTACATTTCCAAGTGACCTGAGGTTGGACTTTCACAGAAAGATGTGTTTGCGTGTCTGTGGTTTAAGGAACTCTAAGTAGTGTATTCAGTGCTGGAGAGCAACACACCCTACAGAAGTTACACAGCGTTTTGAGAGCACCAACATGCTTCAAGCTGAAACTGCTACAAGGTGTGTGTAGCATGCAGGAAGAAGGCTTGTCATTTCAAAGAAAGAAGTGTAATCCAACATCCAGGTACTGAAACGAGCACACCAGTATGGGAGATGTGCATGTGGACAGTTTCAAGCAGCAGCTCTTTGTGGCCACTTGGAGACAGCGCTGTGAAAAAATTTCGTACGAAGCGGGATTTGGCCAAAGTTGAAAGACCTTCCAAAACCAACCCTAAAGAACTTAGCCAAACAATGAATGTTGCAACAAGCTCCTGCAGGAAAGGTGCTTCTATGAGACAACCCCCGAGCAGGTAGCTACATTCTGCACAGTACAAAATGCAAATGAATTCCAGGCTGAAAACTCACTCCAGAAGGATGAAATGCATGTGTTTCTCTCTGAAAGAACACTCTGCCACTAGGCTTTTGCTTGCTCCTTCAAAGTCTTTGTAGAAACATGTGTTTTCACTGCTGGAATACGTTTTGGGATGCATTGTTTCAATCTCTTGCAAGCCTCATGTTGTTTCTTACACAATGTGGAAAAACAAGGAGTATGTTTCCCAAATCACTTGAAATCCAGGAAAACGCACACTACATCACTCTTGCTCAAACACGATCTTTCTCCTAATGTGTTGAGAACATTCAAGAACCAGAAAAGAAGGGTATTTTGATGTGAATTTCAGATGGCTATGTACAAAAGAACATTTCTATTGGTTGCAGAGTGCAAAACCATGATTGACCTCATGTTCTCCATGAAAACCTTACATTTCCAAGTCACCAGAGGCAGGCATTTCACAAAAAGATGTGTTTGTGTGTCTGTGGTTTAAGGAGCTCTAAGTAGTGTATTCAGTGCTGGAGAGTAACACACCCTACAGAAGTTACACAGGGTTTTGAGAGCACCAACATGCTTCAACCTGAAACTGCTACAAGGTGTGTGTAGCATGCAGGAAGAAGGCTTGTCATTTCAAAGAAAGAAGTGTAATCCAACATCCAGGTACTGAAACGAGCACACCAGTATGGGAGATGTGCATGTGGACAGTTTCAAGCAGCAGCTCTTTGTGGACACTTGGAGACAGCGCTGTGAAAAAATTTCGTACGAAGCGGGATTTGGCCAAAGTTGAAAGACCTTCCAAAACCAACCCTAAAGAACAGAGCCAAACAATGAATGTTCCAACAAGCTCCTGCAGGAAAGGTGCTTGTATGAGACAACCCCTGAGCAGGTAGCTACATTCTGAACAGTACAAAATGCAAATGAATTCCAGGCTGAAACTCACTCCAGAAGGATGAAATGCATGTGTTTCTCTCTGAAAGAACACTCTGCCACTAGGCTTTTGCTTGCTCCTTCAAAGTCTTTGTAGAAACATGTGTTTTCACTCCTGGAATACGTTTTGCGATGCATTGTTTCAATCTCTTGCAAGCCTCATGTTGTTTCTTACACAATGTGGAAAAACAAGGAGTATGTTTCCCTAATCACTTGAAATCCAGGAAAACGCACACTACATCACTCTTGCTCAAACACGATCTTTCTCCTAATGTGTTGAGAACATTCAAGAAACCAGAAAAGAAGGGTATTTTGATGTGAATTTCAGATGGCTATGTACAAAAGAACATTTCTATTGGTTGCAGAGTGCAAAACCATGATTGACCTCATGTTCTCCATGAAAACCTTACATTTCCAAGTGACCTGAGGTAGGACTTTCACAAAAAGATATGTTTGTGTGTCTGTGGTGAAAGGACCTCTAAGTAGTGTATTCAGTGCTGGAGAGTAACACAGCCTACAGAAGTTACACAGCGTTTTGAGAGCACCAACATGCTTCAAGCTGAAACTGCTACAAGGTGTGTGTAGCATGCAGGAAGAAGGCTTGTCATTTCAAAGAAAGAAGTGTAATCCAACATCCAGGTACTGAAACGAGCACACCAGTATGGGAAATGTGCATGTGGACAGTTTCAAGCAGCAGCTCTTTGTGGCCACTTGGAGACAGCGCTGTGAAAAAATTTCGTACGAAGCGGGATTTGGCCAAAGTTGAAAGACCTTCCAAAACCAACCCTAAAGAACTTAGCCAAACAATGAATGTTGCAACAAGCTCCTGCAGGAAAGGTGCTTCTATGAGACAACCCACGAGCAGGTAGCTACATTCTGCACAGTACAAAATGCAAATGAATTCCATCCTGAAAACTCACTACAGAAGGATGAAATGCATGGGTTTCTCTCTGAAAGAACACTCTGCCACTAGGCTTTTGCTTGCTCCTTCAAAGTCTTTGAGGAACATGTGTTTTCACTGCTGGAATACGTTTTGGGATGCATTGTTTCAATCTCTTGCAAGCCTCATGTTGTTTCTTACACAATTTGGAAAAACAAGGAGTATGTTTCCCAAATCACTTGAAATCCAGGAAAACGCACACTACATCACTCTTGCTCAAACACGATCTTTCTCCTGATGTGTTGAGAACATTCAAGAACCAGAAAAGAAGGGTATTTTGATGTGAATTTCAGATGGCTATGTACAAAATAACATTTCTATTGGTTGCAGAATGCAAAACCATGATTGACCTCATGCTCTCCATGAAAACCTTACATTTCCAAGTGACCTGAGGTAGGACTTTCACAGAGGGATATGTTTGTGTGTCTGTGGTGAAAGGAGCTCTAAGTAGTGTATTCAGTGCTGGAGAGTAACACAGCCTACAGAAGTTACACAGCGTTTTGAGAGCACCAACATGCTTCAAGCTGAAACTGCTACAAGGTGTGTGTAGCATGCAGGAAGAAGGCTTGTCATTTCAAAGAAAGAAGTGTAATCCAACATCCAGGTACTGAAACGAGCACACCAGTATGGGAGATGTGCATGTGGACAGTTTCAAGCAGCAGCTCTTTGTGGCCACTTGGAGACAGCGCTGTGAAAAAATTTCGTACGAAGCGGGATTTGGCCAAAGTTGAAAGACCTTCCAAAACCAACCCTAAAGAACTTAGCCAAACAATGAATGTTGCAACAAGCTCCTGCAGGAAAGGTGCTTCTATGAGACAACCCCCGAGCAGGTAGCTACATTCTGCACAGTACAAAATGCAAATGAATTCCAGGCTGAAAACTCACTCCAGAAGGATGAAATGCATGTGTTTCTCTCTGAAAGAACACTCTGCCACTAGGCTTTTGCTTGCTCCTTCAAAGTCTTTGTAGAAACATGTGTTTTCACTGCTGGAATACGTTTTGGGATGCATTGTTTCAATCTCTTGCAAGCCTCATGTTGTTTCTTACACAATGTGGAAAAACAAGGAGTATGTTTCCCAAATCACTTGAAATCCAGGAAAACGCACACTACATCACTCTTGCTCATACACGATCTTTCTCCTAATGTGTTGAGAACATTCAAGAAACCAGAAAAGAAGGGTATTTTGATGTGAATTTCAGATGGCTATGTACAAAAGGACATTTCTATTGGTTGCAGAGTGCAAAACCATGATTGACCTCATGTTCTCCATGAAAACCTTACATTTCCAAGTGACCTGAGGTTGGACTTTCACAGAAAGATGTGTTTGCGTGTCTGTGGTTTAAGGAGCTCTAAGTAGTGTATTCAGTGCTGGAGAGTAACTCACCCTACAGAAGTTACACAGCGTTTTGAGAGCACCAACATGCTTCAAGCTGAAACTGCTACAAGGTGTGTGTAGCATGCAGGAAGAAGGCTTGTCATTTCAAAGAAAGAAGTGTAATCCAACATCCAGGTACTGAAACGAGCACACCAGTATGGGAGATGTGCATGTGGACAGTTTCAAGCAGCAGCTCTTTGTGGCCACTTGGAGACAGCGCTGTGAAAAAATTTCGTACGCAGCGGGATTTGGCCAAAGTTGAAAGACCTTCCAAAACCAACCCTAAAGAACTTAGACAAACAATGAATGTTGCAACAAGCTCCTGCAGGAAAGGTGCTTCTATGAGACAACCCCCGAGCAGGTAGCTACATTCTGCACAGTACAAAATGCAAATGAATTCCAGGCTGAAAACTCACTCCAGAAGGATGAAATGCATGTGTTTCTCTCTGAAAGAACACTCTGCCACTAGGCTTTTGCTTGCTCCTTCAAAGTCTTTGTAGAAACATGTGTTTTCACTGCTGGAATACGTTTTGCGATGCATTGTTTCAATCTCTTGCAAGCCTCATGTTGTTTCTTACACAATGTGGAAAAACAAGGAGTATGTTTCCCAAATCACTTGAAATCCAGGAAAACGCACACTACATCACTCTTGCTCAAACACGATCTTTCTCCTAATGTGTTGAGAACATTCAAGAAACCAGAAAAGAAGGGTATTTTGATGTGAATTTCAGAAGGCTATGTACAAAAGGACATTTCTATTGGTTGCAGAGTGCAAAACCATGATTGACCTCATGTTCTCCATGAAAACCTTACATTTCCAAGTGACCAGAAGCAGGCCTTTCACAAAAAGATGTGTTTGTGTGTCTGTGGTTTAAGGAGCTCTAAGTAGTGTATTCAGTGCTGGAGAGTAACACACCCTACAGAAGTTACACAGCATTTTGAGAGCACCAACATGCTTCAAGCTGAAACTGCTACAAGGTGTGTGTAGCATGCAGAAAGAAGGCTTGTCATTTCAAAGAAAGAAGTGTAATCCAACATCCAGGTAATGAAACGAGCACACCAGTATGGGAGATGTGCATGTGGACAGTTTCAAGCAGCAGCTCTTTGTGGACACTTGGAGACAGCGCTGTGAAAAAATTTCGTACGAAGAGGGATTTGGCCAAAGTTGAAAGACCTTCCAAAACCAACCCTAAAGAACATAGCCAAACAATGAATGTTGCAACAAGCTCCTGCAGGAAAGGTGCTTGTATGAGACAACCCCTGAGCAGGTAGCTACATTCTGAACAGTAGAAAATGCAAATGAATTCCAGGCTGAAACTCACTCCAGAAGGATGAAATGCATGTGTTTCTCTCTGAAAGAACACTCTGCCACTAGGCTTTTGCTTGCTCCTTCAAAGTCTTTGTAGAAACATGTGTTTTCACTGCTGGAATATATTTTGGGATGCATTGTTTCAATCTCTTGCAAGCCTCATGTTGTTTCTTACACAATGTGGAAAAACAAGGAGTATGTTTCCCAAATCACTTGAAATCCAGGAAAACGCACACTACATCACTCTTGCTCATACACGATCTTTCTCCTAATGTGTTGAGAACATTCAAGAAACCAGAAAAGAAGGGTATTTTGATGTGAATTTCAGATGGCTATGTACAAAAGGACATTTCTATTGGTTGCAGAGTGCAAAACCATGATTGACCTCATGTTCTCCATGAAAACCTTACATTTCCAAGTGACCTGAGGTTGGACTTTCACAGAAAGATGTGTTTGCGTGTCTGTGGTTTAAGGAGCTCTAAGTAGTGTATTCAGTGCTGGAGAGTAACACACCCTACAGAAGTTACACAGCGTTTTGAGAGCACCAACATGCTTCAAGCTGAAACTGCTACAAGGTGTGTGTAGCATGCTGGAAGAAGGCTTGTCATTTCAAAGAAAGAAGTGTAATCCAACATCCAGGTACTGAAACGAGCACACCAGTATGGGAGATGTGCATGTGGACAGTTTCAAGCAGCAGCTCTTTGTGGCCACTTGGAGACAGCGCTGTGAAAAAATTTCGTACGAAGCGGGATTTGGCCAAAGTTGAAAGACCTTCCAAAACCAACCCTAAAGAACTTAGCCAAACAATGAATGTTGCAACAAGCTCCTGCAGGAAAGGTGCTTCTATGAGACAACCCCCGAGCAGGTAGCTACATTCTGCACAGTACAAAATGCAAATGAATTCCAGGCTGAAAACTCACTCCAGAAAGATGAAATGCATGTGTTTCTCTCTGAAAGAACACTCTGCCACTAGGCTTTTGCTTGCTCCTTCAAAGTCTTTGTAGAAACATGTGTTTTCACTGCTGGAATATATTTTGGGATGCATTGTTTCAATCTCTTGCAAGCCTCATGTTGTTTCTTACACAATGTGGAAAAACAAGGAGTATGTTTCCCAAATCACTTGAAATCCAGGAAAACGCACACTACATCACTCTTGCTCATACACGATCTTTCTCCTAATGTGTTGAGAACATTCAAGAAACCAGAAAAGAAGGGTATTTTGATGTGAATTTCAGATGGCTATGTACAAAAGGACATTTCTATTGGTTGCAGAGTGCAAAACCATGATTGACCTCATGTTCTCCATGAAAACCTTACATTTCCAAGTGACCTGAGGTTGGACTTTCACAGAAAGATGTGTTTGCGTGTCTGTGGTTTAAGGAGCTCTAAGTAGTGTATTCAGTGCTGGAGAGTAACACACCCTACAGAAGTTACACAGCGTTTTGAGAGCACCAACATGCTTCAAGCTGAAACTGCTACAAGGTGTGTGTAGCATGCAGGAAGAAGACTTGTCATTTCAAAGAAAGAAGTGTAATCCAACATCCAGGTACTGAAACGAGCACACCAGTATGGGAGATGTGCATGTGGACAGTTTCAAGCAGCAGCTCTTTGTGGCCACTTGGAGACAGCGCTGTGAAAAAATTTCGTACGAAGCGGGATTTGGCCAAAGTTGAAAGACCTTCCAAAACCAACCCTAAAGAACTTAGCCAAACAATGAATGTTGCAACAAGCTCCTGCAGGAAAGGTGCTTCTATGAGACAACCCACGAGCAGGTAGCTACATTCTGCACAGTACAAAATGCAAATGAATTCCAGGCTGAAAACTCACTCCAGAAGGATGAAATGCATGGGTTTCTCTCTGAAAGAACACTCTGCCACTAGGCTTTTGCTTGCTCCTTCAAAGTCTTTGTAGAAACATGTGTTTTCACTGCTGGAATATATTTTGGGATGCATTGTTTCAATATCTTCAAGCCTCATGTTGTTTCTTACACAATGTGGAAAAACAAGGAGTATGTTTCCCAAATCACTTGAAATCCAGGAAAACGCACACTACATCACTCTTGCTCAAACACGATCTTTCTCCTAATGTGTTGAGAACATTCAAGAAACCAGAAAAGAAGGGTATTTTGATGTGAATTTCAGAAGGCTATGTACAAAAGGACATTTCTATTGGTTGCAGAGTGCAAAACCATGATTGACCTCATGTTCTCCATGAAAACCTTACATTTCCAAGTGACCAGAAGCAGGCCTTTCACAAAAAGATGTGTTTGTGTGTCTGTGGTTTAAGGAGCTCTAAGTAGTGTATTCAGTGCTGGAGAGTAACACACCCTACAGAAGTTACACAGCATTTTGAGAGCACCAACATGCTTCAAGCTGAAACTGCTACAAGGTGTGTGTAGCATGCAGAAAGAAGGCTTGTCATTTCAAAGAAAGAAGTGTAATCCAACATCCAGGTAATGAAACGAGCACACCAGTATGGGAGATGTGCATGTGGACAGTTTCAAGCAGCAGCTCTTTGTGGCCACTTGGAGACAGCGCTGTGAAAAAATTTCGTACGAAGAGGGATTTGGCCAAAGTTGAAAGACCTTCGAAAACCAACCCTAAAGAACATAGCCAAACAATGAATGTTGCAACAGGCTCCTGAAGGAAAGGTGCTTGTATGAGACAACCCCTGAGCAGGTAGCTACATTCTGAACAGTACAAAATGCAAATGAATTCCAGGCTGAAACTCACTCCAGAAGGATGAAATGCATGTGTTTCTCTCTGAAAGAACACTCTGCCACTAGGCTTTTGCTTGCTCCTTCAAAGTCTTTGTAGAAACATGTGTTTTCACTGCTGGAATATATTTTGGGATGCATTGTTTCAATCTCTTGCAAGCCTCATGTTGTTTCTTACACAATGTGGAAAAACAAGGAGTATGTTTCCCAAATCACTTGAAATCCAGGAAAACGCACACTACATCACTCTTGCTCATACACGATCTTTCTCCTAATGTGTTGAGAACATTCAAGAAACCAGAAAAGAAGGGTATTTTGATGTGAATTTCAGATGGCTATGTACAAAAGGACATTTCTATTGGTTGCAGAGTGCAAAACCATGATTGACCTCATGTTCTCCATGAAAACCTTACATTTCCAAGTGACCTGAGGTTGGACTTTCACAGAAAGATGTGTTTGCGTGTCTGTGGTTTAAGGAGCTCTAAGTAGTGTATTCAGTGCTGGAGAGTAACACACCCTACAGAAGTTACACAGCGTTTTGAGAGCACCAACATGCTTCAAGCTGAAACTGCTACAAGGTGGGTGTAGCATGCAGGAAGAAGGCTTGTCATTTCAAAGAAAGAAGTGTAATCCAACATCCAGGTACTGAAACGAGCACACCAGTATGGGAGATGTGCATGTGGACAGTTTCAAGCAGCAGCTCTTTGTGGACACTTGGAGACAGCGCTGTGAAAAAATTTCGTACGAAGCGGGATTTGGCCAAAGTTGAAAGACCTTCCAAAACCAACCCTAAAGAACTTAGCCAAACAATGAATGTTGCAACAAGCTCCTGCAGGAAAGGTGCTTCTATGAGACAACCCCCGAGCAGGTAGCTACATTCTGCACAGTACAAAATGCAAATGAATTCCAGGCTGAAAACTCACTCCAGAAAGATGAAATGCATGTGTTTCTCTCTGAAAGAACACTCTGCCACTAGGCTTTTGCTTGCTCCTTCAAAGTCTTTGTAGAAACATGTGTTTTCACTGCTGGAATATATTTTGGGATGCATTGTTTCAATCTCTTGCAAGCCTCATGTTGTTTCTTACACAATGTGGAAAAACAAGGAGTATGTTTCCCAAATCACTTGAAATCCAGGAAAACGCACACTACATCACTCTTGCTCATACACGATCTTTCTCCTAATGTGTTGAGAACATTCAAGAAACCAGAAAAGAAGGGTATTTTGATGTGAATTTCAGATGGCTATGTACAAAAGGACATTTCTATTGGTTGCAGAGTGCAAAACCATGATTGACCTCATGTTCTCCATGAAAACCTTACATTTCCAAGTGACCTGAGGTTGGACTTTCACAGAAAGATGTGTTTGCGTGTCTGTGGTTTAAGGAGCTCTAAGTAGTGTATTCAGTGCTGGAGAGTAACACACCCTACAGAAGTTACACAGCGTTTTGAGAGCACCAACATGCTTCAAGCTGAAACTGCTACAAGGTGTGTGTAGCATGCAGGAAGAAGACTTGTCATTTCAAAGAAAGAAGTGTAATCCAACATCCAGGTACTGAAACGAGCACACCAGTATGGGAGATGTGCATGTGGACAGTTTCAAGCAGCAGCTCTTTGTGGCCACTTGGAGACAGCGCTGTGAAAAAATTTCGTACGAAGCGGGATTTGGCCAAAGTTGAAAGACCTTCCAAAACCAACCCTAAAGAACTTAGCCAAACAATGAATGTTGCAACAAGCTCCTGCAGGAAAGGTGCTTCTATGAGACAACCCCCGAGCAGGTAGCTACATTCTGCACAGTACAAAATGCAAATGAATTCCAGGCTGAAAACTCACTCCAGAAGGATGAAATGCATGGGTTTCTCTCTGAAAGAACACTCTGCCACTAGGCTTTTGCTTGCTCCTTCAAAGTCTTTGTAGAAACATGTGTTTTCACTGCTGGAATATATTTTGGGATGCATTGTTTCAATATCTTGCAAGCCTCATGTTGTTTCTTACACAATGTGGAAAAACAAGGAGTATGTTTCCCAAATCACTTGAAATCCAGGAAAACGCACACTACATCACTCTTGCTCATACACGATCTTTCTCCTAATGTGTTGAGAACATTCAAGAAACCAGAAAAGAAGGGTATTTTGATGTGAATTTCAGATGGCTATGTACAAAAGGACATTTCTATTGGTTGCAGAGTGCAAAACCATGATTGACCTCATGTTCTCCATGAAAACCTTACATTTCCAAGTGACCTGAGGTTGGACTTTCACAGAAAGATGTGTTTGCGTGTCTGTGGTTTAAGGAGCTCTAAGTAGTGTATTCAGTGCTGGAGAGTAACACACCCTACAGAAGTTACACAGCGTTTTGAGAGCACCAACATGCTTCAAGCTGAAACTGCTACAAGGTGGGTGTAGCATGCAGGAAGAAGGCTTGTCATTTCAAAGAAAGAAGTGTAATCCAACATCCAGGTACTGAAACGAGCACACCAGTATGGGAGATGTGCATGTGGACAGTTTCAAGCAGCAGCTCTTTGTGGACACTTGGAGACAGCGCTGTGAAAAAATTTCGTACGAAGCGGGATTTGGCCAAAGTTGAAAGACCTTCCAAAACCAACCCTAAAGAACTTAGCCAAACAATGAATGTTGCAACAAGCTCCTGCAGGAAAGGTGCTTCTATGAGACAACCCCCGAGCAGGTAGCTACATTCTGCACAGTACAAAATGCAAATGAATTCCAGGCTGAAAACTCACTCCAGAAAGATGAAATGCATGTGTTTCTCTCTGAAAGAACACTCTGCCACTAGGCTTTTGCTTGCTCCTTCAAAGTCTTTGTAGAAACATGTGTTTTCACTGCTGGAATATATTTTGGGATGCATTGTTTCAATCTCTTGCAAGCCTCATGTTGTTTCTTACACAATGTGGAAAAACAAGGAGTATGTTTCCCAAATCACTTGAAATCCAGGAAAACGCACACTACATCACTCTTGCTCATACACGATCTTTCTCCTAATGTGTTGAGAACATTCAAGAAACCAGAAAAGAAGGGTATTTTGATGTGAATTTCAGATGGCTATGTACAAAAGGACATTTCTATTGGTTGCAGAGTGCAAAACCATGATTGACCTCATGTTCTCCATGAAAACCTTACATTTCCAAGTGACCTGAGGTTGGACTTTCACAGAAAGATGTGTTTGCGTGTCTGTGGTTTAAGGAGCTCTAAGTAGTGTATTCAGTGCTGGAGAGTAACACACCCTACAGAAGTTACACAGCGTTTTGAGAGCACCAACATGCTTCAAGCTGAAACTGCTACAAGGTGTGTGTAGCATGCAGGAAGAAGACTTGTCATTTCAAAGAAAGAAGTGTAATCCAACATCCAGGTACTGAAACGAGCACACCAGTATGGGAGATGTGCATGTGGACAGTTTCAAGCAGCAGCTCTTTGTGGCCACTTGGAGACAGCGCTGTGAAAAAATTTCGTACGAAGCGGGATTTGGCCAAAGTTGAAAGACCTTCCAAAACCAACCCTAAAGAACTTAGCCAAACAATGAATGTTGCAACAAGCTCCTGCAGGAAAGGTGCTTCTATGAGACAACCCCCGAGCAGGTAGCTACATTCTGCACAGTACAAAATGCAAATGAATTCCAGGCTGAAAACTCACTCCAGAAGGATGAAATGCATGGGTTTCTCTCTGAAAGAACACTCTGCCACTAGGCTTTTGCTTGCTCCTTCAAAGTCTTTGTAGAAACATGTGTTTTCACTGCTGGAATATATTTTGGGATGCATTGTTTCAATATCTTGCAAGCCTCATGTTGTTTCTTACACAATGTGGAAAAACAAGGAGTATGTTTCCCAAATCACTTGAAATCCAGGAAAACGCACACTACATCACTCTTGCTCATACACGATCTTTCTCCTAATGTGTTGAGAACATTCAAGAAACCAGAAAAGAAGGGTATTTTGATGTGAATTTCAGATGGCTATGTACAAAAGGACATTTCTATTGGTTGCAGAGTGCAAAACCATGATTGACCTCATGTTCTCCATGAAAACCTTACATTTCCAAGTGACCTGAGGTTGGACTTTCACAGAAAGATGTGTTTGCGTGTCTGTGGTTTAAGGAGCTCTAAGTAGTGTATTCAGTGCTGGAGAGTAACACACCCTACAGAAGTTACACAGCGTTTTGAGAGCACCAACATGCTTCAAGCTGAAACTGCTACAAGGTGTGTGTAGCATGCAGGAAGAAGGCTTGTCATTTCAAAGAAAGAAGTGTAATCCAACATCCAGGTACTGAAACGAGCACACCAGTATGGGAGATGTGCATGTGGACAGTTTCAAGCAGCAGCTCTTTGTGGCCACTTGGAGACAGCGCTGTGAAAAAATTTCGTACGAAGCGGGATTTGGCCAAAGTTGAAAGACCTTCCAAAACCAACCCTAAAGAACTTAGCCAAACAATGAATGTTGCAACAAGCTCCTGCAGGAAAGGTGCTTCTATGAGACAACCCCCGAGCAGGTAGCTACATTCTGCACAGTACAAAATGCAAATGAATTCCAGGCTGAAAACTCACTCCAGAAGGATGAAATGCATGTGTTTCTCTCTGAAAGAACACTCTGCCACTAGGCTTTTGCTTGCTCCTTCAAAGTCTTTGTAGAAACATGTGTTTTCACTGCTGGAATACGTTTTGGGATGCATTGTTTCAATCTCTTGCAAGCCTCATGTTGTTTCTTACACAATGTGGAAAAACAAGGAGTATGTTTCCCAAATCACTTGAAATCCAGGAAAACGCACACTACATCACTCTTGCTCAAACACGATCTTTCTCCTAATGTGTTGAGAACATTCAAGAACCAGAAAAGAAGGGTATTTTGATGTGAATTTCAGATGGCTATGTACAAAAGAACATTTCTATTGGTTGCAGAGTGCAAAACCATGATTGACCTCATGTTCTCCATGAAAACCTTACATTTCCAAGTGACCAGAGGCAGGCATTTCACAAAAAGATGTGTTTGTGTGTCTGTGGTTTAAGGAGCTCTAAGTAGTGTATTCAGTGCTGGAGAGTAACACACCCTACAGAAGTTACACAGGGTTTTGAGAGCACCAACATGCTTCAACCTGAAACTGCTACAAGGTGTGTGTAGCATGCAGGAAGAAGGCTTGTCATTTCAAAGAAAGAAGTGGAATCCAACATCCAGGTACTGAAACGAGCACACCAGTATGGGAGATGTGCATGTGGACAGTTTCAAGCAGCAGCTCTTTGTGGCCACTTGGAGACAGCGCTGTGAAAAAAATTCGTACGAAGCGGGATTTGGCCAAATTTGAAAGACCTTCCAAAACCAACCCTAAAGAACTTAGCCAAACACTGAATGTTGCAACAAGCTCCTGCAGGAAAGGTGCTTCTATGAGACAACCCCCGAGCAGATAGCTACATTCTGCACAGTACAAAATGCAAATGAATTCCAGGCTGAAAACTCACTCCAGAAGGATGAAATGCATGTGTTTCTCTCTGAAAGAACACTCTGCCACTAGGCTTTTGCTTGCTCCTTCAAAGTCTTTGTAGAAACATGTGTTTTCACTGCTGGAATATATTTTGGGATGCATTGTTTCAATCTCTTGCAAGCCTCATGTTGTTTCTTACACAATGTGGAAAAACAAGGAGTATGTTTCCCAAATCACTTGAAATCCAGGAAAACGCACACTACATCACTCTTGCTCATACACGATCTTTCTCCTAATGTGTTGAGAACATTCAAGAACCAGAAAAGAAGGGTATTTTGATGTGAATTTCAGATGGCTATGTACAAAAGGACATTTCTATTGGTTGCAGAGTGCAAAACCATGATTGACCTCATGTTCTCCATGAAAACCTTACATTTCCAAGTGACCTGAGGTTGGACTTTCACAGAAAGATGTGTTTGCGTGTCTGTGGTTTAAGGAGCTCTAAGTAGTGTATTCAGTCCTGGAGAGTAACACACCCTACAGAAGTTACACAGCGTTTTGAGAGCACCAACATGCTTCAAGCTGAAACTGCTACAAGGTGTGTGTAGCATGCAGGAAGAAGGCTTGTCATTTCAAAGAAAGAAGTGGAATCCAACATCCAGGTACTGAAACGAGCACACCAGTATGGGAGATGTGCATGTGGACAGTTTCAAGCAGCAGCTCTTTGTGGCCACTTGGAGACAGCGCTGTGAAAAAAATTCGTACGAAGCGGGATTTGGCCAAAGTTGAAAGACCTTCCAAAACCAACCCTAAAGAACAGAGCCAAACAATGAATGTTGCAACAAGCTCCTGCAGGAAAGGTGCTTCTATAAGACAACCCCCGAGCAGGTAGCTACATTCTGCACAGTACAAAATGCAAATGAATTCCAGGCTGAAAACTCACTACAGAAGGATGAAATGCATGTGTTTCTCTCTGAAAGAACACTCTGCCACTAGGCTTTTGCTTGCTCCTTCAAAGTCTTTGTAGAAACATGTGTTTTCACTGCTGGAATACGTTTTGGGATGCATTGTTTCAATCTCTTGCAAGCCTCATGTTGTTTCTTACACAATGTGGAAAAACAAGGAGTATGTTTCCCAAATCACTTGAAATCCAGGAAAACGCACACTACATCACTCTTGCTCAAACACGATCTTTCTCCTAATGTGTTGAGAACATTCAAGAACCAGAAAAGAAGGGTATTTTGATGTGAATTTCAGATGGCTATGTACAAAATAACATTTCTATTGGTTGCAGAATGCAAAACCATGATTGACCTCATGTTCTCCATGAAAACCTTACATTTCCAAGTGACCTGAGGTAGGACTTTCACAGAAAGATATGTTTGTGTGTCTGTGGTGAAAGGAGCTCTAAGTAGTGTATTCAGTGCTGGAGAGTAACACACCCTACAGAAGTTACACAGCGTTTTGAGAGCACCAACATGCTTCAAGCTGAAACTGCTACAAGGTGTGTGTAGCATGCAGGAAGAAGGCTTGTCATTTCAAAGAAAGAAGTGTAATCCAACATCCAGGTACTGAAACGAGCACACCAGTATGGGAGATGTGCATGTGGACAGTTTCAAGCAGCAGCTCTTTGTGGCCACTTGGAGACAGCGCTGTGAAAAAATTTCGTACGAAGCGGGATTTGGCCAAAGTTGAAAGACCTTCCAAAACCAACCCTAAAGAACTTAGCCAAACAATGAATGTTGCAACAAGCTCCTGCAGGAAAGGTGCTTCTATGAGACAACCCCCGAGCAGGTAGCTACATTCTGCACAGTACAAAATGCAAATGAATTCCAGGCTGAAAACTCACTCCAGAAGGATGAAATGCATGTGTTTCTCTCTGAAAGAACACTCTGCCACTAGGCTTTTGCTTGCTCCTTCAAAGTCTTTGTAGAAACATGTGTTTTCACTGCTGGAATACGTTTTGGGATGCATTGTTTCAATCTCTTGCAAGCCTCATGTTGTTTCTTACACAATGTGGAAAAACAAGGAGTATGTTTCCCAAATCACTTGAAATCCAGGAAAACGCACACTACATCACTCTTGCTCATACACGATCTTTCTCCTAATGTGTTGAGAACATTCAAGAAACCAGAAAAGAAGGGTATTTTGATGTGAATTTCAGATGGCTATGTACAAAAGGACATTTCTATTGGTTGCAGAGTGCAAAACCATGATTGACCTCATGTTCTCCATGAAAACCTTACATTTCCAAGTGACCTGAGGTTGGACTTTCACAGAAAGATGTGTTTGCGTGTCTGTGGTTTAAGGAGCTCTAAGTAGTGTATTCAGTGCTGGAGAGTAACACACCCTACAGAAGTTACACAGCGTTTTGAGAGCACCAACATGCTTCAAGCTGAAACTGCTACAAGGTGTGTGTAGCATGCAGGAAGAAGGCTTGTCATTTCAAAGAAAGAAGTGTAATCCAACATCCAGGTACTGAAACGAGCACACCAGTATGGGAGATGTGCATGTGGACAGTTTCAAGCAGCAGCTCTTTGTGGCCACTTGGAGACAGCGCTGTGAAAAAATTTCGTACGAAGCGGGATTTGGCCAAAGTTGAAAGACCTTCCAAAACCAACCCTAAAGAACTTAGCCAAACAATGAATGTTGCAACAAGCTCCTGCAGGAAAGGTGCTTCTATGAGACAACCCCCGAGCAGGTAGCTACATTCTGCACAGTACAAAATGCAAATGAATTCCAGGCTGAAAACTCACTCCAGAAAGATGAAATGCATGTGTTTCTCTCTGAAAGAACACTCTGCCACTAGGCTTTTGCTTGCTCCTTCAAAGTCTTTGTAGAAACATGTGTTTTCACTGCTGGAATATATTTTGGGATGCATTGTTTCAATCTCTTGCAAGCCTCATGTTGTTTCTTACACAATGTGGAAAAACAAGGAGTATGTTTCCCAAATCACTTGAAATCCAGGAAAACGCACACTACATCACTCTTGCTCATACACGATCTTTCTCCTAATGTGTTGAGAACATTCAAGAAACCAGAAAAGAAGGGTATTTTGATGTGAATTTCAGATGGCTATGTACAAAAGGACATTTCTATTGGTTGCAGAGTGCAAAACCATGATTGACCTCATGTTCTCCATGAAAACCTTACATTTCCAAGTGACCTGAGGTTGGACTTTCACAGAAAGATGTGTTTGCGTGTCTGTGGTTTAAGGAGCTCTAAGTAGTGTATTCAGTGCTGGAGAGTAACACACCCTACAGAAGTTACACAGCGTTTTGAGAGCACCAACATGCTTCAAGCTGAAACTGCTACAAGGTGTGTGTAGCATGCAGGAAGAAGACTTGTCATTTCAAAGAAAGAAGTGTAATCCAACATCCAGGTACTGAAACAAGCACACCAGTATGGGAGATGTGCATGTGGACAGTTTCAAGCAGCAGCTCTTTGTGGCCACTTGGAGACAGCGCTGTGAAAAAATTTCGTACGAAGCGGGATTTGGCCAAAGTTGAAAGACCTTCCAAAACCAACCCTAAAGAACTTAGCCAAACAATGAATGTTGCAACAAGCTCCTGCAGGAAAGGTGCTTCTATGAGACAACCCCCGAGCAGGTAGCTACATTCTGCACAGTACAAAATGCAAATGAATTCCAGGCTGAAAACTCACTCCAGAAGGATGAAATGCATGGGTTTCTCTCTGAAAGAACACTCTGCCACTAGGCTTTTGCTTGCTCCTTCAAAGTCTTTGTAGAAACATGTGTTTTCACTGCTGGAATATATTTTGGGATGCATTGTTTCAATCTCTTGCAAGCCTCATGTTGTTTCTTACACAATGTGGAAAAACAAGGAGTATGTTTCCCAAATCACTTGAAATCCAGGAAAACGCACACTACATCACTCTTGCTCATACACGATCTTTCTCCTAATGTGTTGAGAACATTCAAGAAACCAGAAAAGAAGGGTATTTTGATGTGAATTTCAGATGGCTATGTACAAAAGGACATTTCTATTGGTTGCAGAGTGCAAAACCATGATTGACCTCATGTTCTCCATGAAAACCTTACATTTCCAAGTGACCTGAGGTTGGACTTTCACAGAAAGATGTGTTTGTGTGTCTGTGGTTTAAGGAGCTCTAAGTAGTGTATTCAGTGCTGGAGAGTAACTCACCCTACAGAAGTTACACAGCGTTTTGAGAGCACCAACATGCTTCAAGCTGAAACTGCTACAAGGTGTGTGTAGCATGCAGGAAGAAAGCTTGTCATTTCAAAGAAAGAAGTGTAATCCAACATCCAGGTACTGAAACGAGCACACCAGTATGGGAGATGTGCATGTGGACAGTTTCAAGCAGCAGCTCTTTGTGGCCACTTGGAGACAGCGCTGTGAAAAAATTTCGTACGAAGCGGGATTTGGCCAAAGTTGAAAGACCTTCCAAAACCAACCCTAAAGAACTTAGCCAAACAATGAATGTTGCAACAAGCTCCTGCAGGAAAGGTGCTTCTATGAGACAACCCCCGAGCAGGTAGCTACATTCTGCACAGTACAAAATGCAAATGAATTTCAGGCTGAAAACTCACTCCAGAAGGATGAAATGCATGTATTTCTCTCTGAAAGAACACTCTGCCACTAGGCTTTTGCTTGCTCCTTCAAAGTCTTTGTAGAAACATGTGTTTTCACTGCTGGAATATATTTTGGGATGCATTGTTTCAATCTCTTGCAAGCCTCATGTTGTTTCTTACACAATGTGGAAAAACAAGGAGTATGTTTCCCAAATCACTTGAAATCCAGATAAAAGCACACTACATCACTCTTGCTCATACACGATCTTTCTCCTAATGTGTTGAGAACATTCAAGAAACCAGAAAAGAAGGGTATTTTGATGTGAATTTCAGATGGCTATGTACAAAATAACATTTCTATTGGTTGCAGAGTGCAAAACCATGATTGACCTCATGTTCTCCATGAAAACCTTACATTTCCAAGTGACCTGAGGTTGGACTTTCACAGAAAGATGTGTTTGCGTGTCTGTGGTTTAAGGAGCTCTAAGTAGTGTATTCAGTGCTGGAGAGCAACACACCCTACAGAAGTTACACAGCGTTTTGAGAGCACCAACATGCTTCAAGCTGAAACTGCTACAAGGTGTGTGTAGCATGCAGGAAGAAGGCTTGTCATTTCAAAGAAAGAAGTGTAATCCAACATCCAGGTACTGAAACGAGCACACCAGTATGGGAGATGTGCATGTGGACAGTTTCAAGCAGCAGCTCTTTGTGGCCACTTGGAGACAGCGCTGTGAAAAAATTTCGTACGAAGCGGGATTTGGCCAAAGTTGAAAGACCTTCCAAAACCAACCCTAAAGAACTTAGCCAAACAATGAATGTTGCAACAAGCTCCTGCAGGAAAGGTGCTTCTATGAGACAACCCCCGAGCAGGTAGCTACATTCTGCACAGTACAAAATGCAAATGAATTCCAGGCTGAAAACTCACTCCAGAAGGATGAAATGCATGTGTTTCTCTCTGAAAGAACACTCTGCCACTAGGCTTTTGCTTGCTCCTTCAAAGTCTTTGTAGAAACATGTGTTTTCACTGCTGGAATACGTTTTGGGATGCATTGTTTCAATCTCTTGCAAGCCTCATGTTGTTTCTTACACAATGTGGAAAAACAAGGAGTATGTTTCCCAAATCACTTGAAATCCAGGAAAACGCACACTACATCACTCTTGCTCAAACACGATCTTTCTCCTAATGTGTTGAGAACATTCAAGAACCAGAAAAGAAGGGTATTTTGATGTGAATTTCAGATGGCTATGTACAAAAGAACATTTCTATTGGTTGCAGAGTGCAAAACCATGATTGACCTCATGTTCTCCATGAAAACCTTACATTTCCAAGTCACCAGAGGCAGGCATTTCACAAAAAGATGTGTTTGTGTGTCTGTGGTTTAAGGAGCTCTAAGTAGTGTATTCAGTGCTGGAGAGTAACACACCCTACAGAAGTTACACAGGGTTTTGAGAGCACCAACATGCTTCAACCTGAAACTGCTACAAGGTGTGTGTAGCATGCAGGAAGAAGGCTTGTCATTTCAAAGAAAGAAATGTAATCCAACATCCAGGTACTGAAACGAGCACACCAGTATGGGAGATGTGCATGTGGACAGTTTCAAGCAGCAGCTCTTTGTGGACACTTGGAGACAGCGCTGTGAAAAAATTTCGTACGAAGCGGGATTTGGCCAAAGTTGAAAGACCTTCCAAAACCAACCCTAAAGAACAGAGCCAAACAATGAATGTTCCAACAAGCTCCTGCAGGAAAGGTGCTTGTATGAGACAACCCCTGAGCAGGTAGCTACATTCTGAACAGTACAAAATGCAAATGAATTCCAGGCTGAAACTCACTCCAGAAGGATGAAATGCATGTGTTTCTCTCTGAAAGAACACTCTGCCACTAGGCTTTTGCTTGCTCCTTCAAAGTCTTTGTAGAAACATGTGTTTTCACTCCTGGAATACGTTTTGCGATGCATTGTTTCAATCTCTTGCAAGCCTCATGTTGTTTCTTACACAATGTGGAAAAACAAGGAGTATGTTTCCCTAATCACTTGAAATCCAGGAAAACGCACACTACATCACTCTTGCTCAAACACGATCTTTCTCCTAATGTGTTGAGAACATTCAAGAAACCAGAAAAGAAGGGTATTTTGATGTGAATTTCAGATGGCTATGTACAAAAGAACATTTCTATTGGTTGCAGAGTGCAAAACCATGATTGACCTCATGTTCTCCATGAAAACCTTACATTTCCAAGTGACCTGAG
This sequence comes from Miniopterus natalensis, assembly GCF_054644295.1. Lineage (NCBI taxonomy): Eukaryota > Metazoa > Chordata > Mammalia > Chiroptera > Miniopteridae > Miniopterus > Miniopterus natalensis. The sequence goes on from NC_142101.1 coordinate 1,497,954, forward strand.
GTAGGACTTTCACAAAAAGATATGTTTGTGTGTCTGTGGTGAAAGGACCTCTAAGTAGTGTATTCAGTGCTGGAGAGTAACACAGCCTACAGAAGTTACACAGCGTTTTGAGAGCACCAACATGCTTCAAGCTGAAACTGCTACAAGGTGTGTGTAGCATGCAGGAAGAAGGCTTGTCATTTCAAAGAAAGAAGTGTAATCCAACATCCAGGTACTGAAACGAGCACACCAGAATGGGAAATGTGCATGTGGACAGTTTCAAGCAGCAGCTCTTTGTGGCCACTTGGAGACAGCGCTGTGAAAAAATTTCGTACGAAGCGGGATTTGGCCAAAGCTGAAAGACCTTCCAAAACCAACCCTAAAGAACTTAGCCAAACAATGAATGTTGCAACAAGCTCCTGCAGGAAAGGTGCTTCTATGAGACAACCCCCGAGCAGGTAGCTACATTCTGCACAGTACAAAATGCAAATGAATTCCATCCTGAAAACTCACTACAGAAGGATGAAATGCATGGGTTTCTCTCTGAAAGAACACTCTGCCACTAGGCTTTTGCTTGCTCCTTCAAAGTCTTTGAGGAACATGTGTTTTCACTGCTGGAATACGTTTTGGGATGCATTGTTTCAATCTCTTCCAAGCCTCATGTTGTTTCTTACACAATTTGGAAAAACAAGGAGTATGTTTCCCAAATCACTTGAAATCCAGGAAAACGCACACTACATCACTCTTGCTCAAACACGATCTTTCTCCTGATGTGTTGAGAACATTCAAGAACCAGAAAAGAAGGGTATTTTGATGTGAATTTCAGATGGCTATGTACAAAATAACATTTCTATTGGTTGCAGAATGCAAAACCATGATTGACCTCATGTTCTCCATGAAAACCTTACATTTCCAAGTGACCTGAGGTAGGACTTTCACAGAAAGATATGTTTGTGTGTCTGTGGTGAAAGGAGCTCTAAGTAGTGTATTCAGTGCTGGAGAGTAACACAGCCTACAGAAGTTACACAGCGTTTTGAGAGCACCAACATGCTTCAAGCTGAAACTGCTACAAGGTGTGTGTAGCATGCAGGAAGAAGGCTTGTCATTTCAAAGAAAGAAGTGTAATCCAACATCCAGGTACTGAAACGAGCACACCAGTATGGGAGATGTGCATGTGGACAGTTTCAAGCAGCAGCTCTTTGTGGCCACTTGGAGACAGCGCTGTGAAAAAATTTCGTACGAAGCGGGATTTGGCCAAAGTTGAAAGACCTTCCAAAACCAACCCTAAAGAACTTAGCCAAACAATGAATGTTGCAACAAGCTCCTGCAGGAAAGGTGCTTCTATGAGACAACCCCCGAGCAGGTAGCTACATTCTGCACAGTACAAAATGCAAATGAATTCCAGGCTGAAAACTCACTCCAGAAGGATGAAATGCATGTGTTTCTCTCTGAAAGAACACTCTGCCACTAGGCTTTTGCTTGCTCCTTCAAAGTCTTTGTAGAAACATGTGTTTTCACTGCTGGAATACGTTTTGGGATGCATTGTTTCAATCTCTTGCAAGCCTCATGTTGTTTCTTACACAATGTGGAAAAACAAGGAGTATGTTTCCCAAATCACTTGAAATCCAGGAAAACGCACACTACATCACTCTTGCTCATACACGATCTTTCTCCTAATGTGTTGAGAACATTCAAGAAACCAGAAAAGAAGGGTATTTTGATGTGAATTTCAGATGGCTATGTACAAAAGGACATTTCTATTGGTTGCAGAGTGCAAAACCATGATTGACCTCATGTTCTCCATGAAAACCTTACATTTCCAAGTGACCTGAGGTTGGACTTTCACAGAAAGATGTGTTTGCGTGTCTGTGGTTTAAGGAGCTCTAAGTAGTGTATTCAGTGCTGGAGAGCAACACACCCTACAGAAGTTACACAGCGTTTTGAGAGCACCAACATGCTTCAAGCTGAAACTGCTACAAGGTGTGTGTAGCATGCAGGAAGAAGGCTTGTCATTTCAAAGAAAGAAGTGTAATCCAACATCCAGGTACTGAAACGAGCACACCAGTATGGGAGATGTGCATGTGGACAGTTTCAAGCAGCAGCTCTTTGTGGCCACTTGGAGACAGCGCTGTGAAAAAATTTCGTACGAAGCGGGATTTGGCCAAAGTTGAAAGACCTTCCAAAACCAACCCTAAAGAACTTAGCCAAACAATGAATGTTGCAACAAGCTCCTGCAGGAAAGGTGCTTCTATGAGACAACCCCCGAGCAGGTAGCTACATTCTGCACAGTACAAAATGCAAATGAATTCCAGGCTGAAAACTCACTCCAGAAGGATGAAATGCATGTGTTTCTCTCTGAAAGAACACTCTGCCACTAGGCTTTTGCTTGCTCCTTCAAAGTCTTTGTAGAAACATGTGTTTTCACTGCTGGAATACGTTTTGGGATGCATTGTTTCAATCTCTTGCAAGCCTCATGTTGTTTCTTACACAATGTGGAAAAACAAGGAGTATGTTTCCCAAATCACTTGAAATCCAGGAAAACGCACACTACATCACTCTTGCTCATACACGATCTTTCTCCTAATGTGTTGAGAACATTCAAGAAACCAGAAAAGAAGGGTATTTTGATGTGAATTTCAGATGGCTATGTACAAAAGGACATTTCTATTGGTTGCAGAGTGCAAAACCATGATTGACCTCATGTTCTCCATGAAAACCTTACATTTCCAAGTGACCTGAGGTTGGACTTTCACAGAAAGATGTGTTTGCGTGTCTGTGGTTTAAGGAGCTCTAAGTAGTGTATTCAGTGCTGGAGAGCAACACACCCTACAGAAGATACACAGCGTTTTGAGAGCACCAACATGCTTCAAGCTGAAACTGCTACAAGGTGTGTGTAGCATGCAGGAAGAAGGCTTGTCATTTCAAAGAAAGAAGTGTAATCCAACATCCAGGTACTGAAACGAGCACACCAGTATGGGAGATGTGCATGTGGACAGTTTCAAGCAGCAGCTCTTTGTGGCCACTTGGAGACAGCGCTGTGAAAAAATTTCGTACGAAGCGGGATTTGGCCAAAGTTGAAAGACCTTCCAAAACCAACCCTAAAGAACTTAGCCAAACAATGAATGTTGCAACAAGCTCCTGCAGGAAAGGTGCTTCTATGAGACAACCCCCGAGCAGGTAGCTACATTCTGCACAGTACAAAATGCAAATGAATTCCAGGCTGAAAACTCACTCCAGAAGGATGAAATGCATGTGTTTCTCTCTGAAAGAACACTCTGCCACTAGGCTTTTGCTTGCTCCTTCAAAGTCTTTGTAGAAACATGTGTTTTCACTGCTGGAATACGTTTTGGGATGCATTGTTTCAATCTCTTGCAAGCCTCATGTTGTTTCTTACACAATGTGGAAAAACAAGGAGTATGTTTCCCAAATCACTTGAAATCCAGGAAAACGCACACTACATCACTCTTGCTCATACACGATCTTTCTCCTAATGTGTTGAGAACATTCAAGAAACCAGAAAAGAAGGGTATTTTGATGTGAATTTCAGATGGCTATGTACAAAAGGACATTTCTATTGGTTGCAGAGTGCAAAACCATGATTGACCTCATGTTCTCCATGAAAACCTTACATTTCCAAGTGACCTGAGGTTGGACTTTCACAGAAAGATGTGTTTGCGTGTCTGTGGTTTAAGGAGCTCTAAGTAGTGTATTCAGTGCTGGAGAGCAACACACCCTACAGAAGTTACACAGCGTTTTGAGAGCACCAACATGCTTCAAGCTGAAACTGCTACAAGGTGTGTGTAGCATGCAGGAAGAAGGCTTGTCATTTCAAAGAAAGAAGTGTAATCCAACATCCAGGTACTGAAACGAGCACACCAGTATGGGAGATGTGCATGTGGACAGTTTCAAGCAGCAGCTCTTTGTGGCCACTTGGAGACAGCGCTGTGAAAAAATTTCGTACGAAGCGGGATTTGGCCAAAGTTGAAAGACCTTCCAAAACCAACCCTAAAGAACTTAGCCAAACAATGAATGTTGCAACAAGCTCCTGCAGGAAAGGTGCTTCTATGAGACAACCCCCGAGCAGGTAGCTACATTCTGCACAGTACAAAATGCAAATGAATTCCAGGCTGAAAACTCACTCCAGAAGGATGAAATGCATGTGTTTCTCTCTGAAAGAACACTCTGCCACTAGGCTTTTGCTTGCTCCTTCAAAGTCTTTGTAGAAACATGTGTTTTCACTGCTGGAATACGTTTTGGGATGCATTGTTTCAATCTCTTGCAAGCCTCATGTTGTTTCTTACACAATGTGGAAAAACAAGGAGTATGTTTCCCAAATCACTTGAAATCCAAGAAAACGCACACTACATCACTCTTGCTCATACACGATCTTTCTCCTAATGTGTTGAGAACATTCAAGAAACCAGAAAAGAAGGGTATTTTGATGTGAATTTCAGATGGCTATGTACAAAAGGACATTTCTATTGGTTGCAGAGTGCAAAACCATGATTGACCTCATGTTCTCCATGAAAACCTTACATTTCCAAGTGACCTGAGGTTGGACTTTCACAGAAAGATGTGTTTGCGTGTCTGTGGTTTAAGGAGCTCTAAGTAGTGTATTCAGTGCTGGAGAGTAACACACCCTACAGAAGTTACACAGCGTTTTGAGAGCACCAACATGCTTCAAGCTGAAACTGCTACAAGGTGTGTGTAGCATGCAGGAAGAAGGCTTGTCATTTCAAAGAAAGAAGTGTAATCCAACATCCGGTACTGAAACGAGCACACCAGTATGGGAGATGTGCATGTGGACAGTTTCAAGCAGCAGCTCTTTGTGGCCACTTGGAGACAGCGCTGTGAAAAAATTTCGTACGAAGCGGGATTTGGCCAAAGTTGAAAGACCTTCCAAAACCAACCCTAAAGAACTTAGCCAAACAATGAATGTTGCAACAAGCTCCTGCAGGAAAGGTGCTTCTATGAGACAACCCCCGAGCAGGTAGCTACATTCTGCACAGTACAAAATGCAAATGAATTCCAGGCTGAAAACTCACTCCAGAAGGATGAAATGCATGTGTTTCTCTCTGAAAGAACACTCTGCCACTAGGCTTTTGCTTGCTCCTTCAAAGTCTTTGTAGAAACATGTGTTTTCACTGCTGGAATACGTTTTGGGATGCATTGTTTCAATCTCTTGCAAGCCTCATGTTGTTTCTTACACAATGTGGAAAAACAAGGAGTATGTTTCCCAAATCACTTGAAATCCAGGAAAACGCACACTACATCACTCTTGCTCATACACGATCTTTCTCCTAATGTGTTGAGAACATTCAAGAAACCAGAAAAGAAGGGTATTTTGATGTGAATTTCAGATGGCTATGTACAAAAGGACATTTCTATTGGTTGCAGAGTGCAAAACCATGATTGACCTCATGTTCTCCATGAAAACCTTACATTTCCAAGTGACCTGAGGTTGGACTTTCACAGAAAGATGTGTTTGCGTGTCTGTGGTTTAAGGAGCTCTAAGTAGTGTATTCAGTGCTGGAGAGTAACACACCCTACAGAAGTTACACAGCGTTTTGAGAGCACCAACATGCTTCAAGCTGAAACTGCTACAAGGTGTGTGTAGCATGCAGGAAGAAGGCTTGTCATTTCAAAGAAAGAAGTGTAATCCAACATCCAGGTACTGAAACGAGCACACCAGTATGGGAGATGTGCATGTGGACAGTTTCAAGCAGCAGCTCTTTGTGGCCACTTGGAGACAGCGCTGTGAAAAAATTTCGTACGAAGCGGGATTTGGCCAAAGTTGAAAGACCTTCCAAAACCAACCCTAAAGAACTTAGCCAAACAATGAATGTTGCAACAAGCTCCTGCAGGAAAGGTGCTTCTATGAGACAACCCCCGAGCAGGTAGCTACATTCTGCACAGTACAAAATGCAAATGAATTCCAGGCTGAAAACTCACTCCAGAAGGATGAAATGCATGTGTTTCTCTCTGAAAGAACACTCTGCCACTAGGCTTTTGCTTGCTCCTTCAAAGTCTTTGTAGAAACATGTGTTTTCACTGCTGGAATACGTTTTGGGATGCATTGTTTCAATCTCTTGCAAGCCTCATGTTGTTTCTTACACAATGTGGAAAAACAAGGAGTATGTTTCCCAAATCACTTGAAATCCAGGAAAACGCACACTACATCACTCTTGCTCATACACGATCTTTCTCCTAATGTGTTGAGAACATTCAAGAAACCAGAAAAGAAGGGTATTTTGATGTGAATTTCAGATGGCTATGTACAAAAGGACATTTCTATTGGTTGCAGAGTGCAAAACCATGATTGACCTCATGTTCTCCATGAAAACCTTACATTTCCAAGTGACCTGAGGTTGGACTTTCACAGAAAGATGTGTTTGCGTGTCTGTGGTTTAAGGAGCTCTAAGTAGTGTATTCAGTGCTGGAGAGCAACACACCCTACAGAAGTTACACAGCGTTTTGAGAGCACCAACATGCTTCAAGCTGAAACTGCTACAAGGTGTGTGTAGCATGCAGGAAGAAGGCTTGTCATTTCAAAGAAAGAAGTGTAATCCAACATCCAGGTACTGAAACGAGCACACCAGTATGGGAGATGTGCATGTGGACAGTTTCAAGCAGCAGCTCTTTGTGGCCACTTGGAGACAGCGCTGTGAAAAAATTTCGTACGAAGCGGGATTTGGCCAAAGTTGAAAGACCTTCCAAAACCAACCCTAAAGAACTTAGCCAAACAATGAATGTTGCAACAAGCTCCTGCAGGAAAGGTGCTTCTATGAGACAACCCCCGAGCAGATAGCTACATTCTGCACAGTACAAAATGCAAATGAATTCCAGGCTGAAAACTCACTCCAGAAGGATGAAATGCATGTGTTTCTCTCTGAAAGAACACTCTGCCACTAGGCTTTTGCTTGCTCCTTCAAAGTCTTTTTAGAAACATGTGTTTTCACTGCTGGAATACGTTTTGGGATGCATTGTTTCAATCTCTTGCAAGCCTCATGTTGTTTCTTACACAATGTGGAAAACAAGGAGTATGTTTCCCAAATCACTTGAAATCCAGGAAAACGCACACTACATCACTCTTACTCATACACGATCTTTCTCCTAATGTGTTGAGAACATTCAAGAAACCAGAAAAGAAGGGTATTTTGATGTGAATTTCAGATGGCTATGTACAAAAGGACATTTCTATTGGTTGCAGAGTGCAAAACCATGATTGACCTCATGTTCTCCATGAAAACCTTACATTTCCAAGTGACCTGAGGTTGGACTTTCACAGAAAGATGTGTTTGCGTGTCTGTGGTTTAAGGATCTCTAAGTAGTGTATTCAGTGCTGGAGAGTAACACACCCTACAGAAGTTACACAGCGTTTTGAGAGCACCAACATGCTTCAAGCTGAAACTGCTACAAGGTGTGTGTAGCATGCAGGAAGAAGGCTTGTCATTTCAAAGAAAGAAGTGTAATCCAACATCCAGGTACTGAAACGAGCACACCAGTATGGGAGATGTGCATGTGGACAGTTTCAAGCAGCAGCTCTTTGTGGCCACTTGGAGACAGCGCTGTGAAAAAATTTCGTACAAGGCGGGATTTGGCCAAAGTTGAAAGACCTTCCAAAACCAACCCTAAAGAACTTAGCCAAACAATGAATGTTGCAACAAGCTCCTGCAGGAAAGGTGCTTCTATGAGACAACCCCCGAGCAGGTAGCTACATTCTGCACAGTACAAAATGCAAATGAATTCCAGGCTGAAAACTCACTCCAGAAGGATGAAATGCATGTGTTTCTCTCTGAAAGAACACTCTGCCACTAGGCTTTTGCTTGCTCCTTCAAAGTCTTTGTAGAAACATGTGTTTTCACTGCTGGAATATATTTTGGGATGCATTGTTTCAATCTCTTGCAAGCCTCATGTTGTTTCTTACACAATGTGGAAAAACAAGGAGTATGTTTCCCAAATCACTTGAAATCCAGGAAAACGCACACTACATCACTCTTGCTCATACACGATCTTTCTCCTAATGTGTTGAGAACATTCAAGAAACCAGAAAAGAAGGGTATTTTGATGTGAATTTCAGATGGCTATGTACAAAAGGACATTTCTATTGGTTGCAGAGTGCAAAACCATGATTGACCTCATGTTCTCCATGAAAACCTTACATTTCCAAGTGACCTGAGGTTGGACTTTCACTGAAAGATGTGTTTGCGTGTCTCGTTTAAGGAGCTCTAAGTAGTGTATTCAGTGCTGGAGAGTAACACAGCCTACAGAAGTTACACAGCGTTTTGAGAGCACCAACATGCTTCAAGCTGAAACTGCTACAAGGTGTGTGTAGCATGCAGAAAGAAGGCTTGTCATTTCAAAGAAAGAAGTGTAATCCAACATCCAGGTACTAAAACGAGCACACCAGTATGGGAGATGTGCATGTGGACAGTTTCAAGCAGCAGCTCTTTGTGGCCACTTGGAGACAGCGCTGTGAAAAAAATTCGTACGAAGCGGGATTTGGCCAAAGTTGAAAGACCTTCCAAAACCAACCCTAAAGAACTTAGCCAAACAATGAATATTGCAACAAACTCCTGCAGGAAAGGTGCTTCTATGAGACAACCCCCGAGCAGATAGCTACATTCTGCACAGTACAAAATGCAAATGAATTCCAGGCTGAAAACTCACTCCAGAAAGATGAAATGCATGTGTTTCTCTCTGAAAGAACACTCTGCCACTAGGCTTTTGCTTGCTCCTTCAAAGTCTTTGTAGAAACATGTGTTTTCACTGCTGGAATACATTTTGGGATGCATTGTTTCAATCTCTTGCAAGCCTCATGTTGTTTCTTACACAATGTGGAAAAACAAGGAGTATGTTTCCCAAATCACTTGAAATCCAGGAAAACGCACACTACATCACTCTTGCTCATACACGATCTTTCTCCTAATGTGTTGAGAACATTCAAGAACCAGAAAAGAAGGGTATTTTGATGTGAATTTCAGATGGCTATGTACAAAAGGACATTTCTATTGGTTGCAGAGTGCAAAACCATGATTGACCTCATGTTCTCCATGAAAACCTTACATTTCCAAGTGACCTGAGGTTGGACTTTCACAGAAAGATGTGTTTGCGTGTCTGTGGTTTAAGGAGCTCTAAGTAGTGTATTCAGTGCTGGAGAGCAACACACCCTACAGAAGTTACACAGCGTTTTGAGAGCACCAACATGCTTCAAGCTGAAACTGCTACAAGGTGTGTGTAGCATGCAGGAAGAAGGCTTGTCATTTCAAAGAAAGAAGTGTAATCCAACATCCAGGTACTGAAACGAGCACACCAGTATGGGAGATGTGCATGTGGACAGTTTCAAGCAGCAGCTCTTTGTGGCCACTTGGAGACAGCGCTGTGAAAAAAATTCGTACGAAGCGGGATTTGGCCAAAGTTGAAAGACCTTCCAAAACCAACCCTAAAGAACTTAGCCAAACAATGAATGTTGCAACAAGCTCCTGCAGGAAAGGTGCTTCTATGAGAAAACCCCCGAGCAGGTAGCTACATTCTGCACAGTACAAAATGCAAATGAATTCCAGGCTGAAAACTCACTCCAGAAGGATGAAATGCATGTGTTTCTCTCTGAAAGAACACTCTGCCACTAGGCTTTTGCTTGCTCCTTCAAAGTCTTTGTAGAAACATGTGTTTTCACTGCTCGAATACGTTTTGGGATGCATTGTTTCAATCTCTTGCAAGCCTCATGTTGTTTCTTACACAATGTGGAAAAACAAGGAGTATGTTTCCCAAATCACTTGAAATCCAGGAAAACGCACACTACATCACTCTTGCTCATACACGATCTTTCTCCTAATGTGTTGAGAACATTCAAGAAACCAGAAAAGAAGGGTATTTTGATGTGAATTTCAGATGGCTATGTACAAAAGGACATTTCTATTGGTTGCAGAGTGCAAAACCATGATTGACCTCATGTTCTCCATGAAAACCTTACATTTCCAAGTGACCTGAGGTTGGACTTTCACAGAAAGATGTGTTTGCGTGTCTGTGGTTTAAGGAGCTCTAAGTAGTGTATTCAGTGCTGGAGAGCAACACACCCTACAGAAGTTACACAGCGTTTTGAGAGCACCAACATGCTTCAAGCTGAAACTGCTACAAGGTGTGTGTAGCATGCAGGAAGAAGGCTTGTCATTTCAAAGAAAGAAGTGTAATCCAACATCCAGGTACTGAAACGAGCACACCAGTATGGGAGATGTGCATGTGGACAGTTTCAAGCAGCAGCTCTTTGTGGCCACTTGGAGACAGCGCTGTGAAAAAAATTCGTACGAAGCGGGATTTGGCCAAAGTTGAAAGACCTTCCAAAACCAACCCTAAAGAACTTAGCCAAACAATGAATATTGCAACAAACTCCTGCAGGAAAGGTGCTTCTATGAGACAACCCCCGAGCAGATAGCTACATTCTGCACAGTACAAAATGCAAATGAATTCCAGGCTGAAAACTCACTCCAGAAAGATGAAATGCATGTGTTTCTCTCTGAAAGAACACTCTGCCACTAGGCTTTTGCTTGCTCCTTCAAAGTCTTTGTAGAAACATGTGTTTTCACTGCTGGAATACATTTTGGGATGCATTGTTTCAATCTCTTGCAAGCCTCATGTTGTTTCTTACACAATGTGGAAAAACAAGGAGTATGTTTCCCAAATCACTTGAAATCCAGGAAAACGCACACTACATCACTCTTGCTCATACACGATCTTTCTCCTAATGTGTTGAGAACATTCAAGAACCAGAAAAGAAGGGTATTTTGATGTGAATTTCAGATGGCTATGTACAAAAGGACATTTCTATTGGTTGCAGAGTGCAAAACCATGATTGACCTCATGTTCTCCATGAAAACCTTACATTTCCAAGTGACCTGAGGTTGGACTTTCACAGAAAGATGTGTTTGCGTGTCTGTGGTTTAAGGAGCTCTAAGTAGTGTATTCAGTGCTGGAGAGTAACACACCCTACAGAAGTTACACAGCGTTTTGAGAGCACCAACATGCTTCAAGCTGAAACTGCTACAAGGTGTGTGTAGCATGCAGGAAGAAGGCTTGTCATTTCAAAGAAAGAAGTGTAATCCAACATCCAGGTACTGAAACGAGCACACCAGTATGGGAGATGTGCATGTGGACAGTTTCAAGCAGCAGCTCTTTGTGGCCACTTGGAGACAGCGCTGTGAAAAAAATTCGTACGAAGCGGGATTTGGCCAAAGTTGAAAGACCTTCCAAAACCAACCCTAAAGAACTTAGCCAAACAATGAATGTTGCAACAAGCTCCTGCAGGAAAGGTGCTTCTATGAGACAACCCCCGAGCAGGTAGCTACATTCTGCACAGTACAAAATGCAAATGAATTCCAGGCTGAAAACTCACTCCAGAAGGATGAAATGCATGTGTTTCTTTCTGAAAGAACACTCTGCCACTAGGCTTTTGCTTGCTCCTTCAAAGTCTTTGTAGAAACATGTGTTTTCACTGCTGGAATATATTTTGGGATGCATTGTTTCAATCTCTTGCAAGCCTCATGTTGTTTCTTACACAATGTGGAAAAACAAGGAGTATGTTTCCCAAATCACTTGAAATCCAGATAAAAGCACACTACATCACTCTTGCTCATACACGATCTTTCTCCTAATGTGTTGAGAACATTCAAGAAACCAGAAAAGAAGGGTATTTTGATGTGAATTTCAGATGGCTATGTACAAAAGGACATTTCTATTGGTTGCAGAGTGCAAAACCATGATTGACCTCATGTTCTCCATGAAAACCTTACATTTCCAAGTGACCTGAGGTTGGACTTTCACAGAAAGATGTGTTTGCGTGTCTGTGGTTTAAGGAGCTCTAAGTAGTGTATTCAGTGCTGGAGAGCAACACACCCTACAGAAGTTACACAGCGTTTTGAGAGCACCAACATGCTTCAAGCTGAAACTGCTACAAGGTGTGTGTAGCATGCAGGAAGAAGGCTTGTCATTTCAAAGAAAGAAGTGTAATCCAACATCCAGGTACTGAAACGAGCACACCAGTATGGGAGATGTGCATGTGGACAGTTTCAAGCAGCAGCTCTTTGTGGCCACTTGGAGACAGCGCTGTGAAAAAAATTCGTACGAAGCGGGATTTGGCCAAAGTTGAAAGACCTTCCAAAACCAACCCTAAAGAACTTAGCCAAACAATGAATGTTGCAACAAGCTCCTGCAGGAAAGGTGCTTCTATGAGACAACCCCCGAGCAGGTAGCTACATTCTGCACAGTACAAAATGCAAATGAATTCCAGGCTGAAAACTCACTCCAGAAGGATGAAATGCATGGGTTTCTCTCTGAAAGAACACTCTGCCACTAGGCTTTTGCTTGCTCCTTCAAAGTCTTTGTAGAAACATGTGTTTTCACTGCTGGAATACGTTTTGGGATGCATTGTTTCAATCTCTTGCAAGCCTCATGTTGTTTCTTACACAATGTGGAAAAACAAGGAGTATGTTTCCCAAATCACTTGAAATCCAGGAAAACGCACACTACATCACTCTTGCTCATACACGATCTTTCTCCTAATGTGTTGAGAACATTCAAGAAACCAGAAAAGAAGGGTATTTTGATGTGAATTTCAGATGGCTATGTACAAAAGGACATTTCTATTGGTTGCAGAGTGCAAAACCATGATTGACCTCATGTTCTCCATGAAAACCTTACATTTCCAAGTGACCTGAGGTTGGACTTTCACAGAAAGATGTGTTTGCGTGTCTGTGGTTTAAGGAGCTCTAAGTAGTGTATTCAGTGCTGGAGAGCAACACACCCTACAGAAGTTACACAGCGTTTTGAGAGCACCAACATGCTTCAAGCTGAAACTGCTACAAGGTGTGTGTAGCATGCAGGAAGAAGGCTTGTCATTTCAAAGAAAGAAGTGTAATCCAACATCCAGGTACTGAAACGAGCACACCAGTATGGGAGATGTGCATGTGGACAGTTTCAAGCAGCAGCTCTTTGTGGACACTTGGAGACAGCGCTGTGAAAAAATTTCGTACGAAGCGGGATTTGGCCAAAGTTGAAAGACCTTCCAAAACCAACCCTAAAGAACTTAGCCAAACAATGAATATTGCAACAAACTCCTGCAGGAAAGGTGCTTCTATGAGACAACCCCCGAGCAGATAGCTACATTCTGCACAGTACAAAATGCAAATGAATTCCAGGCTGAAAACTCACTCCAGAAAGATGAAATGCATGTGTTTCTCTCTGAAAGAACACTCTGCCACTAGGCTTTTGCTTGCTCCTTCAAAGTCTTTGTAGAAACATGTGTTTTCACTGCTGGAATACATTTTGGGATGCATTGTTTCAATCTCTTGCAAGCCTCATGTTGTTTCTTACACAATGTGGAAAAACAAGGAGTATGTTTCCCAAATCACTTGAAATCCAGGAAAACGCACACTACATCACTCTTGCTCATACACGATCTTTCTCCTAATGTGTTGAGAACATTCAAGAACCAGAAAAGAAGGGTATTTTGATGTGAATTTCAGATGGCTATGTACAAAAGGACATTTCTATTGGTTGCAGAGTGCAAAACCATGATTGACCTCATGTTCTCCATGAAAACCTTACATTTCCAAGTGACCAGAGGCAGGCATTTCACAAAAAGATGTGTTTGTGTGTCTGTGGTTTAAGGAGCTCTAAGTAGTGTATTCAGTGCTGGAGAGTAACACACCCTACAGAAGTTACACAGGGTTTTGAGAGCACCAACATGCTTCAAGCTGAAACTGCTACAAGGTGTGTGTAGCCTGCAGGAAGAAGGCTTGTCATTTCAAAGAAAGAAGTGGAATCCAACATCCAGGTACTGAAACGAGCACACCAGTATGGGAGATGTGCATGTGGACAGTTTCAAGCAGCACCTCTTTGTGGACACTTGGAGACAGCGCTGTGAAAAAATTTCGTACGAAGCGGGATTTGGCCAAAGTTGAAAGACCTTCCAAAACCAACCCTAAAGAACAGAGCCAAACAATGAATGTTGCAACAAGCTCCTGCAGGAAAGGTGCTTGTATGAGACAACCCCTGAGCAGGTAGCTACATTCTGCACAGTACAAAATGCAAATGAATTCCAGGCTGAAAACTCACTACAGAAGGATGAAATGCATGTGTTTCTCTCTGAAAGAACACTCTGCCACTAGGCTTTTGCTTGCTCCTTCAAAGTCTTTGTAGAAACATGTGTTTTCACTGCTGGAATACGTTTTGCGATGCATTGTTTCAATCTCTTGCAAGCCTCATGTTGTTTCTTACACAATGTGGAAAAACAAGGAGTATGTTTCCCTAATCACTTGAAATCCAGGAAAACGCACACTACATCACTCTTGCTCAAACACGGTCTTTCTACTAATGTGTTGAGAACATTCAAGAACCAGAAAAGAAGGGTATTTTGATGTGAATTTCAGATGGCTATGTACAAAAGAACATTTCTATTGGTTGCAGAGTGCAAAACCATGATTGACCTCATGTTCTCCATGAAAACCTTACATTTCCAAGTGACCTGAGGTAGGACTTTCACAAAAATATATGTTTGTGTGTCTGTGGTGAAAGGACCTCTAAGTAGTGTATTCAGTGCTGGAGAGTAACACAGCCTACAGAAGTTACACAGCGTTTTGAGAGCACCAACATGCTTCAAGCTGAAACTGCTACAAGGTGTGTGTAGCATGCAGGAAGAAGGCTTGTCATTTCAAAGAAAGAAGTGTAATCCAACATCCAGGTACTGAAACGAGCACACCAGTATGGGAGATGTGCATGTGGACAGTTTCAAGCAGCAGCTCTTTGTGGCCACTTGGAGACAGCGCTGTGAAAAAATTTCGTACGAAGCGGGATTTGGCCAAAGTTGAAAGACCTTCCAAAACCAACCCTAAAGAACTTAGCCAAACAATGAATGTTGCAACAAGCTCCTGCAGGAAAGGTGCTTCTATGAGACAACCCCCGAGCAGGTAGCTACATTCTGCACAGTACAAAATGCAAATGAATTCCAGGCTGAAAACTCACTCCAGAAGGATGAAATGCATGGGTTTCTCTCTGAAAGAACACTCTGCCACTAGGCTTTTGCTTGCTCCTTCAAAGTCTTTGTAGAAACATGTGTTTTCACTGCTGGAATATGTTTTGGGATGCATTGTTTCAATCTCTTGCAAGCCTCATGTTGTTTCTTACACAATGTGGAAAAACAAGGAGTATGTTTCCCAAATCACTTGAAATCCAGGAAAACGCACACTACATCACTCTTGCTCATACACGATCTTTCTCCTAATGTGTTGAGAACAATCAAGAAACCAGAAAAGAACGGTATTTTGATGTGAATTTCAGATGGCTATGTACAAAAGGACATTTCTATTGGTTGCAGAGTGCAAAACCATGATTGACCTCATGTTCTCCATGAAAACCTTACATTTCCAAGTGACCTGAGGTTGGACTTTCACAGAAAGATGTGTTTGCGTGTCTGTGGTTTAAGGAGCTCTAAGTAGTGTATTCAGTGCTGGAGAGGAACACACCCTACAGAAGTTACACAGCGTTTTGAGAGCACCAACATGCTTCAAGCTGAAACTGCTACAAGGTGTGTGTAGCATACAGGAAGAAGGCTTGTCATTTCAAAGAAAGAAGTGTAATCCAACATCCAGGTACTGAAACGAGCACACCAGTATGGGAGATGTGCATGTGGACAGTTTCAAGCAGCAGCTCTTTGTGGCCACTTGGAGACAGCGCTGTGAAAAAAATTCGTACGAAGCGGGATTTGGCCAAATTTGAAAGACCTTCCAAAACCAACCCTAAAGAACTTAGCCAAACACTGAATGTTGCAACAAGCTCCTGCAGGAAAGGTGCTTCTATGAGACAACCCCCGAGCAGATAGCTACATTCTGCACAGTACAAAATGCAAATGAATTCCAGGCTGAAAACTGACTCCAGAAAGATGAATTGCATGTGTTTCTCTCTGAAAGAACACTCTGCCACTAGGCTTTTGCTTGCTCCTTCAAAGTCTTTGTAGAAACATGTGTTTTCACTGCTGGAATATATTTTGGGATGCATTGTTTCAATCTCTTGCAAGCCTCATGTTGTTTCTTACACAATGTGGAAAAACAAGGAGTATGTTTCCCAAATCACTTGAAATCCAGGAAAACGCACACTACATCACTCTTGCTCATACACGATCTTTCTCCTAATGTGTTGAGAACATTCAAGAAACCAGAAAAGAAGGGTATTTTGATGTGAATTTCAGATGGCTATGTACAAAAGGACATTTCTATTGGTTGCAGAGTGCAAAACCATGATTGACCTCATGTTCTCCATAAAAACCTTACATTTCCAAGTGACCTGAGGTTGGACTTTCACTGAAAGATGTGTTTGCGTGTCTGGTTTAAGGAGCTCTAAGTAGTGTATTCAGTGCTGGAGAGTAACACAGCCTACAGAAGTTACACAGCGTTTTGAGAGCACCAACATGCTTCAAGCTGAAACTGCTACAAGGTGTGTGTAGCATGCAGGAAGAAGGCTTGTCATTTCAAAGAAAGAAGTGTAATCCAACATCCAGGTACTGAAACGAGCACACCAGTATGGGAGATGTGCATGTGGACAGTTTCAAGCAGCAGCTCTTTGTGGCCACTTGGAGACAGCGCTGTGAAAAAATTTCGTACGAAGCGGGATTTGGCCAAAGTTGAAAGACCTTCCAAAACCAACCCTAAAGAACTTAGCCAAACACTGAATGTTGCAACAAGCTCCTGCAGGAAAGGTGCTTCTATGAGACAACCTCCGAGCAGGTAGCTACATTCTGCACAGTACAAAATGCAAATGAATTCCAGGCTGAAACTCACTCCAGAAAGATGAAATGCATGTGTTTCTCTCTGAAAGAACACTCTGCCACTAGGCTTTTGCTTGCTCCTTCAAAGTCTTTGTAGAAACATGTGTTTTCACTGCTGGAATACGTTTTGCGATGCATTGTTTCAATCTCTTGCAAGCCTCATGTTGTTTCTTACACAATGTGGAAAAACAAGGAGTATGTTTCCCTAATCACTTGAAATCCAGGAAAACGCACACTACATCACTCTTGCTCAAACACGATCTTTCTCCTAATGTGTTGAGAACATTCAAGAACCAGAAAAGAAGGGTATTTTGATGTGAATTTCAGATGGCTATGTACAAAAGGACATTTCTATTGGTTGCAGAGTGCAAAACCATGATTGACCTCATGTTCTCCATGAAAACCT